>NC_137610.1:48554325-48581825 GCF_963280865.1 Gymnoscopelus braueri | reverse complement strand
TGTGTGTGTATGTTTGTGTGTGTGTGCGCGTGTCTCTGTCTAGCGGAAACTACCACAGCAACAGTTTTCAGTACTTTTGCCAGGTGTTTAAAATGTCTGTCTGTCTGTGGAACACAACCGTGCAAAGATGCAGTCACGAAACCTCACAGGTGTGCATGGGTGAGATCACAACGGAGGCCGAGTTCCAACATAGATGTGGTCCGAGCAAGGACGCATGAAGTAAAGGGGGGTAGGAAGTAGAAAAGGGACAAGATATGGGCTCTCGTTCTTTTGTTTTTGATGTTGCAAAAATCGCTGATTTTGATTTATTGTTTGAAAACAATATTGTTATTGTTTTGTTCTATGAATGTCTAACTAAGTATCGTTGCTGTCGGGCAGAAACCTTTTATCTCCATGATTCAAACGTTTACTTTTTTTTTCGTACATTAATGCCTTACTTCATCTTACAAGTGTCACCCAAGTAGTGAAAATAGCAGTTCTACTGTAGGCTCACAACATGTCGCTTTCGCCATTGAAATTATATATATATTTGAAAAGTTGAACCGTTTTGGACATAATGAGGTTTTCACCTCAGAGCAATGATAACAACAATAGCTACATGATCTCTGGTGTTGTTGTCAGTATATTCTTGAGCATGAGCATGACTATGACTAAACTATGACAAAAAAAAGTGTGTCGACTACCTTTTTTCACTGACGAAACTTCACGAAAGCCAAATAAAAACTAAGCTATGACTAAAACTATAACTAAATATATTGACCATTTCATCAACAAACGTTGCTATGTTCTTCACAATTATTATTTCTTGTTAAAAAAGTATCAACATAAAATGGATAGGCACTAATAAGCTACAAGCGTCTGCCTATATCTTTCGGTTTGGCTAAAAAAAATGCTTTTGTTGGTAACGTCTCACTGTGCATTGTTCAAAGAGTATCGAAATTCAAACTATTCATTCAAAGATGTGGTCGGTGGTCGCTGTCCAATCCGCAGCCATCCTACACACAGATCCCTGCGTTCAAATCAAAACAGAAGCCTCTGGAGCCGTGGGGGGGGGGGGTGTTTGAAAAAAAAGCCAAACACACAATCAGGCACATGGTACCACGCCCCTCTCCCCCCCCCCCCCCCAACCCGCAGCGAACCCGTGGAAACCCCCCCCCCTCAGACAAAAACAAGGCCCACGTTAAACTCACTGACCCTCTCTGTATATAGTTCCACACGCTGCTGCAGACGCCCACTCACCTTTGACCCCCGGTGGGGGAGGGGGGGGAACACGTTTGCTGTGGTATTAGCTTGAGTTGAGCGCACAATGACAAACCGGCCCGTCTCGGTGTCATTCGTCACTTGAAATGCACCATCTGTCCCCGGGGGGCCTTTTGACCTCACAGGGGAGCATTTTTTTTTATGGTCTCGCTGATCATAATCTGGAAGTCAGTGCGACTATACTAGTACTAAGGTGAGGTTGTCTCTCTCCGGCTTTAGGCTTGTGTTTAAAAATGGCGATTAAAAAAAACTAAACAAAAAACATCCATAAAATCATTGTCTTAAAACGTTGATGTCTTCACAAGTATAGTAAAACAAACCTCTCTCTCTCTCCCTCTGTGTGTGTGTGTGTGTGTGTGTGTGTGTGTGTGTGTGTGTGTGTGTGTGTGTGTGTGTGTGTGTGTGTGTGTGTGTGTGTGTATGTGTATGTGTGTGTGTGTGTGTGTGTGTGTGTGTGTGTGTGTGTGGGTGCCTGCGTGTGTGTGTGTGTGTGTGTGTGTGTGTGTGTGTGTGTGTGTGCGTGCGTGTGTGCGTGTAATCTGGAAGTCAGTCTGACTATACTAAGGTGAGGTTGTCTCTCCCCGGGGACAGTCGCAGGTGGCTGTGATTAGAGCAGGTGCGCTGGTGTCAGGTGAGACGCCTCACCACGGTCCTCTGATTGAAAAGCAGGTGTGAATAAACAGGACAGGGGCTTAAAGGCAAGACAATAATTATGTTACTGTTGCACCTTTCTCCAAAGTGCTTCTGTGGTTTCTAAAAACATGATCCTGTATTTGGTCGCAGACCTATCTTCTGAAAAGGTTTTGTGTCAGGGACACCCCAGAAGAGAAGATTTTTGTTACAAGAAATGTCTTAAAAAAGGATTCACATCTTATCAAGATTTTTCTAAGTTTGTCAAAAATAGCAGATCTACAAGCTCACAACAATTTACAATTTAGGCATTTAGCAGACGCTAAATGCCTAAGCGACTTACAGTAAGCAAGGTAATACATCAAATTCATAGAAATAGTAATCTACTTATAAACTAATACATAAGCAAACCAAGAACCTATCATCAGTCTAACCGTAGAATATCCCCAAAAGATAATCCAATCTATCTATCTACAAGCTCACAATGCGTCGCATTGCGACACATTGTGAACTTGTAGATCGGCTATTTTCAAATGGCCGAAATGTATGCAGAGCTGAAGTGGTTAATGTATGTTTTGTAATAACAATCAAAATCTACAAAGTAACTAGAAACTAAAGTTTACAAATAATTGTACTGGAGCAAAAAGTACAATATTTGCCTCTGAGATGTAGTGGAGTAGAAGTATAAGTATTGAAAACTGGAAGCACTCAAGTCAAGTGGAAATGCCTCAAAATTGTACTTAAGTACAGCACTTGAGTGAATGTACTTAGTTACTTTACACCACTAGTGTTTACCTTGCTTGTTGACAGTCACTATGGATCCAGTGACGTCTGCTAAATGCCTAAAATTGTAAATCTGTATCCGACTATTAATACACTACGACTCTCCACTCATTAGCCAGCTCTACTCTGGCCATATGGACAGAACCGTAACTCCCCAGCAAGCCTTCAGTAAGATGTGCACCCTGCGAACTCCCCCCCCCCCCCCTCCCCTCCCTCCCTCCTCGGTATACAACCCGTTGCCCTCTGGGTATCTGTCTGTGGGCGATAATGGATGTCTGGCCCTTGGCAGGGCATCAAATGCCTGACAGCGCCCAGTCCAGCACTGGCATTCCTTGGCAAAGAAGAGACAGAGGAGGAGGCTCGTATCTGGGTCCTATTGTACTTGTCTGCGAGGAGGAGACAGGAGAAGATGGGGGTTTGTCATAACTGCTGCTCTCACTCTATATAAGTGCTTAAGGCTTTTATGTTATGGATCAGTGGTTCTCAACCAGTGGTCCGGGGACCACCAGTGGTCCTTGAGGAGGTTCCAGGTGGCCCCCAGCTAAATGATGGAGAGTTGGTATAACCAAATGGACCCTTGTTAGATCTTTAACTCTTGAGAGCGTAAAATGAAACCAAATGGACCCTCACGGGTCCATTTTGTTTCATTTTACGCTCTCAAGAGTAACATTATTGTTAAATATCTGCATTACTTAATTAAATAATTTTGATCAATGTTTGCCTGTTATCTCCTAATGGTACCGACATCAACACAGCATGGAATTTGTAAACGGTACACGTAATAAACATTGATGCTGTCGGGTGGAAACTTTGTATGTCCAAAAACGTTTTTATTATTACTAGAACAGTGCCCGTTGGGTACCGCTTACTCGGGAACGATACAAGTTGGGAACGATGCAAATAGGGAATGCATTCACCACCCTGTGCTTATGCAGCACCCTTTATACCCGCGTTGTCAGAGTACCTGTTGTAACCGTCTCTCTGTGTCCCTTTTTTGCCCATATATGGATATCTCTGTATCTGTCAGTCTGCCTCATGTGTCCCTTTTATGCCCATGTATAGAGATCTCTAATATGTCTGTCCTTGTTCCCTTTATGCCCATATACAGTATGGAGATCCCTGATTGTTATCAGTATATATATGGCCCTATAATGGGTACACAAATGTGTGGTATGAAGAGTGCAAACTGACTGTGGAAAGTAGACTGACTAAGTAATCAAATGACAGGTGTATGGGGTTGCCATGGCAATCAATTGGCTCATTTGGGCCACGGCCAGAGCCTTTACTGGCGGTTCTGGACAACCGCCTATCCGACCGACTCGACGCCGGGCACTGCCCTCCTTGTGGCGAATATGAAGTCTGTCGGTCAAAGGGTTCTCGAGATATATGGATTACAGACGTACGTATTACGTGCAGAGATTAGGTGCATTTATTGTAAGACTTTACAAACATACAAAAATAGTGAAAAAAGCAGAACTACAAGCAAGTTGCGTTGCGAGCTTGGACATTGGCTATATTCACTACCTTTGAGTAACACATCTTGTATGATGAAGTAGGACATTCATGTACGAAAAAACATAAACATTTGAATATGGATATGTAAGGTTTCTGCCCGACGACAGCAACAAAATGGAAATCTTACCTTATGACATAATTGTTTAAGATAATAGTATTGACACGAGGAAAACTACTAGAGAATATCCATTTTCATTAGGAAAATAACTTTATTCTCGACACTCAAACAGAAATAATGTGTAAGTGTTATCAAAGTATCCTGCGGCACCCCTGGACTTTGCATCACATGGCACACACTATGAGAAACCCTGTACTAAACCTTGTAGATTGGTTAAAATATATATATTTTTATGCATTAAGATTGTAGCTTTAAGATTGCGACAATTGTTGCGTATGTAACATGTTAATAACATTTCTCATGTATACATTGTATTTGTTCGTTAAATTGAAACACATTAGTCTATCTTCAAACCCAGTCCCTCGGTGATGAACGATATGTCCTCCTTTTCTCCGCCACGTTTGATAAATCTCTGTAATCGCCCCTCTTTCGTCCTGGCTACTTACCCGCCATGATAGATTAGCTAGCGCTAATAATGCTAATAACCGTGACATGGATGGAACATATTGGGCTGATTAAAAGGGGACAAAGCTGGCCTCTTGAAAAATGCTTCATATCACCCCCCTCCCCCTCCAGAGAAGCGACAATGAGACACGCAGGGGGGTCGCTAGCTAAATTTGTTAATACAAATCGAAATCAGTTTCATCACTTTAAACCTATATAGCCTACATCGTCTATTCGAAAATAGCCGATCTACAAGCTCACAACGCTTCACATCTCAACACTTTGAGAGCTTGTAGACCTGCTATTTTCCCCCCCAAAAATATATATTTGGAATATAAACATTTTGAGTACACAAATCTTTTATGGGGGACTTTGACACGAAAATGTTATAATTTAAGCCCAAATAAGCAAGTACACTCTAGCAACCAGCCCCAAAAAAACCTGCAACAGCCAATATTTACACGCAAAAAACAAGCACAAAGATGCTTATAGTAGATGACATAGCATCACTCCCCCCCCCCCCCCACCCCCAGGCTATGAAACACATGCTCACAATGCTCCGTAACACTAACAATAGGGGGTTGGTTAAGAAAAGCATATTGAAATGAGTGTCGAACGCCCATCCAAGGCTGGTTTTCCTTCCATTTTAAAAATATATTCAGAGATTAGATATTCATGGCTCTCTCACTCATCATTGTCTGGTTATTCAACCAGGGGCGTGTGTGTGTGTGTGTGTGTGTGTGTGTGTGTGTGTGTGTGTGTGTGTGTGTGTGTGTGTGTGTGTGTGTGTGTGTGTGTGTGTGTGTGTGTGTGTGTGTGTGTGTGTGGGGGGGGTCCCACTTTGGACAATGAGACACAAAGGAGGAGACACCTGTTACCACGAGAGCTATGACCATTCAATCACACAGGACCCTCGCTGTGTGCGTGCGTGTGTGCATGCGTGCGTGCGTGCGTGGGTTCAGAAGGTTTCCTCTTTCAAGATTCAGTCAAGTTATTTTGTTTCTAAGAAGCAACTGAAATGAATGTGCCATACATTCAACCTTTAGATGTATTGTTACTATTATTATATTAGTATTGTTATTAGTATTATTATCATCATCATCATTATATGTTAATTGATGTTATTATTAGATTATAGATGCACATAATTATCTCGCTGATCTGTGCGTTGCTGCAAGTCATTTCAAAGACAATGCGGGTCATTTGAGTTCATGTCATCTGGCTTGCACACACACTCTATCTCTCTCTCTTTCTCACACACACACACACACACACAAACACACACACACACACACACACACACACACACACACACACACACACACACACACACACACACACACACACACACACACACACACACACACACACACACACACACACACACACACACACACACACACACACACACACACACAGGCATGTAGCTATATACTAGACACACCCATGTCTGCAAGTTATTACAAAGAGACTCCCCGGCGCAGCGGGAATACCGAGCCCTGTAAACAGATGGTATACAGACTGTCTCTCTCCCTTTCTCCCTGACACTCCCAGTCCCACCCCTTACACCCCCCCCCCCACTCCCAGTCCCACCCTCTCACACACACCCCCCACTCCCTTTCCATCTCGTAGCCCACCCACCCACCCACTCCAATAGACCCACTCTCCCCTCTTTGTTTACATCCCAGACCCCCCCCACCCCCCTCCCGCACACACACACACACACACACACTTTCTCCCGCCTTTCCCTGAATGACACCGATGCCCTCTGTCTTCGCTGCACATGGAGCTCCTACCACACCCTTCAACGTGTGTCAACGAGGTTCTCAAACGTATACAGTATAAGTGTATAGGTATCTACACATTTCTAAAGTTAAAATATTTAAGACCTTTTTAATAGGCTACCACAAAAAACATAAAAAAATAATAGACCATTACTGTGTCAAAAACCTCATACTTTTTAGGATTCAATTGCAAAAATAGCAGATCGACAAGCTCAAAACATATCACTTCAAGCCGCGTTTTCTCTTCGTTCATGTTTTCTTCCAAACTTTTTGATACTACTCCCGCACATTTACAGTAGTCTAAAACTCATTGAAATTGGTGAATATTATCTTTTGAGTCATGTGATCAAGATGTCATTGTCAGATTTTGCAGAATCCATTCCAATTGGCTATGACTGCCTTCCAAATTGTGCGGGCCCTGGGTAGGAAACCCGGTCGCGAAGCAGTTGGATTGTCAGGGTTTGTGACGCTCAATTTGTGACGTCACAAACTCACTCAGAGACGCAAAGCGGCACGTTGTGAGCTTGTAGATCTGCTATTTTAAAAAGATATTGAAAAAATGCGAAGAATTTGTATTTTTCACATAAATCTTTTAAGGGGTCCATTGCACAATACATTTCCGAAATGAGGGTTCCGCAGCCCAAATACATTATCAATTTGGGGGTCCTTCACATGAAAATGTTTGAGAACCACAGGGCTATAAGATAACATTCTCAGACAGTTAAAAAACACACACATTCACTCACATTCCAGGTTGTGGCCTGAATCCACACACACTCAGCAGAGTGTGGTGGTGTGTGAGTTGTGGCTGTGTCATAGGCTCACACACACACACACACACACACACACACACACACACACACACACACACACACACACACACACACACACACACACACACACACACACACATAGGCTCACACAGAGAGGTTGGATCAGAGGCTGAGCTGATTGTGACCAATACAACCACCATGCTTCCTGATGCAACCACTGTGGGCTGCACTGGGAGACTTGCAGTCTGTAAGAGGCTCTGCTGCTGCTGCTGCTGCTGGTCTGTGTGTGTGTGTGTGTGTGTGTGTGTGTGTGTGTGTGTGTGTGTGTGTGTGTGTGTGTGTGTGTGTGTGTGTGTGCGCGTGCACGCGTGCGTGTTTGTTTGTGTGAAACAGTGGGCAGCCCTAAAACAATATCTCTTGGTCCACTCCCTTGCCAAATATGTTCATATTTATTTCCCATTGTCTCTCTCTCTGCCACCCCCCATCTGTCCGTCTCTTTGTCTCTCTGTCGTTCTCTCTCTCTGTCTCGCTGTGTCTCTCTCTCTCTCCTACTGTATCTTGATGTGGTGTGCAGTTTTAACAGTCTCTCTCTATCTATCTCTCTCTCTCTCTCTCTCTCTCTCTCTCTCTCTCTGAGTGTGAGCCGTGTCCTCACATGCCCTCTGTGCCTCAGCACAATCTGAAACCAATTAGTGTCTCCATTGACTCCGTCTTGAAGCCCCATTTATACCTCGTTGTATGACGCCGTGGTGGGACAAAAACAGCAGATCTATAAGCTCACAACGCGGCACAGAGACAACGCTTTGAGAGTCTTGGGCGCGCCACGCATATATGACGGAGCATAAATTAGACACAATTTACTGACTAATTTATACTCAGTTTTTCACTTGGAAATCAGTTCTTTGTGGCAAAGCGTTTAACCATACACTCTCTACTTGAGTTGTTTTTGTACTAACATTTCCGATCTATAAGCTCACAACACGACTTGTAGATCTACTATTTTGGGCTAATATTTCCCCCAGAACAGGGGTCTTCATCAGGGGGTCCTCAGAGGTACTAAAGGGGGCGCTGCGAGGCGTTGTGAGCTTGTAGATCGGCTATTTTCGGCACAGAGGTTGGTGTAAAAGGAATACAAGAGCAGACTAAGTACAAAGTGAAAAGTCAAGTCTTGTATTGACCGTTTAAGTGGTTAGATGTCAAATGAAAATACATACGGTATTAACATGAATCCAACATACACTGTCTACGAAGCTGATGATGGAGTTCAAGTGGTTAGACAGTTAGACAGTGCAGTGAGATGCATGGAGTGGGCGTGTGGAGGAGATGAGTGTAAGGACATCAGTAGAAACATCATCCTTATTTGTGCCTCATTCTCTCATCTCTCTTGTTACTATTATAAGCCTTTTGAATATGACTTTTACCGCTTGACAGTGCGTGTGTGTGTGTGTGTGTGTGTGTGTGTGTGTGTGTGTGTGTGTGTGTGTGTGTGTGTGTGTGTGTGTGTGTGTGTGTGTGTGTGTGTGTGTGTGTGTGTGTGTGTGTGTGTGTCTGTCTGTTTTGCTCGTTAACTGCAGGAGAAGGGAACATGTCTCACCTGTCTCAGGTGGGGTAATTAATGGGTGTGCGTGCAAAGCTTTCCCCACAACTCTCTGAGGAGAGAACGTGTGTGTGTGTGTGTGTGTGTGTGTGTGTGTGTGTGTGTGTGTGTGTGTGTGTGTGTGTGTGTGTGTGTGTGTGTGTGTGTGTGTGTGTGTGTGTGTGTGTGCGTCTGTGTGTGCGCGTGGAAAAAGTACTCACATTTTTTACTTAAGTAAAAGTATCAATACTGCAATGTAGAAGTACTTAGAAGTACTAAGTAAAAGTCCGGAATTCAAAATGTGCTTGAGTAAAAGTACAAAAGTATTGGTATCAAAATGGTACCAAAAGTAGAAAGTAGCCTATACTCATTATGCAGAATGTCCCATTTAAATTTTTCAAAATGTTTACAAATCTTTTGAAAATAGCAGATCTACAAGCTCACAACACGTTGCGATGCGACACGTTGTGAGCTTGTAGATCTGCTATTTTCAAATAGCCAAAGTATGTATTTAGGGCTGGAGTGGGTAATGTATGTTTTGTAATAATAATTAAAATCTACAAAGCAACTAGTAACTAAAGTTTCCAAATGATTGTAATGGAGTAAAAGTACATTATTTGCCTCGAGATGTAGTGGAGTTGAAGTAGAAGTACTGAAATACTCCAGTAAAGTAAAATCAACAAAATTGTACTGAAGTACAGCACTTGAGTAAATGTACTTAGTTACCACCACTGTGTGCATGTGTGTGTGTGTGTGTGTGCATTTGAGAAAGAGATTCTTAACAGAGTCTTCTTAACAGTGAACAAGTAGTTAGGAAGAAAGTGTTTCTAATGTGTGTGTGTGTGTGTGTGTGTGTGTGTGTGTGTGTGTGTGTGTGTGTGTGTGTGTGTGTGTGTGTGTGTGTGTGTGTGTGTGTGTGTGTGTGTGTGTGTGTGTTTGCGTGCGTGCGTGCGTGCGTGCGTGCGTGCGTGCATGTTTTTGCTGTTCATGCACAATACCCCAAGGTGTAAGAGCTCCTCTTCCACTAATTACCCCACATCTGAGTGTCTTCCCCGTGGGGGTCCGGAGGGGCAGATATATGGAGGTGCCAACGGATGGAGAAAGAACCAGGTGGAAGGTCTGTATAGGACTGGGGATAATTAAAGCAGCGGTTTTCAAACCTGTTCGCCGGGGCCCACAGGTGGGCCACGAGGGTATTGCAAGGGTATTGCATCAAAATACTTTGTCATATACGATGGTGTCGCGCGGCGAAAAAAAAGACCCTTACAGATCTGTAAATCGACAGAAAAGACCCCCCCCCCCCCCCCCCCCCCCAGGCAGAACCACGTTGTGTGGCGACCCCGGAGGTAGAGTGACTGGTTGGGAATCGGAAGGTTCCCTGCTCGATCCCAGGCTCCCCCTGGGTTATTATTATTGTCAAAGTGCCCTTGAGCAAGACACCGAACCCCTAAACTGCTCCCAAATGAGGAGGTATGGTGCCTTGCACGGTTGAGACGGTGAGGAAGAGCCAGGGTTTATATGCAGGTGAGGTGATGAGCTCATGTCTGCCAGCTGTGTTGGCTGGGAGAGGTGCTGATTGAAGTCAGGTGTGCAGGAAAAAAAATATTCCTTTGACATCCGCAGTTTGATGGAAATCACAGGAATTGTAGCTTCATATATATCGTTGCTGTCGGTCAGAAACCTCTTATCTCCATTATGCTTTTTGTGTTTTTTTTCACAAATTAACATCCTATTTGATCACACTACAGCGTCACATAAAGGATTAAAAGTAGCAGATCCACAAGCTCGAAACGCGTAGCCAAGCGGTGCGTTTTGAGCCTATGTAGATCTGCTACTTTTGCTATTTTATAGCAATTCCCTATTTAATTAATATTTTGATTGTTGTAGGTTTTAAACCATTTATGATGTAAATGAGACCTCTCTGACGATTATGACACAGGAAAGAAATGGCAGGGTGGCAAATAATTAACTAGATCATTTGACAATTGTGCGGCTCGTAGTTTGGCTATTTTTAAATAGCTGACTTATATATGGTTTAAGTGGTTAAAGGGATTTTGATGTTATATTAACTGATTGGAATCCCCTCAAGGTAAGGACCCCTGGGGGTCCCGGGACCCCACTTTGAGAACCACTGATCTAACCCTCAGTGTCCAGTACTATAGGTTGAGCATGTGTGCGTGCGTGCCTGCGTGCGTGCGTGCCTGCGTGTGTGCGCACGTACCCAACATGCATGTGTAGTACTGTACGAGTGAGAATGTGTTTGTGTGGGTCCGCCATACGTGCTTGTACCGTACTGATGAATGTTGTTGAGAGAGAGAGAGAGACCTTTCTTTATAGACAGACAGACAGACAGACAGACAGACAGACAGACTATCAGGCAACTCTTCTTAGCACTTAACACATTGGAGCCACTTTTGCTGATTATTGCAGTCAATACGCATTTGTGTATTTACAGTTCAGGGCGACAACAAAGAAACATCCTTGTTGACGTTGACCCTGAGCTGCAGTCAGATGGCGTCTCCGCCGTCAGAATGGTATGTGTTTAGCCAATTATTTGTGGGCCCACTTGCAATACCCCTCGCGGCCCACCAGTCGCCCCCCGGCCCATTTGGCTTGTAAATCGCTGACTCAGACCCTCTTCTCTTGCTTGTGAAAATGCAGAGTCATCAGACCAACAAGCCACACACGCTGCACCCCAATGAAACCCAGCTAGACTTTTATTAACCATACAATAATCACTCATGGCTCATTCCAGCCTTGTTTGACGCCATTCAGCTTTCACCACACACTGCAGCGAGCAGCAGGGCTCCGGCTGCTAAACGGGGTTGGGGTCCATGAATCACGGCAATCCCAGACGGTGTCATTTATAGGAAAGAGGCCATTTTGAGAAAGTGTCTGAATCAATAGCGAGATCGATGACAGAGGGGGGGAGCAGGGGGGTAATGACGAATATACTTCTGCTGAGAGTCGGAACGCTCTGGGATGATTGGGATGAATGGAGTTGATTTAAGGGCCTGGGAAATGTGAAAATGGGAGGCTGTTGAAAAGTTTGAAATATGGGCATATGGTTCGATTCGCTCAAATCAAAATGTGTGCTGAAATGAAGACCACAGGTTAGTGTGGAGAAGTGATTCTCAACCTGTGGGTCAGAACCCCCAGGGGAGTCCCCATATGATTTTGCGGGAATGGAGGATGGTAAAACATTGGGCAAATTGTCAATTATTACCTATGAATGAGGCACAAATTGTGAAAATAGCCGATTTACATGCTCACAACGCCTCGCAACGCATCGGCTATTTTCCCAATTTTTCATCTGTGGAACTGAGTCAAACAAAAGGTATGCCTCAACTCCTACATTTCCAAGTGCTTGTCAGGCTGGGAGGTCCCCCGTTCAAATTATTATTTTGGGGGATCGCGTCCTGAGAAGCCCGATATTATCGTCCGATATTAACATAAAAATGTAATATCGTAAAACATCTGTATCGTTTTTTATGTATTAGTTCAACTGCTGTAGGCTTCAGCATTTCGGAGCCTGCATGGACGCACCATATTGGACCTTTTTTTCCCCTAACCTAAGTTGAAGTTGTTCTCTTATTTGCACAGAGAATGTTTACATTTGGAAAGCCTTGTTGCATTTATGATTGTATCGCTTCCAGTGGGGGCATCACAATAGAATTAGGCATAATGTGTTCATTCCATCACAGGAGATATGTGATGTTGTTACCTGACATTAGTTTTGGTGAAAAAAGCCTGCATATGTCGGTATCGGTTGGAATCGAAATCGGAAATTAAGAGTTGGAGAATATTGGGAAATCGGAAATAGGCAAAAAGGCCAATATCGGACGTGCCTGTTTTCAGCGGCAACACACATAACTGTTACACAAGGGTTCCAAAACTGTTCAAGCCGCGACCCCCCAAAATAATCATATTTGCACTGCGGACCCCCCACCCTGACAAGCACTTGGAATTGTAGGCATTACATTTAGTTTGACTCGGTTCCACAGATAAACCTTGTGAAAATAGCCGAACTACAAGCTCACATTGTGAGCTTGCAGATCGGCTATTTTCACAATGTTTGCCTCTTTCTTATGTAATATTTGACAATTTGGCCTATTTGGTGTTAAAAAGGTCTTAAAAAGTCTTAAATTAACTTTAGAAATGTGCAGATACCCTGTATGTTGGTTTGTTTACTGTTGAGTGAGAAAAAAAAGGTTGCACATAATTAAGCTAAGGGACCCCCCCCAAAATACTGGGGATCCCAACCCACAGTTTGGGAACCACGTGCTGTAAAGGCAACTCCGCACCAAACAGACTCGTCCAGACTATTGCAGACTACTCCAGACTGCAACAGACTGGTATTCGGTTGGCAAAAGTTACCATTTAAGTCTGTCAGCCGACTGGCCATTCATGTGCTAATTTGACTTTTAGCGTGCCAGCGTTGCCAGGTCTGCTTATTATAAGCGACTTTGGGCTTGTTTCCCTGCAAAGCCACTTAGGGATGTTCCCAGCGTTTTTTCTTCACTGACGTGCAGTGGTGTAAAGTAACTAGTACATTTACTCAAGTACTGTACTTAAGTACAATTTTGAGGTACTTTTACTTTACTGGAGTATTTCCAATTGTCTATACTTGTACTCCACAACAATTATTTGAAATGTTTAGTTACTAGTTACTTTGCAGATATAAATCATTATGAAACATACATTAACCACTTTAGCCCTATTTTGTACCTATAAGCTATTTGAAAATAGCAGATCTACAAGCTCACAACGTGTTGCGATGCACGCGTTCTGAGCTTGTAGATCTGCTATTTTCAAACATTTTTGTACTTTTACTTTTGGTACTTTAAGTACATTTTTATACCAATACTTTAGTACTTTTACTCAAGTAAATGTTGAATTCCGGACTTTTACTTGTAACAGACTCAGAGTACATCTATTGCATTCAAGCCTGGAATTTCGTCATTTTAGGGGCAAGGCCACTTGGCCTTTGGTGTTGTAATTTTTTGGAGGGCACAAAGGCCCTGCCCGGCCTTCCTGCCAGGGCAGGAAGGCCATCCAAAAAATAATAACGATTTTTAAGTCCAAAAATGATTTTTAAGTCCACGGAAATAATGCATTTAACTTGAAGGTTAAGGATGATTGTATTTTTATATATTATAAGAATAGTATAACTATCTGTGAAATATTACCCATTTATTTCACAAAATAATGTGTTGGCAAATGACCAATATTTAGTTATATAGGTCTCAATATGTCACATTCAGCCCTGGACTTCACTGACTGAAGTAGGGGTCACATTAATCACATTAGATTCACAGAATGTATTTTACCCACAAGTTATTTTCATTCAAATGAAATGTGAATGAACTTGCACTAATAATGACTTTAGTTGATTTTTCACTCTTTAAAATATAGTATTTCTTAATTATTAATAATTACTGCTTGTAGATTGGCTATTTTCACGATTTTAAATTGTTTTTAAATAATAATAAAAAAGGAACATACAAGATTTCCACCCGACAGCCATAATATATAGCCAATATATGGTTCTGTATCAGTATATGAGTCCGTTTTTGAAGATTTCATTCTAATTGGCTACTATGCCTGAATATGAATTTCATGAGCCTGGGTAGGTCACCCTGGCTTGGCGGAGATATGCCCTGTAGCACACTCCGCACAGCAGCAGCAGCAGCAGGTGAAAGCAATTCACTTAATTGCTCGTTCTCTCTCCCTCTTTCCGTCTCCTCAATCTCTCGCTCGCTCTTTCTCTCTCAATCTTTCACTCTCCCTTTTTTCTCTCCCTCTCTCTGCCGCTTTTTACCTCTCTCTCTCTCAATCTTTCACTCTCCCTTTTTTCTCTCCCTCTCTCTGCCGCTTTTTACCTCTCTCTCTCTCTCTCTCTCTCCCTCTCTCTGCCGCTTTTTACCTCTCTCTCTCTCTCTCTCTCCCTCTCTCTGCCGCTTTTTACCCTCTCTCTCTCTCTCTCTCTCTCTCTCTCTCTCTCTCTCTCTCTCTCTCTCTCTCTCTCTCTCTCTCTCTCTCTCGAGCCTATTCATGCAATGCTTGAACTCCCACTCAGAAGGACATGTTTACATACTTGCGCATTACATATTTATACATAAACACGGATGCATGTGACTCCGTCACTGGACAAATTTACACACCTGCTCCCAATCACCACAGCGCAAAAGTAGGGCAAATCAATCAATCTCTCTCTCTCTGGGAGCAACAACAAGAAACAGTGAATGTAGGTTTTCATAGACATGGTCGCTTGTTTCTCTAACATAATCTGGCAACACCGACAGCCCTCTGTTGTCACTGCCACTGCGCTACCAGTCGGCTAAAAAGCTGAACATGTTCGGTCGGCTCTGGGTCGGCCGAAAAGGTCCCGACGGACCCCCCGACGGACCCCTAACCGACTGGCCGACGCTTCCCGAAGCCAATTCGGCCCAAAATCGGGCCGACTCAGATTGGTCTGGAGAGGGCTTAACACACACAAGCAGTGGGTTCAGCGCCAACACACATTACTGTAACACACACACGCACACGCACACACACAGTCACACACACACACACACACACACACACACACACACACACACACACACACACACACACACACACACACACACACACACACACACACACACACACACGTGGAGTTGCATAACTCTTGAGAAAGTGGAGGTCTGCTCTTTTTTCCATGGTACAGTTGCACACTCTGTTTGCTTATGAGGTTTTTCCCTCTGACCAGGCAGAACTGGGAGGAAAGCTGATAACCGCCGAAAAGTTCAGTATTCTAGGACCTGCTGGTTGGTTCCTATTGGTATGCTGTGATAATAACTTTGTATTCTAGGACCTGCCGGTTGGTTCCTATTGGTATGCTGTGATAATAACTTTGGCACACATGCAATGTTGACTTGTGATAGTGGAGTGCAGCGGACTGTATTCTGTTGCACGCTATTGCCTTGTTTTGAAACTGATAGGCGCTCAAGGTGAACTTTTGCCCGCGGTGTGAAAAAGGGGTGTGTGTGTGTGTGGGTGTGTGTGTGTGTGTGTGTGTGTGTGTGTGTGTGTGTGTGTGTGTGCATGTGTACAAGCTAGCGTGCGTGCATGCGTGAGTGAATGACTGCTATTTGTGTTTGTGTGCGACTGTGCGCGGGTGCAGTCAACACTTTTATTCCACTCCGAAAGTCAATCATTTAACCCATTAAGACCGGGAAAGCATGCATCAGCTTAGATTTCTTCAGGTTATTAAAAAATAGCAGACAAGCTCAGTTTGTAGATATGCTATTTTTTGAAAAAACGTAAAAATGTGTGCAAATCTTTGAATATATATATTTTTAAAGCGAATATTTGTAACTCAAATCTTTGCTTCTGGGGATTCTACAAATGTCTTTTAAATCCTAACAGTTTTAGTTTTGTGTATGCTTATGTTGCTATAATATCAGTGGTTATCAAACTTTTTTCATGTCAAGGACCCCCAAAATGATATGTATTTGTCCGTGGACCCCCCCCATCTCAAAATACTTTATTCCAGGGACTCCCAGAAGCAAAGATTTGAGTTAAAAATTGATATATATATTCAAAGATTTGCATACATTTTCCAAGATTTTTCAAAAAATAGCATATCTACAAGCTCATAGCGTGGCACTCAGTGCCGCGCTATGAGCTTTTACAGTATATCTGCTATTGCTACAACAGTGTAGCATCATACATGCAGGGATTTGTGCCGGAACATGTTGGTATCCTGTTGTGTTTTTCCTTCGTGTATCATCGTCAAATGTCCAACCCAGTGTCGTGTAGCCACGCCCTTGTCTCTAGTCCCACTTGGAAGAGAATGTGTGGAGGATGTCTGAAGAGTGAAAACTGACTGTGAAAAGTGTAGACTAACTAACCATCAAATGGCAGGTGTAGAGAATTTGCCAAATCAAGCTTATAGGCTGGGGTTGCCATGGCAAACAATTGGCTCATTAGAGCCTTTTGTACAATGGCCGTATCAGTCGGATCGGCGGTTCTGGACAACCGCCCATCCAACCGACTCGACGCCGGGCACTGCACTCCCTCTGGGCCGTCTGTGACACGTGTGGCGAATTCGAAGTCAGTCGGTCGAACGGTTCTGGAGATACGTGGACTACAGACGTATTCCTATGTACACAGATTCTGTGCATTTATTGTAAGATAACAGACGTACATGCTCAGCATGTAGACGACAGTTTCATTATTATTTTTGTCGCAGCTGTCGACAGAGATAGCAATTTCACCGTTGGTTGTTTGCTTATAGCAGCACGTACTGTTCATATAGTGCTTCATGTTAGAATAATTGCTGCCACTATGATTAGATGGAATATAAAGAGGCACACAGCCATCACTTAAGAGAAATGACTGTACATTATGTTCACAGTGTGTGACTGGCAGGATTAAGTGGCAGTCTGGGGGTGGCAGTGTGTTTTATTGGCCATTATTCATCATTATATTTCTCTGCCTTTATGTTCTAAGAGGCAACGCATTGTTCCACACGTCAATGTCTCACTTTTACTTAAACAAAAATGACAACCTAGTCATTAAAGCCAAAACCGAGAGCATGATAAAAAATACATTATTTGCACTAATATCTGAACATAAAATCCAATAAATATAGGTTTAGCTTCAGTCAGTTTTTTAGTTTTCGGTTTTATTTATTAGCACATAAAGAGTTAGCCTAGAGGCTTATAGAGAACTTCCCCTTTTTGTAGAATCAGAACAAAATACCAGTAATACATTCAAGAGATATACGTAAATGCAAACATATACACACACACACAGGCATGTACTGTATACATAATAACCACCTACCCACCTGCCTACAAACCTGCCTACACACCCACATAACCACATGAGTACGTACATACATGACCACTGGCGCCTAAACCATGGAGCCACAGAGAGCACGTGCTCCCCCACGCTACCATTGCCTGTTGCCCGGCTCTCAGAATATAGGCTACATGCTAAACTATCAGGATCTGAAGAAGTAAGTGAAACTAAATAATAGATTAAAACAATTGAAGTACAGAGCCATAATAATGGCACTAACCTTTATGATGCCATGGTGACAGTGACAGACAGGTAGTGACGTCCCCACGCTCTCAGCAAGACGAGCCCAAAGCACTAATTAGCTGGGTGATTGTCCTAATGAGCTGGATGATGGCAGAGCTGTCATTTATCCCATTAAAATCATCTGTGTCATTTTAGATGTTAGCAACATACATATTTTTTCAGAAAACTCAAGTGGTTCTCAAAAAATAGCAGATGTACAAGCTCACAGCGTGTCACTTCACGCCGCGCTGCAAGCTTGTACATCCGCTTAAAAAAAATAACACAAACTTATTTTCTGGGGGGTCCTTGGCACACAACCTTTTCAGATGGGGGTCCGTGGCCAAATACATAGCAATTTGATCCTTGACATGAATAAATGTGAGAACCACTGGTATGCACCACACAGGCTGCAGTCGAGTGCATGCACACCAGTGTCAGGTAACGTCACTTTTAAAAGCAACTTGTTACGTTACAGGATTACCTGCCATTAAAAAAAGTATTCCATTACATTACGGGATTACCTGCTGAGAAAAGCAACTTGTTTGACTACTTTTGTGTTACCGACTGTTAAAACCCCTTTGCTAGGAAAGACAAACTGTACGCAATATGCCCAAATACAGCGATTATTTACAATTACGTTTGGTAAACATACAATCAAGAGTACAGCCTAGCGGAGTGGCCGCCCGTGTTGTGGAGTTGGCATGGCCATAGGCTAATTTGCATTGATGTTCTTACGCCTTTCACCGACAAATCCAAAAATAATGTGAATACTTCCATGACCTTATTAAAGGAGAATCTCTCTGTCTTCTCTCGATCTCTGCCATGTCGCAGAGGTGCGACAAATTAACGGAATACAAAACCAACCCAGTAGGCCTAATACCGTCAGCTGGCAAAATTAACGCGTTATGTTACAAAAAAGTAATCAAATTACAGTAATGTTGTTACTTGTAATGCGTTATCCCCCACACTGGTGCGCGCACGCACACACACACACACACACACACACACACACACACACACACACACACACACACACACACACACACACACACACACACACACACACATGCATTTGTCCACATGGCTATAAAAGGAATGACCCTCACATGCACACATACACATGCACACATACACAAATGCACAAAAAACAAATGCAATGCACACACACACACACACACACACACACACACACACACACACACACACACACACACACACACACACACACACACACACACACACACACACACACACACACAAACACTGTTTTACAAAATCACAGAATCTTTCAATTTACTTAGAGCACAAACAGTCATTGTAGTATTTCACATTACTGCCACACTTGTTGGCCACACATGTGACAGCCAACGCTGTCCACTCCATCGCCTCCCCAGCCATAAATCACACGCAGAAACCATGTATCTCCATATTTCATTCATTTTTATGTTGTGGTGTTTTTTCCGCGTAAATTAATGCCATACTTCATCATTGTTGCTGTCCGGCAGAAATCTCTTATCTCCATTATGTTATAACTTTGTGTGTGTTTTTTTATTTTATATTATATTATGATCATACCACAGTGTCATTTGAGCTTGTAGATCTGCTACTTTTGCCGTGAATTTGAATCCTGAAAAGTAACAGTTTTGGACATAATGAGTTTTCCACCCAACAGAGTACATCATACAAGAGTATCGCACAGTAGTGACAATAGCGGATCAACAAGCTCACACAGCGTCAGCTTGTCGATCGCCTGTCTTCACTCAAGTTAAATGTTCAATAAATAACCATAAAAGAGGAGCGTTTTTTGGACATACAATTATTACGGTTTCCACCCGGACAGGAACGATTTGCTGGATGATTGACTGGGGGAGGGTGGGTGGGAGAGAGGGAGGGAGGGGTGGGGGGCAGGGGGTCCTTAACGTTATCTATAAATCTTCGGCATGGTGCCGCTCATCAATCAGTCTTGGCACATAGGCATCATGGGACATATATCGTCTATACGGGACACTCGACAGACAATCACACCAGTCCAGCTGCTGCCTGTCTGCGGAAAGAGACATGCGGTATATGTTCGAGTTAAAAATGCAAGAATAAAGAAATAAAACACGCATACAAAAATACATCCAAGCTATCGGAAATATCACACATTTCCGTATGAATAAATTCAAGATGGAGGGTCTACTAATATGTGTGGCTTCGTGTTGTGGCTTCCAGAGCCATTTATTACAGAGTTACGCCACCTATGTTTACATCATCAGGCCAGGTCTTCTACATAGCCTTCTCTTGGCGAATAGTGACAAAGCCCTGAACCGGAAGTTTACGGAATGCACCGGAGTCTATGAGCGTTTGTCACTATTTTGAGTTACATGAACCACGTGACCGGTGCTGTTTTCTGCCCCGGGGTTGACGTAACTCTCTAATAAATGTCTCTGGTGGCTTCACTCAAATAACACAGTGAAGGATAAGGATAAGGATAATTCCTTTAACAGGTCCGTTCATGAAAGTCCTTGCGGTCTTGTTTCCAATGAGGGCCTGTGAGCAATTAGGGGTTAAGAGTCTAGCTCAGGGACAAATTTCATTTCATCGACACATTTGCTGGCCTGGCCTGGAATTGTACCTGGGGCAACCAGGGCCTCTGGCTCCCTAGGCGGGCTCACTAACCACTCAGCTATGGCTGTCAGAACCTTCCCTAAAACATCCAGGACAACGCTCCACACGTCCCAGACTCTTCTCCCTTCTCCCAAACTGTGGAACGAACTCCCCATTGCAGGTAGAACTGCAGACTCACTCCCAATCTTCCGCTGTAATCTGAAGACCCACCTCTTCAGACTCCACCTTGGCCCATACCACTTGCCATACATGTATTTATTGCATGTTATGTAGACAGATGCCAGGTCTGACCTGGCATCCTAGTGTGTATAGCTTCAATGTACAGATTATAGTTTGATCTGAGATGATGGAGATAGCCTATTAATTTTGTGTGACCTTTGCAGGGTCCGTGGTGGTGGTGGTGGTGGTGGGGGGGGTATCAGAGCATCCATCAGATAGGGATGAGTGGGCTTCTCTATAGCCTCCTGATAAGGGTCACGCAGGTCACAGACAGGGGTTGAGGGTTCGACAGGAAGGGGACAGCCCGTCATGTGATTGAGAGTCACATGGAACCACTGCAGGAGCTGCTATACTCTTGTCAAGGAAAACACAAGGTGTAAGTATTAGTGTGAAATATACCGTTGCTGTCGGGAAGACACCTCTTATCTCGATGTTCTAACTTTTTTGTGTTTTTTCGTGAATTATCGCCCAACTTGATCATACTACCGTGTCACACAAAAGCATCAAAAGTATCAGATCTATACAAGCTCGATGACAAATTGACAATGGTATCACGATAAACGATACCTTCAATAATGTAATAATGTATTGCAAGACATTTCATCTGCGACACATCACGATATATCTGTAACTGAGGGAGGGGTAAAGTCTGTCTGTCTCTCTCTCTCTCTCTCTCTCTCTCTCTCTCTCTCTCTCTCTCTCTGTATGTGTCTCTGTCTGTCTGTCTGTCTGTCTGTCTGTCTGTCTGTCTGTCTGTCTGTCTGTCTGTCTGTCTGTCTGTCTGTCTGTCTGTCTGTCTGTCTGTCTGTCTGTCTGTCTGTCTGTCTGTCTGTCTGTCTGTCTGTCTGTCTCTCTCTGTATTTGTCTCTGTCTGTCTGTCTGTCTGTCTGTCTGTCTGTCTGTCTGTCTGTCTGTCTGTCTGTCTGTCTGTCTGTCTGTCTGTCTGTCTGTCTGTCTGTCTCTCTCTCTCTCTCAAGGCTGTGAACTGTACCACACACACGGTATGGTCGTCACATTGTCTGGGACTCTGAGGGGAACAGGGTTCAACACTAAGGAGTTATTGTATTGGAAACAGCTCACAAATGTAGATTGCATTTTTTTAAATAACTCTTTGATGTTCTTACACATAAACAAGACACTTAAATGACTCCACTTTTCTTTCTTTTTTACACAAAGATACAAAAAAATATCCTGAGGAGACACGCTGACTATCATGAGACAGATACATCTAAATCATAAGGTCATGGGAACAAAACAAATAGACCAGGGGTCTTTTCAGGCTCAGGACCCCGTAGCTGAGAGAGGGATGAAACACTACATGTTTGTTTGTTTGTTTGTTTGCTCATTGTCTATTGTATTAATATGTTGGATTCATGTGAATGTGTATTTTCAGACATTTAACCACTTAAACCCTCAATGCTTTGTAAACTTGACCTGTGACCCTTGACCTCTGTAAGTGTTTAAAATGTGTATTTTCTTCTTCTATGGTTATATTACGGAGACGTTTTTCCACCAGATTTTGGTAGAAAATAATCTAAAGCACACTATGAGTGTTGTTTTGAAGTTTATAGACAGATTTTTTTTAAATAGTTGTTGCTGTTGTTGAAGTCAGTCTCTGGTCTCTTTACTTCAATTTATCAAGTACTTTCTTCATTTCTGGATTCTTCATTCGCTGTTAAGGAATATTTTAGAAACGACAGGACAGGACATCACAGGGTAAGTAAACAATAAAAATAAAGTGAAGTCGTCCTTTAAAGCGGAACTACAGTATCTAACTGTTTTTAATCGTGGAGTATGCTAACACAATATAACTTATACAATTGGGGTGGTTGTATTTTGTCTCCCTGCTCTTCTATTGAGACATTTAGATCGAGTCAAAGGTCATGTCTCACCTATAGACACAGGATCTGACACGAATTTAGACCTGATGGTCAAGACTCAATTTATCCCCTGAGCAAGCAGGCACGGCTCTATTAGCTCAATGATATGAAAATAAGAATGCAGCACTTGCGCAGGAAACCGTAGAAGAGGAAAGTTACATGCAGCGCAGCTTTAAGTAAAAGAAAAACATACTTGGAAGCATGTTTTTCTTGGAAAAACATACTTCTTCCAGCAATGCCTAGCAGAGATATCCCACCAAGAGGCCATGTGCAGGAGGGTTGTCTGGCTGTCTGTTGAGCTGTTGTTGGTGAGCCAGCTGGTTGCTATGATGAGCTCAGCAGACAAAGAGACAGTAAACCCCCCCCCCCTCCCCCTCCAGAGGAAAGGCTGACGAGTGATGTCAGATGATTAGAATTAATTGGTGCTATATTAGAACCGAGGGGCTTTCAAGATGTGTAAAAGACTAAAGGACAAGCAACACTTGTTTCGATCGTGTGTGTGTGTGTGTGTGTGTGTGTGTGTGTGTGTGTGTGTGTGTGTGTGTGTGTGTGTGTGTGTGTGTGTGTGTGTGTGTGTGTGTGTGTGTGTGTGTGTGTGTGTGTGTGTGTGCGCGTGTGTGTGTGTGTGTGGGTGCGTGTGTGTGTGTGCGTCGTCCCCTTTTTAGGCATGGTGTATAAAGTATCTCACACGTTGAACTGATTTTAGAATGTTTATGTCATAATACTAGAAAGACACTCCACCAGCCTATCTGTAGCCCTTATTGGCTCTACGTGCTGCCTGGGGCTTTTGACTTGGAACATGTGGGGTCACATAGTTCAGTGTTCATTTTGACAGCAAATTTGTATGTAGTTTTTAGTCATGGTTTTTTGAATAACATTACATTTAGTTTTAGTCCTCTTTTAGTCATTTGAAATGTTTTAGTTTTAGTTGGCTAAATATCATAAGACTTTAGTCAACTAAATCTACAGTTGAATTAGTCAACAAAAATGTATTTTGCCTGGCGTGATGGCGTTGTATTGCCTGATTTCTACAATGCTGTTTGCCGAAAATAGTCTGTTTTCGATCTACAACGTGAGCTTGTAGATATAGTTTGTGATATTTGACGTGATGGTAAATGGGCGAGATATCATCACGTCGTAAAGTATGTTTACAGAAGAAAAAAACGTAATTTATTTGAATCGCCGTTCCCGTTCCAAGCAATCCACTCTGCCAAAGAGTTACACAAAAAGATCAGCAATCATGGGAGGTTGACGTCTGTTTATTAGGCAGACGTGTTTTTAGAAACCTTCGAGGGCAAACTACTATAACAAATTGGGCATTTTCACCTACAACAATGGCATGCCCCAAATAGTGCCGCAGGGTTTAAAGTGAGTCAACTGTTGAAGCTCATCTTCATCCTCAGACTCACACAGGACAGCTAAAACCAGCCGTCCCGTCCCGTAGCTCTATCTCCAGTCCAGTCGGCGTCCTCCAGCTGCTGTCTGAGTCCGACGGGAGGCCGGCGTGTCTACTCACCATCAGCTGGATACTGTCCACACTTTGGTCAGCTGTTCCACAACAGCCCCGGAGAGAGAGAGAGAGAGAGAGAGAGAGAGAGAGAGAGAGAGAGAGAGAGAGAGAGAGAGAGAGAGAGAGAGAGAGAGAGAGAGAGAGGAATGGACGGAGAGGCACTCACACTGAGATGAAAGAGTCTGTCTGGCCTTTCTTGGTTACGAGATGAGAATGGAAACGTGATTCCAGACCGTAGTGGAATGTCATCCCTGGAACCTGCCAACCATCTGACTGGAAGACTGCACTGCTGTGTGTGTGTGTGTGTGTGTGTGTGTGTGTGTGTGTGTGTGTGTGTGTGTGTGTGTGTGTGTGTGTGTGTGTGCGTGCGCGAGAGTGTGTGTATGTGTTCTAAAGACACTTTCCAGGCTCTGTATGACTCAAACTGTTGTTATGATGAAAGGAGTGATAGAAGCGGAGCAGACGGAAGGCAGAAGAGAGGTAGAAGGGTAGAAAGAGACACACAGTTAAAAAGGGTAAATTCCTCTCCAGATGGTGGTCTGATCCGCTTCCAACCACTCTGAACTTCTCATCAACTTTCCAGGATCTGCGTGATACTTGTAGACACATCACAGACAGACAGGGCTGCAGCCATCCGTTATCCTGATTATTAGATCAACAACCTTTTCGATTAATCAAATAAGGATGTGTGGAATGGATACGCCATGCGGATGCATGGTCATACCTATACCAAAATATTCCAGTAATGCCATTCCTATGATGTTTGGCCCTGGCATCTGTCTCAAGATAAAATTCCAGCATGTTCAAGCTCCCACAGCGTGATTTAATTTTTATTTTCTGATTTGTACCTGCAAGCTCTGCGGTGTTGTTAAGTTTGTCTCGTTATATGTTTGAATACACATTACCCTGAGACCACAAAGTTAATTCTTTGGTGAGGGAAATCTTCCCACAACATTACATAATAAAATCCTCAGTAATTGTAATCGGCCTCCTATAGCTTTTACTGAAAGATAACCAGATAATTCCCACTGAGAAATTATTCAAACCATTTCCCCATCAATGTGATTTTTTACATCACTTGACGACAAGGCAGGCGCGCCTTGTTGTGAGTCACCTGTTTTGAACTAGCACATGCAGTAGTACTTGACAATGACTTGCGTTGAGCACAGCTTCATTCAATCATTCATTCATAGAGAGTACAAGCGGCCGAAGTCGAACAACACCCAGCTAAAGACGTGACCAATGAAAACGATCAGGGCGTGGTTTTGCATAAAATGTCCGCAGGAATTGCATACACGCTGGGCTTAACAAAGGCTCCCAGAAATTATGTTTTTCTTTTGACGTGGATTAGTGGCGTTTAACCTTTACTCCTTCCTCATTCTTTTCCTACATTTCATACCCACAAATATTGCTTTTTGTTCGTTTGTTTTATTTGGACGGGTAAACGTACGTTAATAAACATTCCATACATGCACGTGAAACGTGAATACAATCAGAACATGATCTCATGTAGGCTACACATGCCGGATAAAAAAAAAACATACAATACAAACATTAGGTCAGGATAACATTAGGTACACGTAATATTATTTATTATTATCAACCTTTATTTAAACCTGCGGTTCTCAAACTCTGACTGATGTTGGTGGGGCTACAAACGCAGCGCGAAACGAGTCGGGAAGCCACACGTTTTAGGGATTACTTAGACAATTGGTAGTACTGGGTGAAAAAAAATGGGGTTGCAAAATCGTGGGATAAAAATGTATAATAAAAATAAAAACATATCCCTGAGACCACAAAGTCAATTCTTTGTCCACTTTCATCTTCTCACAACATTGCATAATAAAAGCGTCAGTAATTGTAATCGGCCTCCTAGCTTTTCCTGAAAGATATCCTTGTGTAACGTGTCTACCATTCCCACCGAGCAATTATTCAAACCATGCCCCCATCAATGTGATCTTTACATCAATTGACGACAAGCATGAATTAAAGTTCAGTCGCGTCTGCGACACATTGAGAGCTTGTAGACAGGCTATTTTCGGTTATTATTTGAAGATTGAAGTGGTCATACAGTACCAGCAATATGTCACGAAGCATCTTCCATAAAATCTATATCGTCTCGGATATTTCAAAAGCGAAGGTTAAAGCTTCAATCTGTGATTTCTTCACCTGGTTGGCAGTATGTAGAACAGCAGGAACAATATTACAAAAATATCATCATTTTACGTAATGTGTTATTTGTTTAGGAATCAGCGCAAGTGTGGGGGGGCTCCTTTCATAATGTTTCACAAATCACACATTAGGAATTGGTCATACAAACATTTTCAGTCGTGACTCGTGACATTTTATTTTGCTTTAATCCATGCGACAAGGCAGGCACGCCTTGTTGTGAGTGCCTTTGGCGAGCAGCCGATGGTCTCGTGTGTTGACAAGCGAGCTGGCAAGCTGGGGATCGACATAATATCACCTGTTGTGAAATAGCACATGCTGTAGTACTTGACAATGTACTAACTTGCGTTAGGCACAGCTTCATTCATTCAAGAGTGTACAAGCGGCCGAACAACACCCAGCCAAAGGTGTGACCAATGAAAACGATTGGGGCGTGGTTTCGCATAATTTGTCCGCAGGAATTGCAAACACGCTGGGCTTAACAAAGGCTCCCAGAAAAGGTGTTTTTCTTTTGACGTGGATTGTGGCGTTTAACCTTTACTCCTTCCTCATTCTTTTCCTACATTTCATACCCACAAATATTGCTTTTTGTTCGTTTGTTTTATTTGTACGGGTAAACGTACGTTAAAGAACATTCCATACATGAACGTGAATACAATCAGAAAATGATCTCATGTAGCTTCACATGCCCCATTCATTCATTCATAGAGCGAGTACAAGCGCTCGAAAAAAAGCCAAAGGTGTGACCTCATTTCCTGCATTTCATACCCACAAATATTGCTTTTTGTTCGTTTAGGTATTTAGACCGGACGGGAATGTACGTTAATGAACATTCGCAGTACCCAGATATAAAAAAAACAATACCATACAAGCATAACACAAGGTCAGGATGACATTAGGTACACCTCATACTTGTCTTACTACATCTCCAAAGTGAGTGACACCCACAGCCACAACACCAGAGGGAGCGTTCTCATTCTACTACTCTGCCCCCACAATGTGGAATGTCCTGACATCATCCATTAAAGGATGATTGTTTGCACCTGATGCCATGACGACACATTGAGGTTAGACAACACACTCCATGTGGACGTAGCTGCATTGGGAAATCCTTAGATGGTTAAGGCAGAATCATGGTGACTTGAGCGTGACGA
>NC_137610.1:48149036-48549125 GCF_963280865.1 Gymnoscopelus braueri | reverse complement strand
GGTCAGACACACTGTATATGGAAACACATGCAAGCACACACTAGAGCAGACAGACACACACACGCACACACGCACACACACACACACACACACACACACACACACACACACACACACACACACACACACACACACACACACACACACACACACACACACACACAGACAGTGACTAACAGACCGACAGAAGCCACAGGCCAGACGTACAAAAACAACCACACACCTGGACATGTCAGAGCAGCAAAACAATGGCAACACACAAAAACTACCAACATGTGACTTTACTATAGTCGTCACTGTCGGGCAGAAACCTTGTATCTACGACTTCAGTGTTGTTGTTTATTTTGTAAATTATTTAAAGCAGCACTATGTAACTTTCCTCTTCTGCCCCGGATTTGAACCCAGTTTCCTGCGCAAGTGCTGACATTTTTACCATTGAGCTAATAGAGCCGGCCTAGGGCTGATGGTATAGTGTGGCGCTCCACCTCAGCATCCCAGGCGATGGGGAACGGCGATAGACTCCCGCGTTCTCGGCTGATACCGGCGACAATAAGCTTCTCCGAACTACTTATTTTCTTGGTTGTTCAGGAGTGTCACGCGAAAGTAGTGAAAAATAGCCAATCTACAAGCTCACACTTATGGGGATTGTAGATCGGCTTATTTGAGCTAATTTTGTTAACAATTCTTAGAGTTAAAGTTAAAGTGGTTCAATCAGATTTTTTTTATTTTTTTGGACATGCACGATTTCCAACCCAGGCAGCAACGATTATGAAATGACACAAAATCAACAACAATTGTGACGACTGGTTGAGTTTGAGAGAAGGAGGAGTGGGCGGGGAGGAGGAGAGGTTACACAAAAAGACATGCTGTCCCTCTGTTGACCAGCAGGGGGCCCTGGTGGGGAGGGAGGGAGGGAGGGTGGGGGCTGTGTCTACACCAGAGAGAGAGAGAGAGAAAGAGGGCGTGCCTCTCGGCTCAGTATTCGGGTCAGAGGGTTCGTTGTCGTGATGGAGAGCACAGCTCCCTTCTGAGCCCACAGTGGCGCTCTGTGAATTCCCCCCTGTCTCCTTCTCTCTTTATCTCTCTCTCTCTCTCTCTCTCTCTCTCTCTCTCTCTCTCTCTCTCTCTCTCTCTCTCTCTCTCTCTCTCTCTCTCTCTCTGCAGCTCACCACCCTTGCAGAGTCCTGCAGGCTATGGATGGATGGATGGATGCAGGAGAAGGAAGGAGGAGGAGGAGGAGGAGGATGGGGAAATGAACAGAGACACAGAGGCAGAGGAGGAAAGGAGAGGAGAGATATAGCAATAAGATGCAAGGGAGAGTACACAGGCCTGCTGTATTTGTGTTTTAGGGCTGCATGGGGCATTTACCCGGAAATATATCAAAACCGACATTTAGGACCAGTAACCTACTTACTCTCTAGCTCATATAGGTTAATCGCGAAGCTGGGTTTTTCTTATAAATCAACGAATCATTGCGCCACTTTGTGAGCTTGTAGATCTGCTATGTTCACTATAAAAAAAAACATGAAATTATAATTATAGTTTGTTAATCGTGATATTGGTTTGGAGTCATATATCGGCCAGCTAAATGTGTGTTCTGTATGTGTACTACTTAAATTCACTGTTGAAGGACTGTACCCATATGCCCAGTTATGCTTATAATACAATATGCTCACCCAGTCAGACATAGTGCAGGTGGCTGTGGCGTCCCACTTTAAGCGTTAAGTCTATTTATTTTCTTTATTTTTTTTATTATTTCCCACTGTGTTTCATGCTTAGTGCTGTTGCTGCTATGACACCTGAATTTCCCTGTGTGTGTGCACGTGTGTGTGTGTGTGTGTGTGTGTGTGTGTGTGTGTGTGTGTGTGTGTGTGTGTGTGTGTGTGTGTGTGTGTGTGTGTGTGTGTGTGTGTGTGTGCGTGTGTGTGTGTCTGTGAGCATGTGTGTGTGTGTGTGTGTGTGTGTGTGTGTGTGTGTGTGTGTGTGTGTGTGTCTGCAAGCGTGTGTGTGAGAGAGAGAGAGAGAGAGAGAGAGAGAGGAGGGAAGGGATAGTGAAAGGCTACTACCATTCCTTATCTGTGTTTCATTCATTCACCAATGAAGCTTGTAACAATCTGCCTTTTTATCTGAAAGGATAATTACTACTAAAAAGGAAAAAACAACGAGATCGGTGGGTGTTTTAACTGATAAGATTTTTTATATAGAAGCCTTTGTATAAACTGACAGAACACAAGGTGTTTAAATCAAATAATATCACTTTGAAATGACTTCTGTCCCTGTTACTCTCCCTGATAAATAAAATAAACAAGCAAACAAACAAATAAATCAAAAACAAACAATAATTACTTCAACTGCCCCTCCCACCCAAACAAATCCCACTGTCCTTTGTAACCCCGCGGGTCACAAAGCAAATACAAACAATAACCAAGTGCACACGGCGTTTAAGAGTCTGTCATGCACGCACGCTGCTTAAATAAATAAATAAATAGTCCCGCGACCGCTCTCCTCGGATCGCGCTCCCGCGACGCAACAGTTCCTTTTAATCCTTTTACTCCAAATGAAAAGAAAAGTCTTCTCCGCCCGATGCGGCCCAAATAATAACTAGATAACGGGGTACCCCTCTAATTTGTATTCCAACACGAGCAGAACGCTCGGGTTGATCTCACCGGTTTCGGCTGTCGGCTCCAATCCCGACCGGCGTCTCGACCACGGCGCTCGGATCCCACGGCCCGACAGAAACGGCAGGTTCCTCTCCGCTGGGTTCGAAAGTCCGTTAACCTTGGCTGCAGCTTAATGTCACGTTTAAACTATCAAAACGGTATAAACTGGCGCTTCAAAGTCTCTGCTTTCCTCCTCCGTTCAACCTGGCACAAACGGTTGGGTTCGTTCAACCCCTCTGTTGTGTACCACACCCTGTATTAATAACCTCGGGTGGCACTAATGATTCAATTATCCCCCAATGAGCCCCCCAATCAGACCCATTACAGCTCACGTGAATAGGACAAGTTCATATTTTCTCATGGCTTCAAACATGTTACATATAGTATATTTTACAAATATAATAACATGCACAGGTCGAGTGGAATACTAATAATAATAATGTGCAATTGTCACAGTCCCCCCCCCCCAAGCTGGAAGCTAATTTTCAAGTCCTACCAAAGTAGGGTTTGAGGTTGACCACATTAAGCGTATCCACTTTGTCACTATCTTTCCATTTCACTCTGTAATTTATGGGGCCTGTCTGACTCGTCACTATAGCTGGACCTGACCATTTTGGCGCAAGCTTCGACGAGTATGCATCAGATGCTTTGGAGAGTGGATGTGTTCTCACCCAGACCAAATCGCTCGGCTGGAACTGTACATGTTTCCACCGGGCATTATAATACTTGGCTTGTCTGGCTTGAGAGACACCCACCCTTCGTTTGACCTCTTTGACCATGGCCTGCTGCCTTTCTAGGAGATTGTAAGAGGGTTGTGAGGGCATTGGTGGAGATGCTAACATACGCTCCAAGGGTCCGTACAACCCACGGCCCATGGACATTTCAGCAGGTGTATGGCCAGCGGTCTCATGCATTGCAGTGTTGATGGCGTATCGGAACTCGGGCAACCATTGATCCCACTTGTTGTGCTGGTCTCCCACGAATGATGCGATCATAGTCTTGATGGTCCGGTTTGCCCTCTCCGTGAGGTTGGCCTGGGGGTGGTAGCTGGTGGTGAACTTGTGTACCACACCCCAGGTCTTGCAGAGATCGTCAAAGACATTTCCGGTTAGTTGTGGTCCGCGATCCGAGATCAGGTACTTAGGGACCCCCCATCGAGTGAATATTTCATCTTTAAGGATCGCACTAAGCCTCGGGGCTTTACCATCTCTCAGCGGAAACATTTCCACCCATTTGGTGTAGTAGTCGATGGTGACCAACAACATGGTGTTTCCCTTCTTGCTCCTCGGGAACGGCCCCATCAGGTCGATCCCGAGGGCCTCTCCTGGCTGGCTTATCTGGGTGGACTGCAACATACCGGATGGTTTTTGATTCTCTGGCTTGTACTGCTGGCAAACTTGACACTTCTTAACATAGTCCCACACCTCTCGGCGGACCGTCGGCCACCAGGCCACCTCGAGAACTCGAAGTAGGGTCTTTAGTCTTCCTAGATGCCCACTCATGGGGCGGTCATGGAAGTACTCCAGGAAACATTGGACAAGGCTCTCGGGCACCACCACCTGATACTTCAGTCCGATGTCCCTGGTTGGTTGCCTCCGATACAATATTCCCTGAATCTCCTCGAAGCCTATCCGATCGGTCCACTGGTCCGACAGGTTGAGATTCTCCAGAAGATCTCTGACCTTAGGATCCGCGCTCTGTGCTTTGGCTAGATCATCTAGCGTTGTGGGTAGTTCCGAGTTGCCAGACACTGCCACTACTGCACACACTGCCTGCTGTTCAGTAGGAGTCACCGCCCGAGATAAGGCGTCGGGGACGATGTTCAGGTGACCCTTCCTGTAGTATATGTTGAATTGGAACTCTTGAAGGCGTATTGTCCAGCGAGTGAGTCTAGACGAGGACTTAGGGTTCTTGAATGCCCAAGTGAGGGCAGCATGGTCGGTGTACACGTCGAACTCCACTCCTTCAAGGAAGTGTTTCCACTTTTCCACCGCCCACACGACCGCAAGACACTCTCTCTCGGATGTAGAGTAGTTGCATTCGGCTCCTCTGAGTCCCCGAGAGGCATAAGCAATCACCTTCTCTAAGCCGCCCACCTGCTGGGTCAGTACGGCTCCCAACCCGACACTACTGGCATCAGTATGCACCTGGAACGGTAGTGACATATCGGGCTGGACCAACACAGGCGCCTCCACTAGAGTCTGCTTCAACTTTTCAAAGTTTGTCTGGCATTCCTCCGTCCAACTCCACTTCACCCCCTTCCGCTTCAAGTGATTTAACGGCGCGGCCAGGTCTGCGAAGTGAGGCATGAATTTGAAATACCAGCCCGCCATTCCGAGAAATCTCTGCAGTGACTTCAAGTCATGGGGAGCTGGATAGTTCATAACGGCAACGGTTTTGTCTGGGTCCGTCTCGACCCCCTGGGCAGAAACGATATGCCCCAGAAACTTCAGCTGCTCTCTGTAGAAGTGACATTTCTCAAGATTCAGGGTGAGGTTGGCGACATGAAGCTTGGCGAACACAGCATCAAGATCTCTCATATGCTGCTCGGGACTTGGAGAGAAGACGATAATGTCGTCGATGTAGACGAAACAGCACCTTGCCTTGAGATCACCGAGCACTCTCTCCATCAATCTCTGGAAAGTAGCCCCAGCATTTTTCAGTCCAAAGGGCATGGTTCTGAATTGATACAGTCCGATGGGTGTTATGACTGCGGTCTTGTGTTTGCTCTCCTTATCCATAGCAACCTGCCAGTATCCTGCCTTCAGATCCAGGGTGCTAAAATGGCATGCTCCATGCATTGATTCCAAGATGTCGTGTATCAGAGGCATGGGGTAGGCATCCAGATTAGTTTTGGAGTTGAGTCCTTTATAGTTCACACAGAACCGGTTACTCCCGTCCGGCTTCTTGACCAACACCACCGGTGCGGCCCAGGAAGAGTCAGAGGGTTCCAAGATCCCCTTGGTGAGCATCCCCTGTACCTCATCCACGATGATTTGGCGTTTGTACGGTGAGACTCGGTAGGCTCTACATCGCACCGGCATTTCATCCATGGTGTGCACCTTATGGGTGGCAACATTGGTCTTACCTAGTTGTCCCGAGCACACAGACGGCCATCTCTCGAAGAGACATTCCACCTCGGGTGGAACATTTCGGACACGGTGTAATGGCGGGACACCAACACTGCCCATCAATGGCGACACCGGCACAGCGAGATAGAGTTTTGCCGAGGACAGGGCGGGTGAGGCCTGTGAGGCAAAGGGATAGTGTGTGTAGCCCTCAGGACCCCACACTCCGTAAGTCTTTTCGCCAAAGTTGAGGACAGTTTTGGTCTTCAGGCAGAAGTCAAGGCCCAGCATCAAAGGGAAGGTGAGATTGTGGTCGTCTAGGACGAATGTTTCCACAGACCACATATGACCATGCCAGTCGTAGATCAAACCCACCTTCCCCACCGCTTGGTGCTCCTTTCCATCCGCCAGGATGAACTTCCGGTCATCACACTTCCTCAGATGTTCCCCCACTCGGGATAACCGCTGCCAGTTGCTTCTCCTCATCAGGGTGTATGAACAGCCTGTGTCCATCACCGCTTCAAACTCCACGCCTCTGGTGGAAATAGGCACGACTAATAGGTTCATCCACTCCTCTTTGTCAGGTTGCCCCAGTTTGACATCCATGCGTGCCATCTGAGCTCCTTTCCCTGTCGGCGTTTTGACTCCTCTGTCACCGCCTTGTTTGCCTCCCTTGTCTCCGCCTTGTTGATTTACCTTCTTCCAGTAGGCGCTGGAGGAAGAACAATCCTTTTCCACCTGGGACCCAACCTTCACCAGTTGATCCACCGTCTGAACGTGTCCGCGCAGGCACCCAGCAATCCTCGGATTACAGTTGTTGAGAATCTTCCTCACCAATTCACTTTCAGTGATTTCCGGCTTCCACTTCAGACAGAGCGCACGGTAGTCATAGGCAAAGTCTCGTAGACTTTGGGTGGGAAGTTGCAGCATGTCACGCAGCTTCTCCTCCACTTCCGATTGATAATCGGTAGGCAAGAACGCGACAAGAAACGCTTCCTTAAACCCTGCCCAAGACTTAGACTTCTGCCTCTCGGATGTCCACCAACTTCTGGCGGACCCCTCAAGGACACTCGAAAGCGTCCCCATGAGCTCCACATCTGACATGGGCCTAACAGAGAAGAAGTTCTCACATTGCTCCACAAAGTACATGATATCCGAAATCTCCTTAGATCCGTCATACTTAGGGAATTCCATCCTGATGGCGGGTTTAGAGTATCGGTAGGCACTGGCGGGCTGAACAGGTGGTGCACTAACGGACTGGTCAGTAGCTGCAACGGGGTTCTGCCCCCCAGATGGCATGACGGATTGACTGGAAGAAACGAGGGTGGGCAGGTCATGAGAGGCCATAGTGGGAGCTACCTGAAGTGCACTGACGGGCTGACTGGCTGGTACAGGGACGGATGGACCCTGCGAGGCAGCCGTGGGCGGTACCTGAGGTGTACTGGTGGACTGTCGGCAAGGAGTACTTGTGGGGTGATGGCGAGGTGTATGTGTTCCATAGAAACTAAATTCTGGGCGAGGTGAAACATGGGCCCTTCTGAGGTGAGCGGTACTTGCTCTTTTTATTTTCGAGACCTCATTATTCCATTTCTCATCCCTCCTCTGTAAACACTCAACAACCCCTTGCTCTAACTGTTTGACTGTGTTCCTCACAAGCACCTCCATCTCGCCCATCCTACGATCCATGTACTCCCTCAGAACCTCTTCCCGGTTAATAGTACTCTCCCCGTACGGGCCACCACATGTAACAATCTGCCTTTTTATCTGAAAGGATAATTACTACTAAAAAGGAAAAACAACGAGATCGGTGGGTGTTTTAACTGATAAGATTTTTTATATAGAAGCCTTTGTATAAACTGACAGAACACAAGGTGTTTAAATCAAATAATATCACTTTGAAATGACTTCTGTCCCTGTTACTCTCCCTGATAAATAAAATAAACAAGCAAACAAACAAATAAATCAAAAACAAACAATAATTACTTCAACTGCCCCTCCCACCCAAACAAATCCCACTGTCCTTTGTAACCCCGCGGGTCACAAAGCAAATACAAACAATAACCAAGTGCACACGGCGTTTAAGAGTCTGTCATGCACGCACGCTGCTTAAATAAATAAATAAATAGTCCCGCGACCGCTCTCCTCGGATCGCGCTCCCGCGACGCAACAGTTCCTTTTAATCCTTTTACTCCAAATGAAAAGAAAAGTCTTCTCCGCCCGATGCGGCCCAAATAATAACTAGATAACGGGGTACCCCTCTAATTTGTATTCCAACACGAGCAGAACGCTCGGGTTGATCTCACCGGTTTCGGCTGTCGGCTCCAATCCCGACCGGCGTCTCGACCACGGCGCTCGGATCCCACGGCCCGACAGAAACGGCAGGTTCCTCTCCGCTGGGTTCGAAAGTCCGTTAACCTTGGCTGCAGCTTAATGTCACGTTTAAACTATCAAAACGGTATAAACTGGCGCTTCAAAGTCTCTGCTTTCCTCCTCCGTTCAACCTGGCACAAACGGTTGGGTTCGTTCAACCCCTCTGTTGTGTACCACACCCTGTATTAATAACCTCGGGTGGCACTAATGATTCAATTATCCCCCAATGAGCCCCCCAATCAGACCCATTACAGCTCACGTGAATAGGACAAGTTCATATTTTCTCATGGCTTCAAACATGTTACATATAGTATATTTTACAAATATAATAACATGCACAGGTCGAGTGGAATACTAATAATAATAATGTGCAATTGTCACAAGCTCTCTACACAAAACAATCCTCACTCACACAGAGCTGACACCCACAGCGTGTGTTTGTGTGTGTGTGTGTGTGTGTGTGTGTGTGTGTGTGTGTGTGTGTGTGCGCGTGAGTGCGTGTGATTACACTGTAAAATATGACTTTGTATGCAAGCACAGCGTGCAGGCCTGTAAAATCCAACCACAGTCATTTGTAGCAGTCAGTCAGTGAGGCATTTTACTGACTGTGCAGATCTTCCAAGGCAAACGTCAACATTAGCAGCAGCCATTGTATGATGCTGAATAATACAGCACCTACTGTACCGGTAGAATATATAATGTAGTATACAGTGAAAATAGCTGATCTACAAGCTCACAATGTGTCGCCATGCGACACTCTTGTGTGATGAAGTTAAAAAGTTGAAATATGGCGATATACCATATAACAATATAATGTTTAATGCGAGCAGTGTGTGTGTGTGTGTGTGTAACGTGCGTGCGTGCATGCATGTGTGCGAGTGCGTGCCTGCGTGTGTCCGTGCGTGCGTGCATGCGTGTGTGTGTGTGTGTGTGTGTGCGTGTGCGTGTCGTGTGCGTGTGCGTGTGCGTGTGCGTGTGTGTGTGTGTGTGTGTGTGTGTGTGTGTGTGGGTGCGTGTGTGCGTGTGTGTGTGTGTGTGTGTTTGTGTGTGCCCATGTTCCTTTAAGACCCAAAAAATTTGCTTGTGACGCTGCAGCAACACTACGGCAGACAGGTGAAGTAGGGACACGCTGGCTCCAGTTCAGCATTCTACACACACACACACACACACACACACACACACACACATACACACACACACACACACACACACACACACACACACACATACACACATACACACACACGCACACGCACACGCACACGCACACGCACACACACACACACACACACACACAGGGGAGAGGTGTAATGGTAGGAGCATCTGCAGCACCACTCAGCCCAACTCCTGATATTCTGCCTCGTAACAGAAATACACACTCCCTGGATTCACCACGGTGCGAGAGAGAGAGAGAGAGAGAGAGAGAGAGAGAGAGAGAGAGAGAGAGAGAGAGAAGAGAGAGGGTTTTATTTCCCTTTTAATTGTACACAATTTAGTTTTGACTGTTTTGTCAATAAAGCCCCTTGAATTGAATTGAATTGACAGACAGACAGACAGACAGACAGACAGACAGACAGACAGACAGACAGACAGACAGACAGACAGTCCGCATAAATTCTAGCCTCCCTATTGTGGCCATGTCATAGTAGGCAGATCAGGATCAGGGCCCTCCTGAAAATCTCAAGCCGTCCTGCAAATCTCAAAAGTGTTTGCGGCCCACCCATCTGATCTGACCACAGTGTTAAGTGGTCCAGTGGTTCCAGGTGGTCCCCAGCCAAATGATGGAGAGTTGGTAACCAAATGGACTCTTATAGAGCTTTAACTCTTGAGATTGTAAAATTAAACCAAATGGACCCTTACGTCCATTTGGTTTCATTTTACGCTATCAAGAGTTAATTCTGCATGACTTAATTAAAGAATTGTTATTTTGATCAACGTTTGCCTGTCATCTCTATGGTACCACATCAACACAGCATGGAATTGTGGACAAAATCGTATCCAATGATTTGAGAGTCTAAATCCCGTCAAACGGTGGTCCGTGGCTCAAATGCCAAATAAATAATGGACCTTGATATGAAAACGGTTTAAAGCCACTGATCTACAGCATTGTAACGGGGAGAAATTCTCGGCTGAAGCCTCTCCAACCGACTTTTTAATTATACATATTATAGTTCCTATTTATTGGTATCACAAGGTTTTAAATACTTTTCGTATTATTATTCTTTTTATATTAATGCTAGATTATCATTGAAATCTTATAGTATTTTGCCAATTATTTTGGGATCCACATGCAATATATTCGCGGCCCACCAGTGGGGCCCGGCCCACGGGTTGAGAACCACTGCTGTGGTATGACGAAGTAGGGCAGTCATTTACGGGAAGAAAAGTGTGTGTGTGTGTGTGTGTGTGTGTGTGTGTGTGTGTGTGTGTGTGTGTGTGTGTGTGTGTGTGTGTGTGTGTGTGTGTGTGTGTGTGTGTGTGTGTGTGTGTGTGTGATGTTTCATCATAATGTTCTCTCACCCACTGCCTCTTGACCTACTAGCAGCTTCCTTCCAGTGTTGCCAGATTTTGCGAGAGAAATAAGCAGGTCTATGAAAACAAGCCCAAAAGAAGCGACTATTATAGGCCACAAGCCACATGAGCACTTTAAACCTATATTTACATTGGCTATTTTCAACACAAATCTTTATGAACAACACGGGGTCCCTGCTGCAAAAATGTTTTCAGATGGCAGTACATTAAACAGGATGGGGCAGGGTGCTGGTACAGTAGGTCTAGTTCTCGGAGGAAAGGAGGGAGAGAACCTTCTATACAAAGATAAGTGAGGAACTGCTTGGTTACGGGACCAGGCTGTACCTTAAACAATAGATACCAGGCTTGTGCCATGTCATCTTGACTCTGTCATATTCACATATAATGACATAGAATTCTACCCCAATTCTCCCTCATAGTTACCACAAAAAGGTACCGTCGTAGCTACTGTAGCTGGCATATAGCTAACACAAAAAGCCTACGTTGTAGCTAGTCGCCGTACAATCTGGGAACCCAGAACCAAATAAGAATGAAAAACAGCGCCCTCTGCTGTTTGTACTATCTTACTTGGCTCTGGGACAATGGCGACGTAGCACCCGTGCGCAAAGGAAACCGGGGTTTTGGTCTGCCTTCAGCTTTCACTTCCGGTGGTGCCACTATGTTTTCATTCCCACTAACAATATTTCTACACGGAACACTAACACCACTTCTCCCAGAGAACATGGATCGTTTTGGTTATAAGCCCACTTGTTTCTATGATGAAAGAGTAAGTTAAAATGTGAATATCTTTCCGTGGTTTTGTCTGCTCCGCGGACGCTATTGTTAAATTAGTTTGGGTTTGTTTCGAGGGGGAAAGATCGACGGACACGTGAATCCCGCCCACTACATTTGATTGGGTAAAGCGCGGCCTGCTTCCTGATCTGAAGGCACGCCCACTTGTAGCCCAGTGCGTACATGTTATGATGAGCCTTCAAGACAGATTCCAACGCAGAGCAGAATCTGTTCTTGAGAGATTAGTCGCCGTATAGCTAACACAAAATTCTCCCTCATTGCTAATACAAAAAGGTACCGTCGTAGCTACTGTAGCTGGCATATAGCTAACACAAAAAGCCACCATCGTAGCTAGCCGCCGTATGTGGAAACCATCGTAGCTAAACGTCGTATAGCTAACACAAAAAGAAACCATCGTAGCTAGCTGCCGTATAGCTAACACAAAAAGGCACTGTCGTAGCTAACCGTCGTATAGCTAACAAAAAATAAACCATCATAGCTAACCGTCGTATAGCTAACACAAAAATAAACTATCGTAGCTATAGCTTCCGTATATCTAACACAAAAAGAAACCATCCTAGCTAGCCACTGTATAGCTAACACAAAAACGCATCATCCACACAGTTCAAAAGCTAAAATTAAAACAAAAAACTAGTGAAAGAAATAGTGAAAATAGCAGACAAGCTCACAACACATCAATTTGCTTACAAATCTTAATCTGCTATTTTCACGTATTTTAATTTTTTATAAGGCACAAGTTATGAATTAATACAATATTTTTGGACGTTTGACGCTTGAGTCCCGGAGAGAGACACCGAATGTATCTCTTGGGTTTGGGAGTCCCATACCACAGTTTAGCCTATACTGCTTACCGCCATGATCCAGCGGTGATTTGCACACATGTGTGTGTGTGTGTGTGTGTGTGTGTACGTGTGTGTGTGTGTGTGTGTGTGTCTGTGTGTGTGTGTGTGTGTGTGTGTGTGTGGGTACAATAAGTAGACATTCCTATGCGTTCATTCCAGTGAACTATGCGAGGCATTGTTGTGCTCCTGATCCATGTAGGTTGGTGGACAGGGGTCACGGCGGGTCGGCCTCACTGTCATGCAAACGTGCGGATTAGTAGCCAATTGTTGCACGTTTAGCCAAATCCACCCAACCTCATGCGGAATGTGCCAGAATAGCGTACCTACTCTGTGTGCCACCAGGGCTATGAAAACAGGCCCCGAAATAAGCGACCAGGGCAGGTCAAGTCAAACTTTATCGTCTAATGTTGTTTTATAAAGCAGTGGTTCCCAATCATTTTCAAGTCAAGGACCCCCCAAATTAATGTGGCCACGGAACCCCATCTCAAAATATTTTTTGTCATTGACCGCAATACACAATTTGTGTTGTAAAAATCGACGTGTCAAATCGAACGTGTTTTGAGTTTGTCGATCGGCTATTTTCACTACTTTTGTGCGACACTCTTGTATGATGAATGAAGGCATTCAGACAAACATATAACATAGCCTACCCAAACATAAAAAAGTTGAAATATTGAGACATGAGGTTTCAGGTCATTTACAGTGTCAACACTACTAATGCTGGCACTAATACATAGCAGTAGCATTAGTAGTAATAGTAGTTGTGTTGAGTTTTATGAGCTTATAGATCAGCTATTTTCTCTCTAGATATTTTTTTACCCATTAAAACAGGGAAAGCATCTGTGTCATTTTAGCTATATGGCAACATAAGTTTAAAAAAAAAACTCTTAGGATTTGAAACAGGGGTTTGGAACAGTGGTGCCACGCTGCGAGCTTGTATATCTGCTATTTTTGAATTTTCTCTTCTGCTGTCCGGCAGGAACCAGCTAACTCTATTTCTCCCCTTTTGCATTTTTTTCCATAAATCAGTGCTATTGAACACCCTTTATGTCTGTGTGTTGGTAAAATTTAACCTATGAATATTATTAAAAAGTGCTTCTGACAAAAAAGCGGCTAACTCCATTGGATCTTCCGCCATTTTTTCAGTTCTGGCCTAACCGTGCATACGCTTGTTACGAAACTCGGCAATATGGTAGAGGGCTATGCCAAACGGCGAAGACCTGAAACTCAAAACCATTGGCCAAAGGGTGGCTCTGTAGCAATCAATTGAAAAATGCCAACTTTGAACAGGTACAACTCATGACCTGTTTGACCTACAGCCATGAAACTTCGATACACACATGCGTCTCCTCATGCCTACAACTTTCACACTCTGAATTTTGACCTCTGACCTTTAGATCTCCCACCATTTTGAATTATATGAAAAACAGTAAAAATCTATCTCCTCCTGGGATCTTTGAGCAATCTGCACAAAACTTTTTACACATGAACTTTGGACCAATATCTAAAATCTCAATTCATGAAAAGTTTGTAAGTTAAAAAAATGTAGCTTTTAAGAGCCAATGAATATTGCAGTTTTATGAAAATTATTCGTCTGCCCCTAACACATACATGCAGACTCACATTTGTTTGAAACTTTGCAATAATGTAGAGGGTCATTCCAAGTATCACTGAAACCAATCTTACTCCAATTGGTCAAAGGGGGGCGCTATAGCAATTTTTTGAACATGCAAACTTTAAACAGGCAAAAGTCATGCCTCGTTTGGCCGACAGCCGTGAAACTTGCTTACACATGTGCCTTGACTCATGAGGAACACATCTATCACTTTGACCAGTGAGCTCCGCCCTCACACATCTATCACTTTGACCAGTGAGCTCCGCCCTCAGATTTTACGCCATATTGAGCAGTTTGAAAAACATTTAAACCAAGGATTTCTGAGCAATTTGCGTGAAACTGTCAAATGTGTTAGCACCTTTTTCACATGTTCAGGTCTGTTGGTCCAATAGCTTGATCGCTTAATCATCTACCTTGAAACCATAGGGTCGCCGGTTCGAATCCCACATCTTGTAGACTTCATTATAATTGCATTGCACACAACATGACTGTATCAATGAATACATGTGCAATTGTTAAAGATAACGTGAAATGCTTATTTGAAAGTAGTTATTTTCAATGTATGACGTACTTCATTCGCCCTTTTGTTTTGTTTTGTTGGATTCTCCTTTCTCACTGTTTGAGGCTGTGGATTGAATAGCTCAATCAATAAAGAATAGTGTCATGTTCCTAAGGTCTCCGGTTCAAATCCCACTCATTACAGTTTACATTTAAATTGCATTGTACAAAACATGACCCTGTTAATTCAGACATGTGCATTTTTTTTTAAATAACATGAAATGCTTTTTTGAGAGTAGTTGTTTTTTATGTATGACATACTTTCTTGTGAAAATAGCCGATCTATAATCTCACAACTTTTCAGATAGCAACGCGTTGTGAGCTTGTAGATCGACTATTTTCACTAGTTTCCATTCCGAGAAGACTAAAAAAATCTTTATTGGTAAATGTTTTGTGAACCAGAGATCTAGTAGTTCGCGAAACAGTAGCCTCGATCTCCAGGCTTTTATTGTTTAGTTTTGCTAAAAAATAAAAGCCTGGCCCAGCGCGTCGGTGTACCCAGTATGAGGAAGTGTTCATTTCCCCAACCAACCAGAGTGCAGTGGGCGTCGCTCGTAATGTTGTGTTGACGAGGCGGGGGCTGACGGACAGATCGGTGAACCAATGGGATCAGGCGCAATCTCTCTGCGGCTCTATACACCCGCCCCTCTATACACGAAATCAGGAGCGTTGGGGCAGCCTAGCGAAACAGAGGCTCGGTTCATAACGTACGGAAGAACCTATAGATATCAACAGACACCATCAGGGAGGCCATTATCTCTAGCTCAATGAGAAGAGAGGCAGCCTGTGAATCCATAAGGCGCCGGTTCGATCCCTGTCCCCAACAATGTGTTGAAGTGATCATCATTGCAAATTCTTCGTTTTACAAATAGTGTTTCTTGAGGTTAGGTCGTTGTTTTACTGAGGTGAAGGTTAGTGAGGGTGGGTGTAGAAAAGAGTCAGCTAGTCAGCAATCTTCCCCCTATTCCCATGGATTGGATCCACCCCTCTCACCTGCTCTCACTCATCACCAATCACACCTGTCACAACTCATTAGTGGCCTGGTGGCTTTTTCTTTGAAATAATGTGTAGTTTTTTTTAATATTTAACTTTAAACGCTTTAAGAGTCAGCTAGTCAGCAACCTTCCCCCTATTCCCATGGATTGGATCCACCCCTCTCACCTGCTCTCACTCATCACCAATCACACCTGTCACAACTCATTAGTGGCCTGGTGGCTTTTTCTTTGAAATAATGTGTAGTTTTCTAAATATTTAACTTTAAGCGCCCAATGCCACGTTATTGGCCATGGCCATATAAAGGGTAGCAAAATTAACACACAAATGAGTCTATACCTGTAACAATGCTATATAAACCAAGGAACCAGATTACTCATATGTTGTGCTGCTTTTGCCAGGATTCGAGCCCATGACCTTGCGGTTCAGAGTCAATAGCTCTTCCAACTGAGCTACCCCGATACAAGAAACTATATACATTGACATTTGATGAACTTGCAACCTTTACACTACAGATTTTCTTTACATCACACTCCGATTTAATCAAAACATTTAAGCTGTGTGATATATACATTTTGAGTTAAGACCATTAATATCAACCCATGTCCCTCTGTACTCTAGCAATCAGTGCACCGGGTGATACCTAGCCTGTCAGTCATTGGCTCCTCAATGGTGCTGAAAAGTAACTATGTACATTTACTCAAGTACCAATACAAATGCTTACAATGCACAGTACAATTTTGAGGTACTTTTACTTTACTTTCCATGTTTGTCACTTCTTCTCTACTACAATTACAGCATATGACAGCTTTAGTTATTGTTACTTTGCAGATTTAATTATTAATACAACACCTACAGTAACCACATACAGCCAATCTACAATGTGACGCGCAAACTACTTTTTTTCGCCGATAAAGGCAGGCGCGAGTGCCCGCGACGACCGGCCGATGGTCTGCTAGTCGACTAAGCGCCGTCCGAGTTATATACCGATAGGCACAGAATCGTAAATGATGTTGTGGGGACTGCGTTCGCCCCAACTGCCACTCACTGCACTAACATAGCCCGCCAGCACCGCCCCCTCGCCCCCTTGTGCTTCAACTGCATGGAATAAGGCTTTTCGCAGGTGTGTGTGTGTGCGCGCGTGTGCGCGTGCGTGTGCGTGTGCGTGTGTGCGCATGCGTGTGTGTGTGCGTGCTCGTTAGTGCGCGTGTGCATGCGTCCGAGTGTGGTGTGGGGCTCATGTCTGGCTTGCATTGCCCTCTAGCGTTGATTCTACAGAATTGCCTGGGGGGCGGTGAAAAGAAGCGCTTCTTTTCCAATTTACCTGGAATGCCAAGAATTTACCTGTAACATAATAAGCAATCCATGCTGTACGATAAATTACCACACATGAAATCCAATTCTGTCTATCCAATGGCACAGTCAGTACACTGTCTACCTGTCAGTCTGTAGGTCCCTGGTTCCAACCCCAATTTAACCAGTCCAAATATCATTTACTGAACCAAAATTATGACTTTGTTAATTAATGTATGTTCACTTCTTCTCTCTCTCTCTCTCTCTCTCTCTCTCTCTCTCTCTCTCTCTCTCTCTCTCTCTCTCTCTCTCTCTCTCCCTCCCTCCCTCTCTCTCTAACTGCCTCTCTTTTTTTCTCTCTCTCTCTCTCTCTCTCTCTCTCTCTCTCTCTCTCTCTCTCTCTCTCTCTCTCTCTCTCGCTCTCTTCCTGCCTTATCCCTCGAAACCGCTTATTGCTGCTTGCAGAGTTAGCTGGTTTTTGCCGGACAGCAGAGATATATATATATATCAATTTGAGGGGTCCTTGGCACGAAAACTACTGATTTACAAGGCATGTGTAGAATCGGCCTCAGGTCTTAATATAAAAAAGTAATGGTTTTGGACATATAAGGTTTCAACCTGACAGCAACGACATAAAGACCTACATGATGTACATAAGGTTATGTTTGCGTTCGCACAAACAAACATTTTGGGGCCTCGCTTGTTTTTGCTTTGCAGCCTGTGCATGTGATCTCCTCTTCACAGAGCATGTGCACATCACGTGCACACTTGTGTGTTTGTGGACACTCAAAAAAGCTGGTTTGTCGAGAGCTTGTGACATCTCTCTGGCTTATTTTGACATGCGGCCTAGAAGTGTGCCAGAGGTCACAGCCGAGTTAGCAGGGGTCGGCCGCATGCTGCACACGTGAGACGTGTGTGTGTGTGTGTGTGTGTGTGTGTGTGTGTGTGTGTGTGTGTGTGTGTGTGTGTGTGTGTGTGTGTGTGTGTGTGTGTGTGTGTGTGTGTGTGTGCGTGCGTGCGTGCGTGCGTGCGTGCGTGCGTGCGTGTTACTATACTTGTGAGGGCCATGTTTCCCCACAAGTAGTTGAATTTGAGAAATAGACATTGTGACATTGTGAACTACAATACAAACTGTGTGTGTGTGTGTGTGTGTGTGTGTGTGTGTGTGTGTGTGTGTGTGTGTGTGTGTGTGTGTGTGTGTGTGTGTGGGGGGGGCAGGTGGGCGGGACATGGGGGTGTCTACGGTTTCCGCCACTTACAAGACACTTAGCTCCATTCACTGGAGCACTGCTCTGGGGTCAGTGGCACGAGGGCCAGGCTGTCGCTTAGACCTCGTAAAAAAACTAAAAATAAAGAAAATTATGTCATTGTATATTTCAGAGCAAAGATTTTTGAATGATCGCCAATTAAATGCTCAGTGCTGCGTTTGATTTGAAAAAAATTGTCCAAAAAAATATTATTAAAAATATATATATTTAAAGTAGTGAAAATAGCAGAACTACAAGCTCACAATGCCTCGCACCGCAAAGCGTTGTGAGCTCATAGATCGGCTATTTTGCTTGCCACTCTTGCATGATGAATGTCAAACAAAACATCAACAAAGTTGAAATTTGGAGATGAAGTGGTCATCTTTGTAATCAAATGCATTCATTTTGCGAAACCTGCAGAAGATCTGCAGGCAGCACAGCTGCAGCATGTTAATCAAGGGGCTCGGCTCGGACCCTTGCATTTGCAGCAGCCCCCCCTCATGACAAAGTTACATAAGACCCCTGCGCTGTATAGAAACATGTCTGTATTGAGTTGGACTATCAGGCAACACAAAGGTTCTCAAACTGTTCCATATATCGAGGACCTCCAAAGAAATAATGCATTTGGCCGTGGACCCCCCCCCCCCCACCCACACGTGAAAAAACATGTTGTGCCAAGGACCCCCGTACAATGATTTGTGTTGTTAAAAATGCCTAAAAATATATTCCACTTCTATTTTTTCAAGATTTATTTTTGAAAATCGCAGATCTACACGCTCACAACGGCGTCGCATTGTGAAGCGTGAGCTCGTATGTCGGCCCACGTCTACAGGGTTGAATTGGTTCAACTGATTCCGATGCTTTATCAACACATTTGGCTGGGGACCCCCAACTTTGAGAACCACTGAAAAACACAGGATGGCTCCTCTCCGTTTGGGGACATAATCTCCCGTGCGTTCGTTGACGTAATATAGACGGACTCCGAACAGTGGCTGGCTTGCATGGTTTCTTTTTTTGCCACCGCCCGCCGGCCGGCTGGGCCCGAGGTTTTTTTTCTCCTAATCCCTCGCAGGCCGGCCGTCTGTAAGGCCCTGAGGGAGCCATGAGAGAGCTCTTTGACAGCAGCGTCTGCCGCAAGAACTTTGGGGAAAGACGATCCGCGTTCAAAAGCCTTGCTGCCTCCGAGGCGGCTCCAGAGACAGACAGCAGCTCTTTTAGCGCTATAGCGCCGTGACAGTCTCCCCCCCCCACCCCCACCCCCACCCCCCCCTCCACAGACGTGGCCCCGAAACGCCGCCGAGACAAGACCCAAAACATAAACGGGCCACCGTGCCGACGCCGTTCTTAAATGCTACATTTGTTTAACCAAGAGGGGGCCCAAATTTTCTATTACCTCAGGTCCACTATAAATAGAGACCGTTCTATTCCTATGAAAAGAAAGTCCCATTTAAAGGGGGGGGGGGGGGCGCCTAAAAAGCTGAGAAAGTGAACACTTTGTACATTGTTGACAAGGGAGGCGATTGTGGAACAACACATGTCCTTGTATTATGGAGGGAGGTGGGGGGGGTTCGACTCAAGACTGGGGTAGAGGGGTGGTGAGGGGGTAGGAGGGGGGGGGGGGTCTCTTGATGGATGAGGGTCTTATTTCTGCAGCCCCGCCAGGACCTGTTGAAGCCTAGAATCGCCTCTTGTTCCTTCGGAGGTGCTCGCTAGACATGCTGGCTCCACACGGCCCGGTGGCTTTGCATGCAGCCAGGCTCCACGTCCAGAGTTGGGGGATTTGCTTCTTTTTTTTCTTTTTTTGGGGGAAAAAGAAAACACACCGTGTGAAAACGGGCTCCTGCAAGAAGAAGAAGAAGAAGAAGAGGAAAAGTGGGGGCACTGGAGTGTGTGTGTGTGTGTGTGTGGGGGGGGGGGGTCTGAGGTCATAGCTACCAGCCTATACCTCACTGGAGTCTTTGTTTTGGTTTTGAGGCTGGAAAGTCTGAGGCATTTCTGGAACGTGCAAAACGTGTATGTACCTCACAGCCTGCACCTCTCATCTCTCTCTCTCTCTCTCTCTCTCTCTCTCTCTCTCTCTCTCTCTCTCTCTCTCTCGCACGCACGCACGCACGCACGCAGTCTCTGCCTGTCTCTGTCTCTATCTCTCTGTTTCTCTCACTCTCTCCTTCTCTGGCTATCTCTGGCGCTCTCTCTCTCTCTCTCTCTCTCTCTCTCTCTCTCCCCGCCCCTCCCCTTATCTCCGTCAGTCTCCCCATCTGGGGGGATGTGTGTGGGGGGTGAGAAAAAACTCTCCCAGCTGATTGTGAGGAGGCCCCAGTGTTTACTGAGACAGAAAGACCTTTCTCTGTGGAGAAGAAAGCTCCGTTTCCGGCATGAGGTCATTGTGCTGGGAGCTGCTGGTGTGTGTGTGTGTGTGTGTGTGTGTGTGTGTGTGTGTGTGTGTGTGTGTGTGTGTGTGTGTGTGTGTGTGTGTCGGGGGGGGGGGGGGGGGGGTAGAGGAAGAGGAGATCTGGGGGTCGGGTGGTGGGGGGGGGGTCTGTTGAATGGTGTTGAATGTGTATGAGAGCCGGGACCCACTTTTGGGTCGCACCATTTTTTAATGCATGGTTGTGAGTAAATATCCTTCTTTTTTTGATGTTTCCTATATTTAAAAAAAAAGAAAAAATATATATAATATATAAAATATGTTTTCGAAAATAAAACGTTATTTAAAATAATTTCGGTGGAGTCTGGTAGATGAGGTGTTATTGTTAATAATCATTACAATGTCCTGATCATTTCAAAATAAAAAATAAAATGAAGGTTGTTATGTAGCCTATACGGCAATCAAAATCGGTTGGAACTATTTTATTTTCATATGGTGTCATAATCAAACATAGTGTTGATATGGCACACTGACTATAAAGAAAATAAAAACATGGCACTTCATGTCAAAAAGGTTGCTGACCCCTGCACCCATTTCTGATGCTGTCATTGCACTGAATGGGACATTATCACGTTTTAATGGTCTAAGTAGGTGAGATACTGACCTACCCACGTTTAACTCTTTAAGACCTGAGAACGCATCTGTGTGTCATTTTTAGATTTCGTTGGGCTATTCAAAAATAGCAGATATACAAGCTCATAGCGCGGCACCGAGTGCCGCGCTATGAGCTTGTAGATCTGCTATTTTTGAAAAATCGTGAAAAATGTTGTGCAAATCTTTGAATATATATATATTTAAAGCGAGCATTTCTAGCTAAAATGTTATTGCTTCTGGGGATTCTACAAATGTCTTCTAAATCAGTTTAAAACAGTTTTCTGAAACACTTATGTTGCTATAATATTAATGTCAGTGTCAAGGAGCCCCACAACGATATGTATTTGGCTGCGGACCCCCATCTAAAAAAAAAAATTCCAGGGACCCCCAGAAGCAAAGATTTGAGTAAAAAACAATTGCTTTATAGATATATATTCAAAGATTTAGCAGTATATCTGCTATTTTTGAATAGCCAAAAGTATAAAATATGGATAAAGTGGTTACACAGATGCGTCCCCCGGTCTTAAAGGGTTAATCAGACCATTGATTGGGTCTTGATTGGTCATTGATTGAGATACTGACCTACCAACGGAGGTGTTTTGTATAAAGTATAGTTTTGGACCATGTCAGTCTCGAGCGAACTGGAGCCACGAGAGGCACCACAGAGCGAGCCAAAGCGAGCGAGTTGCCGCGCTTCAGCCGACTCAGCGCCGTCCGACTTATGTACCCATAGAAGCAGAATCGTAAATCCTGTTGTGGGGACAGCTCTGCCCCAGGGCAGGTCAGTAGGCCTATCTCACCAACGACTCTGACTACACGTCGGTAGGTCAGTATCTCACCTACTTAAAGTAATACTAGGTAACGTTTTCAACAAAACTAAAGTTAAATTGTATATCTTTTGCGAGTGGCAAAAGTTTCACAACACCCACTCCGTGAATTTCACCCCCGGAAGCCTTTTATTTATATATTTTCTATTGAACGTGTACGGGGGGGACTTTCCCGGGAAAATGACGTTCCTGGCCAACGTCATGACGTCGTGGCCGACGTCCTCAGGAACTACCGCAACGGTTTCCTGTTTGGCCAGGAACTACCGCGCTATTAACAAAAAGGAACCTCACGCTGATTTTAAGATAATGTAGGATTGGAAGATCGAAAAAGAACAGAAAAAGAAAGCACAGCTCATGGTAACTAATGCTCCACTGGCTAAGAGAAACGATCCGTAGATAGTATAAAACAATTAAAATATCGCTTTTTGAAACGCTTCCGGCTTCCGGTGAAAACGAATGGAATTCTGGGTAATCGAGGACTAGGGAAATTGTATGCAGTGACGGTAGTGACCAGCAGAGGTTGCTAAAAATCGTTATTTGTGATTCTGCATTGTACAACTTTAAGGTCATTACACACTGGCGATTATGCGAATATACGCAAAATTCTGACTCGTTCCGAATAATTAAAAGACGCTTTTTCGCTTCGCTTTATCGCTTTTTCGCTTCGCTTTATCGCTTTTTCGCTCCGTGGAAGCTTGCATTGACTTTATAAGATTTAAAATAAAAAAAACGTATTATTCGAATGAAAAAATCGCATGCAAAAATCAGTGCATTGATAGCACAAGTAACAGGCCTGTGTTCAGTTCAATTTGACTTTAGTAAAAAGTACATCAAAATTGGGGTGGTGGGATTGAGTAGGGGAGGTGTTTGTGTGTGTGTGTGTGTGTGTGTGTGTGTGTGTGTGTGTGTGTGTGTGTGTGTGTGTGTGTGTGGGGGGGGGGGGTTCTGGTTCTGAGTTCATCGCCGCGGCCTGGTGCGGTCCGAGTGGCACCACACAGCTGCATCCTTAAGAAGAGAAAAGACGAGAGAATGAGAGAGAGAGAGAGAGAAAGAGAGAGAGAGAGAGAGAGACGGGGGGAGGGAGGAACACTTAAGCACTGTCTCCGGTCGTCTCATTCTCTGGGGATAAAGAATGAGACACAGTTGAACAAACTTAAGACAAGGGGTGGCACTATATTATAGCTCTAGCTGCTTTTTTCCCCTTTCTCACACAGTAGCCGGATTACGCCAGTTTTTTTGTCTTCGGGACTTTTAGTGTCAACACCACCCAGCTAGACCAGAGACATGCTGGTCGTCCCCCAAAAACAGGAGAGAGAGGCTTAAATTCAGATGTAATATACAATCCTCCATTGTGTTGCTGTTTAGTCATCTAATTGATGATGTTCCGAGGGACACAAAATCTCGATGATTGATCGAGTAGACCTCGTCTCCTGGCCTCAAAATACTGAGACTTGAACTCAGCATCCAGACCAACGCCAAGACTCCATCATCATGTGTGTGCCAGGGGTAAACTAAAGTACAACAAAGATCCCAGTGACTTAACCACTTTTACCTAGAAAAAAATATGGACGAAGGGAGCAATGACGTCGCCCATTGGTTTCTGAGTCATTTGGCACCAAGTTGTTCACAGACATGAAGTGCGCGCCCAGAGAGGGGGGGGGCGCCATCTTTCACGAACTAGCCTGGCATGGCCAGACTAATATCACTGCGTAGATATTAGTCTGGAATCTCTGTGTGGAACCTGCATTTCCAAGGGGCGCATTTAAAAAATGCCTCTGGTGATACATCCAATCACCTGGGCAGCGACATCCAATCACAACTGAGCGGGGCCAGACCAAATCTGCCGAGGGCAATTTATTCATTTTGGTTTCCAGGCTAGTCACGAACGGCCAGTGGCACCAGTTCAGCAAAAGCTAAGGTATGGCAAGGGTTGCCAACTCTCAGAGATTAAAATAAGGGACACCTCCTGGGCGGGTTGCCAACTCCCAGAGATTAAAATAAGGGACACCTCCTGGGCAAAGCAGATTTTTTTTGGGGGGGTCAAAACCCCCTAAATGCATAGAAAACTATGCATTATACCTATAACACAATACAAACACAATGGTCTTACACCTGCAGTAGTCTACTATTCATGATTTTTGTATGAAAAACTTTTTTTTTTTTTATTATAATTTTTTAGCCAAAATGGCACCTGCCATACCTTGCCATACCCAATTGACGCCCCTGGGCTCTCCGCACCCGGCAAGGGGCCAGGCTACGCAACGCCAGCCGACAGTCCTCGGCGCCCAGAATTTCGTGCCGTCTAGGCGGGAATCTGACTTAGCGGAGGAGCGTCGCCCCAGTCTCGCTCCTCAGCCAAGCTCATGCACCAAATGTCTGATGTCATGATACTAATGAAGGCTCTGTTCCGTTCTGGTCAAAACAGAGTCAGGGTGCTGATATTGTGCATGTTGGCTCACTGGAAACACTCTGCTACACCAGTGGGTCTCAAAATGTGGTCCAGGGACCCTCATGGTTCCTTGAGGTGGTTCCAAATAGCCCCTTACAGGTGTGTACTTCTGTACACTAGACTCTCAGAGGAGTTCCGGGGTCCTTGAAATTAAGTAGTTTGAGAACCACTGGGCTACACTAAACGGAACAGTAGCCTACATTTCTACATAATGTATTGTTGTCCAGCACCTGTTGACATTTTTGGGGGGGAATCACCTTGGACTCTATATTTTTTAAAGTGGGAATCAAACCTGTGACTCTTGCTACAAGGACGGTGTTCTGAACTAGTAGCTCAACTCACCAATCTTTCACTTTCTCTCTCTCTTGCCAGCAAGTCAAAAAACATACAGCAAAAACACACGCGTGTGTGTGTGTGTGTGTGTCAGACGCATCCACTTAAAAATGACTTATTTTCTATCAATTGCACACCCTATGAAGCCATGAATCCATGGATTCTTTTTTGTTTTTGTTGCATTCCTAAGCTAATAATTTGATTCCCGTCTCCTACCGGCTAATGTATCCGGTAGGAGACACAAAGTAGATTATTTGTGTCTCCTACCGGAAATACACACAGTCATCAAATTATTGTCTTAGGAATGCCACAAAAACAAAAATAAATCCATGACATCAAGGCTTCATGGGGTGTGTAATTGATAGAAAATAAGTATTTTTTTGGGTGAACTCCTCCTTTAAAGGAGAATTTTGGACTAAGGTTTTCTTACCTTTTCTATGATGTTATGATATCTTAGGATGAATGGTACAGTAGAAAAATATCATAACTCCATCCCGGGTCCACCACAGCTTAAAACGTGCGCGGATAGGCCTTGCGCTAGATCGCGTATTTTAATAGCTTTTTTTCTTGTTCATAGTGACAGAACGCTATGCAAAAAAAAAATACTCGCTAGACGAGATTGAAAAAACAAAACAACTAAACCTTAAAAAAGGAAACTTTCACTGCTATACCCACGCGGGGCAGCAGCACTGAAAACCACTAAAACATCCACTTTGGCCCCAAAACTGACTGATTTTCTAGGCCTGTGTTGGAAAATAAATCGTCATTGACAGGCAGAAACCTCGTATCTCCATTTATATATGCCCTGCTTCATCACACGAGCGTGTCGCACTATAGCAGTGAACTACAAGCCCGTGTTCTCGGGAGGGTAGACGTTTTCCGAGGCAGACAGCAAAACGATATACAGATCAATGGCTGGAACCAGGAGCAGGCAGGCAGACAGGCAGACAGACAGACAGGGTTTACAGGGTTTAAAGCACTTAGTCACTGTCACAGTGTCACCGTGCCTCCGACCGCACCGCACCGCACTGAACTGGCCCACTCCTTCTTCCACAGCGTAGGGAGGAGAGGCCCAGACGGACACACACACACACACACCAAGGACACAAGCCACTGGACGTACAGTTAATATGAAAGCAAATACAAGTCTATACTTGGACGTTTCAGCAGGGGGAAAGGGCTAGTCTAGAAAACTACAAGTGGAGATAGAAACGAGGGGCTCATACACTGCCTACTGGGTTTTTCCTTTTCCTCCTCCAGTAAATATAGCTATTTGTATTTGTCGATGACATAATGTGTTGATACTTTATGCTCTGTTATTGAATTGAAAACATAAGAGGACCACAATGGTAAACAAGTCCCCGGGGACTTTTTGTGTAATCCTTTTAGCAGATCGTACAAGCTCGCAATGTGTCAAAACATGTTGTGAGCTTGGAGATCGGCTATTTTTGGCAAAGAGATTTGGTGTTGACATGGGGTCTTCAACAGGGGGTCCGGGACCCCTAGGGGGTCCTCAGATTTACTACAGGGGGTCGGCCAAATCTTTTTGTTATAGGATATTTTTTTTACATCAACCACTTGAACCCTATAGCATCCCTATTCTAAGGAGAACTTTAGCCAAGAACTTTAGCGCTGCGAGGCGTTGTGAGCTTGTGGATCGGCAGATTAAGTACTTAGTGAAAGGTCAACTTTACCAAGTATTGACGGTTTAAGTGGTGAAAATGCACATGAATCCAACATGTCTATGGAGTCTATGGAGTCTATGGAGCATATCTATGAAATCTATGAAAACGTTTAATCTGCAACACAATTCTATACAATATGTAGTGGTGGGGGAGGGGTGGGGTCCCTAGCTGCTTCATCTCCCTCTCAGTGCCCTGAAAAACGTTGAAGACCCCTGGTGTAGACAGAAAACAATGTGATCAAAGTACAGTTGTAACTCAAGTCCAGTTCTCAGACTATAGAGGGTTTAACTCCTTTCCATTGTGTTCGGGGGTTTCTGATTTCACTAGTCGTCTGAGTATGTTCTTTGTCCCTGTGATCATCATGTCTGCCCTCGCTGCTCTGCAGAAGGGACGTCATCCTTCTTTAATGATAAAATAAATAAATGACGCGCCACCCCATAAACGCCGAACATAGGGATTAGTGGCGGTCTGCAACGGTCTGTGTCCTGACTCCCGTCCCAGCCGTTTGAGCGAGAAGTTGATAAATAATGACACAATGGAAAAATAGGGGTGAGGTTTCATTAAAATGTGTGCAGTGTTATGATGGTTGTCCAGGTAACGCTCACTGATAGAGCTCGATGATAACTGAGGTCTTGTTTGGCTAAAAGCCAAGCTGTCTAGAACAGTGGTTTTCAAACTTTTGTCATGTCAAGGACTCCCAAAATGATATGTATTTGGCCGCAGGACCCCATCTCAAAATATTTTGTGCCAGGGACCCTCCAGCAGCGAAGATTTGCGTGAAAACAAATTGTCAAAAAGAGCCAAGGTATAAAATATGGTTAAAGTTAAATAAAGCTAAAATGACTGATGCTATATTAACTAATTATGGCCACTTTGAGATCCACTGGTCTAGAGAACAGGGTTTGTTTGTATGTTTTGTCCTCTCAAAGGTATAGACCGACTCACAGCTTGGATGGTTGTTGAAAAATCACCATATTCCCACTGGTGTAGCTGGCTGACACTGTACATATATCAGCCCCACATATATTATTCACTGATGACAGTATGATCTATACAGTATATCCCTTCTGTTACGCCCTGGCCTAGGGGAAACCTAAGGCGCAACTAAAATGTTTCTTTCTAGCTCCCAGGAACCACAAGCAACAAGGCTGTTCAACATGCGGACCACTGGCCTAGCGGTCCGGGCACCTAGGCTGCAACGTAACCTGACAGCGGGTCGTGGGTTAGAGTCTCGTTCCCGACGGCCTTTGATGCGTGTCATTCCCCATCTCTCTCCCCCGTTTCCTGTCTAACACACTTCACTATCAATAAAGGCATAAAAAGCCACACAAAAAAAGATATTCAACCTTTTTATGGGTTTTATTAAAAAGCCAGTGACTTCTGAGTGGGTGTAAAGTCAAAACAATGAACAAAGGAACCATACAGTGCGCACGAACACACACACACACACACACACACACACACACACACACACACACACACACACACACACACACACACACACACACGCATAGATGTATGCTCACATTACTGGTAGTATAGATTGTACATGATACTTATACACATATTTATATCTATTGTTCATACATTATGTTAACCCGGTCAGTCCAAGTGCAGATGGCCAATCCAGATTTTAGGTCTTCTATTTTCTTGAATTTATTTAAAAAGAAATGTAAAAAAACACCGCATTGTAATTGTATTGCAGACGTGCATCCCAGCTCTGACAGTGTGATGAAACCGGTTCCGGAAAAACGGTTCCAAATGTGATATGGAACCGATTCCGCTTCCTCAATGTTGGATCCGGTTCCGCCGGTTCCTGCAGCACTAATGTACACACGACCCCAGACAAAACAAAAGCAGGTTCATGGCTTCGCACCACCATGGGTCACTGCATGGGGGAGATCCCAGTAAATATTTATTGTAAATCCCTGTAAATATTTATTGTAAATCCCAGTAAATATTTATTGTACAGCAAATCCTCTAGACCAGCAAGGACATAGGAACACTATGCAGTCATTTGGTTGTAATGGAGATGCCCTTGAGGAGAGGAGAAGGCATTGACCCACATTCCTCATGTATAACTGACCACGAGCTAAAGCTAGAGGTCTGTGATATATATCGTTGCTGTTGGACAGAAACCTCTTATCTCTGTATTCTAACTTTTTGTGGTTTTTTTCCGTATATGTACGCCTTACTTTATCATACTACAGCGTCACACAAAAGCATCAAAAGTAGCAGATCTGCAAGCTCGAAACATGGCGCGAAGTAACAGTGTTGGACATAATGAGGTTTTCACCTGACAGAGACATATATATTTATATATCACCGCTGTCAGCCAGTGGAAACCTCATATCTCCAAAACACCTTTTTTCATTTGTCTTATTATTGAAAAAATATATATTAAAAAATAGCATTGCATTGCAACACGTTGTGAGCTTGTAGATCTGCTCTTGTATGATGAAGTAAAGGAATACATTTACGGAAAGAAAGAAATAACATTTAAAAAGAAAAATGTGGAGATACAAGGTTTTCTGCCCAATAGCGATGATAAATATCTGAAGGTGTGAATGATCTGTTGTTTTCCCTTTCAAGACCTTTAAGAACATTCATTCTGCCAGTTGTTTTCCCCCTGCTCAGTGTGTGTAAGACTCCAGTCAGTGTCTAAGGTGTGAATGATGTGTTGTTCTCCCTTCAAGACCTTTAAAGGGATAGTTCACCCTCAAAATGTCATTTTTTCTATCGATTACTCAATGGAGCCTTGAATTCATGGAGATGTTTTTGTTTTTGTCACATTCCTGAGCCAATAATGTGAAGACTGGCGGAGTCTCTGGTAGGAGACTCATGGAGTCTCCAATGAGGGGGTTCCAGGGGTCCCCAGCAAAAGTAATTAATATAGTATCACAATCAATTTATCCACTTTATTCATTTATACATTGGCTATTCAAAAATAGCAGATCTACAAGCTCACAGCACGTCACGTTGTGCCGTGCTGCAAGTACTGCAAGCTGTTTGTACATCTGCTATTTTTTTTAAACATTGGAACATTTTGAATAATTTCAAAATGTTCTATTTTTTTAATAATTCAAGTAATTTAAAAAAAATCAAAACATTTCTAAAATATGAAAATATGAATTTGGGGGTCCATGACTCGAAAAAGTTTGAGAGGCACTGCTTTAAGAACATTCATTCCTCCAGTTGTTGTTCCCCGGCTCAGTGTGTGTAAGACGTGTGTGTGTGTGTGTGTGTGTGTGTGTGTGTGTGTGTGCGTAAAAAGGCGGTGTAAAAAATGTGACGGCGGTGTGTTACACAAGGACATGACTCGTGCCTCATGCTGACACAGTTCTTAGCCCACGCACACTTTGACACATATCCCTTTCACTCGGCTGCACCCAGCCACACGTGCACAAGGCTCCACGCAGCTCACATGGATTAAAACAAAAATAAAATCTCACCACTGAAATGTTTTTGTATGACCAAGTCCTAATGTGCAAATGTATTCAAAAGTATGTCCAAGATTATTCAGATTTTGATGCCTACATGACATGCTTACAATAATAACCGAAAACAATCTACAAAATCTACAAGCGACGCATTGAGAGCTTGTAGATAGGCTGTTTTCACTGTGCAACATGCTTCCATAGAAGACATTCTAGCTTCTATGGAATCCAAATGACTGGAATCACTCGTGGCAACTGAGAACTTTAATCCATAAGCTCACCATACCGAGCTGCATGTGGCAACGGGGAGGTATCTGATCTCTCTCCTTTTGCCTTTTCTTTAAAAAAAAATCTTTTAATGTGGAGTCATTTGCTTCGATCCCTCGCTGTCATCAGCAGCCATAGCCTACTGCACGTGATTATTCAGAAGTGTGGGGGTGTGTGATGCCTGATTTTATAGAGGTATTGGACAAAATCACAGTTTTTTAAGTACAAGTAGGCCTAAGCTTCAAGTCTTTATTTGCTCTTGAGTCCCAAGTCAAGTCCCAAGTCAAGACAGGCAAGTTACCAAGTCAAGGCTGACCAGTCCCGAGTAAAGTCCAAGTACAAAAACATTTAATTTCGAGTCTCAAGCCAGTCCTACGCTTGTTGGAAGGTATTGAGTGACTTGAAAAGACTCGAAGTCTCAAGTCAAGAGAGGGCTCAAGAGAGGGCTCACGAGTCATTGGCAATGAAGTGCAAGTCGAGTCCAAGTCTTTTTTTATTTGATCAAGTAAGTCTAAGGTCACCAAATTTGTGACTCAAGTCCAAGTCGAGTCTCAAGTCCAAGTCTCAAGTCCACACCTCTGCTGTTTTATTCTTTGGTTGTGCGCCGGTGTTGTGCACCGGAAATAGCAGATCTACAAGCTCACAAAGAGTTTCAATGGGACGCCTTGTGAGCTTGTAGATCTATTATTTTTGCAGTATTATTCATTTTTTATTTATACTTCGAACATAAAAAAAAGAAAAACACCAATTTAAAAGTGGTTAAAGCTGCAATGCGTAACTTTCATGTATACCCAGGATTCGAACCCGGGTGTCCCACGCGAGCACCATAATCTTTACTGTTGAGCTATAACACAAAGGAGAATTGAATGCAGTACCTCTTGTCAACCAGTAGTGGTCCATCGGTTGACACTATAGGTTGCCCTGTTGCCCGCAAGTAAAAAAAAGGGAAAAATTGTGGTAATCAGAATCAGATGGTTCCCGGTTCCATCCCGGGCTCCCTATGTTAATGTGGAAGTGTCCCTGAACCCCTAACTGCTCCCAATGAGCATGGTTGGTACCTCGCATGGTTTGGTTTCCTCCACCATCGGTGTGTGTCACGCGGGCCCTGTCTCATTAGCCCTACCTTTTGGGAGGGTTATTAAAAGGCTTCTGTCGAGATGAGTTTTTTTACCGTTGACAGAAAAGTAGCAAAGCATGAAGAAGAAGAGAGGGACGTGAAAAAGAAAAAGAAAAATGGTTCATCTACACACTTAGTCAGGCTTGACAAAAAAAAGCAAAGGCAACAAGAGCGCCAGAGTGAGAGGGACATGTTAGTAATTAGTGGTAACAATGTCAAAATAATTATATAAAATAATGTATTAAAAGATCAATGCTTAAGAGATACAAGTGAGAGAAGTGCCTGCTGGGGAATAATTGCATTAGATTAAAAGAAAACATTATACCAGCATATTTGAGATGCTAATCGACTAAATTTGTCAGGCGTACCGGGGAGCTCGTTGATTTGCACTACAATCAGTGTTGAGTGCGCTGAATCAATAATGTGATTCTTTTACAGCAAGCATTTAGCATGAATATATGGCTCTCCTCCCAATTTAGAGACTGTTAAACAGGGCAAGGCTATTATTATCATGAAACTAAGAAACAGAGGGGAGAGAGAAGAGAGAGAGAGACAAGTGGTAAGGAAAGTTAAGAAAAGGAAGATAAAAAAAATCGTCCCGGATATTTCTTGTCGGCATCTTATTCTACTAATTTGCTGTTCATATATATGACGAGCTGGAGCGTTTGCTGTCAAAATAAAGTAATTGCAGCCTATGCGAATGCATTGAGGGCTGTGCACATACAGTAGGGCAATAATGTCATGATCATGAATGTTTAATTGGTGATTAAATACAGATAATTGGCATTTGTTTTGGCATTGAACATTGGCACGTACAAAAAATACAAATCTGTTAACATAAGCAAATAACATAAATATAAAGTCTGAAATATACGAAGGCATTATAATGTATGTACGATGGCCAAGCAGTACTTTCACAATTTTTGGAAAAAAGGTTTTTGAAAATGTATGAAACTTTTTGACAATAATTGCCCTAAATGCCCAAATAGGGAGGCCTCAGGCCAAGTTGAAAGTCGTAAAAAAAATATATATATATATATATATATATATATATATATATATATATATATATATATATATATATATATATATATATATATATATATATACAGTTGAATGCGAGACTATTCTAATGATTATGCAAAATAAATGTGAATGTGTAAATGTGTGTACTTACTTTCTTTCTTTGTTTATTTAGACGGGACAATGCACATTAATGTACATTCAATACATGAACGTGAATTCAATCAACTGAACATGATCTCATGTAAACATGCCGGATTTAGCTAGAAGCCAATTTGTATCCGTAGTCCTCACACATAAAAACAGCACAATAACAACATGACATCATCATCACGCGATTATGTCATAATTGTGACAGGCAAACTGTGCATAAGCATGATACCGAACCAACATAAGTCAGTGGTGTAGCATCATGTCTAAAACAACCGATTGAATCTTTCTCGAATTTATTTTTCTTCTCTTCTACATTTGAAGATTTATAGATGTTTAGATTGGAGTAGATGTTCACACAAGCCTCCAGGACAGTGGGGGATCAGCGAAGCTGCCATGTCCTGGTGGTCAAAGCTGGCATTGCAAGACGTCTTTATTTAAAACGCTACTGCGCAGGCTTCTATCTCCTGAAACGCTAGAGTGCACCTGCTCTACGACCAAAATGGTTTTGGTCAATTGCGGAAGAAGAGTGTACTTCCGGCTGCTTCATGTGCTGTGTGAGCAGCAACGCCATTGAAATGAATAGGTGGGCGCAGGGCCGTCCGTTCTCTAGTTCTTATATATAGGCTACTCCATGTGTTCACAGCAGTAGCACTCCGAGTACTGGAGCATTGAGGCGTGCGGACATCAAACAGACACGGGGAACGTAAACAACAGGCTCTGAAGATGTCAGCCTACATATAGCTCTCACACGTTAATGTGCACAACACCATGCCTCTAACAGTAGGCTACTTACGCTACACACCAGGGGCATTTCTTTCCCATGTGATTACTTTGCCTGAAAGCGTGTTTTCTCAAACTGTTGTATATGCACCCACGCACAATGTGAATATCACGTTGTTATGAAACAACACCAATGCGGAAAAGGCACTTAGGTGGCGCAGAGGTAAAGTAGTGGGCAACGTGAGTGACACCCTGCAGCCACAACACCAGAGGGAACACCCACAATCTGGTAACCAGGGTTGATTTTTTCGAATAAAACTATGACAAAAAATGTTCGTCGACTACCTTTTTTCACTGACAAAAACTAAATAAAAACTAAAACTAAAGACTAAAATGACTAAGACTAAAATGTTAGTGAGGGACTAGTGGAGAAGAGATGCAGTAGAACTAAAAGACAAGTAATTTTATGTTTGGTGTTGCGCTCTGAAAATAGCAGATCTACAAGCTCACAACGCGTCGCGCCGTGTTGTGAGCTTGTAAATCGGCTATTTTCAGCATGCAACCAAGTGCAATATCAGCCATTACAACGCCATCAAGGCACCGCCAAAATACATTTTAGTCGACTAAATCAACTGTAGATTTAGTCGACTAAAACTAGACAAAAACTAAAACATTTCAGATGACTAAAACTGTATCTAAATTTGCTGTCAAAATCAACACTGCTGGTAGCCCCCAAATTTAGAACAAACATAATATCACAATCTGCCCCTGCGCTGCCTGCCTCTGCCCTTGCCCTGTGTAATGTCTAATGTGCCCTTGCCCTAGGGTGACATTGACCAGTGTGTCTTCCTCCTGACCTCCCCAGCCCCTCCCCTCTCCTCTTTGGACTCTTGATTCCCTAGAGTGGACTCACCTGCGGGTGTCAGCCGTGCCTAGTTGGCTAACGAGCCTCAGAGACTATTTAGCACTGCCTGTGAATGCACTCTGTGCTGTGTCATTGTTGTGTTGTCATATTGTGTGTTGTACCGGATTTCGGTGTATTCCCCTGTGTCCTGTATTTCGCCCTGTGTGGTGTACCTTATTTGTTATTATTATTAAGTTAAGTCGTCGTTAAATTGTCCTCCTCGGTTTCCTGCCTTTACTTTGGAGTTGAGTTGCTGCATATGGGTCCAAAAACACCCGGGTCCCTGACACATGGGGGAATATTCATTCTACTACTCTGCCACCACAATGCCCTGACATGAAAGGCTTCTTTTAAAACTGGTCTGAAAAAAAGTTAAATATTAATTCCCATTGAAATGAGGGGTCATGCTGGTGCCGTTTTTCCTTTCTCCTCTGTAAATATATTTTATATAAGTATTTGTTGATGACATGTATTAATGTGTTCATATTCTCTGCTCTGTTGAATAAATAGGCCCACAATGGAAACAAGTGCCCAGTCCCCAAGTGTTTTACTGTACCTCCGTGCTGTTTTACCTTTTTGACTATAAAGTACTCAATCAATCAATCAATCAAAACTATTGCAATGCTGAATGCTCAATAAGCTGTAGGATGAATAGCGAAAATAGCTGATCTAGCTGATTCACAATGTGTCACATTCCTGCGCGTTGTGAACATATTTATTCAATAGCTTAATAGCGCGTTTGTTCAATAACAGGGGGTTTACCTGTCTTTCCAGCACTTTAGTAAACAGAAAATGCATTTTCAGGTCTGGATATCAATTTCATCCCATCAGGAGGGAGAACTCAGGATACACAAGACAACATTGGAACTGGAACACTATAAGACTGAGACAAGCTGATAAATGGGTACTCTCCTCTGATTGGATGAAATCGGCAACTAAACTGAAATGTTTGCTTGGGTAGAGATATTTAAAAAAACAGAAACAGACACGTTTTGACAGATTTGACTTGACCTTTTGTAGTTGAAGTATATCCTCATATGTCCAAAACTATTACTGTTCACGATTGAAATATAAAAATAGCAAAAGCAGTAGATGTACAAGCTCAAAACGCGTCGCTTCGAGCCGCGTTTAGAGATGCATTTTGAGCTTGTGTGACGCTGTAGTATAATCAAGTAGGGCATTAATTTACGAAAAAACACAAAAAGGAAAATGGAGATAAGAGGTTTCTGCCCGACAACATCATCTTCATAATTTTGAATGCAGTTCTTTGACTTGCAACTAAGCATTTCTCTATATTGTGGTATTGCTACTGAGTACTTCTCTCCCCCCCCCCCCCCCCACTGGACACGAGGGTCTTGGGGAGTGTGTTTGGGTGGGTGGGTCACAGCAGGGTCACATGTGTGGAGGAAGCTACACCCTAATATGGTATGAAAGAGAGAGATGTGCACACACACACTTCCTCCCAGATTGGCAGGCCATGACCTTCCTCCTCTAAAGGTCAGTGAGCCAACACAACAATGGCGAAATCACCTCTGAGGAAGCGGTGGTGGAAATCCGTTTTCTTTTCGGGTTTTTTTCACCCTCACAGGAAGGACTTTCCCGTTTGAAACAGGTGCTTGCAGTTCACACTTAACACATTCAATCCGAGAACGCATACTGTGTCATTTTTGATTTTTAGCTATAACCATCATTTCATACTTTGGGCTATTCAAAAATAGCAGATATACAAGAATACGAGCTTGTAGATCTGCTATTTTGTTATCGCTTGTAGATCTGCTTGCTTCTATCATGAAAATGTGTGCAAATCTTTGAATATTATATATGTTTTTTAAAGCGAAGATGTTTAAATCAAATCTTTGCTTCTACAAAGTTTTATGTCTTCTAAATCCTAACAGTTTTTTTTTTATTAACAACTTATGTTGCTGTAATATCAGTGGTTCTCAAACTTTTTTAATTTCATTTATCTTTAAACTAAATTTGCAGTCAAACTTAACACTGGATTGAACAGTAGCCTACTTTACGGTTATTTCAACCATCACTTTGCTACATTATGGAGATAGAGCTATTATTTCAGGTTTCATTCAATAACATAAACGGTGTATTATTATTATTGCAGATTAAGAGTTTGCGATCCTCAAAGACACACGTGGGGACGATAGTAGAATACACCACAATGCGGTCAGCAAATTTGAAACGGCGCAATTAAGTGCCACTTAAGAACACAATAGGAAAGCTGTGGAATGTGCCTTTTCGTGGGGGGACTTTTGCCTATAAGTCAAGGTTCACAACCAAGAGGTCAAGCTTGACTGAATGGCAGTGGTGTCATGGAAAGGTGAGGGGGGTTGGGGGGGTAATTTAACCGTGGGGTCAGGGTCCTCGGCCAGCCATGATGATGACATCACTGCATGATTGACCCCGTTCCCTGCCCTGCGTGTGTCAGTTAACGTGGGGCTTTACTTAGCATGACCTCACCTAATTTATCTGGGGGGGGGGGCCTACATCCGAGTTTTACAATCTCATTGTAGCTACAAGACAGAAAGGGCAAGCTAGAGCCAGTCTGATACATCTGTTTGGCTGATAAAAACAAAACTTCAATCGAACCTATGTTATTTTTTTTTAATTGAATAGAATAGATTACATGCACTTTTGGACAAAATAACGGTAATCTGTGGTCTAGGACTCGCTCCAAAACGGGAATCGACGTCAGGATGAAATTATGTTGTGGTTTGTTTGTACACATTACCTTTTCTATGAATACGTTGGATTCATCATGTTAATGTGTACTCTCAGACATTTAACCACTTAAACCCTCAATAATGGCTCTATACACGGTCCGCTCTTTTTTTTTTATTTTTATTTTTTTAACATTATTCTACCCAATTTAGTCGTTATGCCAATTGATTCCTCCCCACACATATTTTTGTCACTGCTTTTGTATCCTACTGACTCACCTACCAGTGAGGAGCCCCCACTAGGAGGACGTGCCTTTGTCCTACTCCTCCCGCCCAACACTCCCTGCTGACAGGTGCTGCCCCAGCCCGTAGGATTACATTACTGTACATGCAGTGACAAATATCACCCTCCCCGTCCGGCTTCCGTCCCCCTGAACACGGGGAGCGTCGGGGACAATTGTGTTAGTGTGCAGACGCTCGTCATAGCCGGATGCTCTTTTTTCACTCTACACAAAAAAAAAAAGCTCTTCTTTTTTTTTTATAGCAGATCTACAAGCTCACAGCACATCATTTGTACATCATTTTCTTCATCTGTCTTTTATTTTATTTTTTATCTTAAAAGTATTGGAAAATCTTTAATAATTCTTAACACAAATCTTCTCTTCTGGGGGTCCTGGCACAAAACCTTTTCAGATCCGGGGGTCCGGGGGCCAAATACGTGTACATTTGGGGGTCCTTGACATGAAAATGTCATTTGTCCAACATCCTTTTCAGCAAGGAGCCATTTGAATGGCCGTTGATCTGGCTGTTTCAAAACACATTGTTCGGGGGGGGGGGAGGGTCGGGTCGGGGGGATAAAGAGGCCACGCTGAACCCACTGAACCTGCGAAAAATCCCAACTGACAATGTGATCAACCCCCCCGGCGTTTCCTGTTGTGTGGCCCCCGCGCTCCCAACAAAAAAAAGAAAATCCCAGCCTGTTTGGAACAGAGACGTATTTAGAGAGAGAGACACAGAGACGTATATATAGAGAGAGAGACAATCATTACGTTGACAGCGACGGACCGTGCTTTACATTTTCCTGTTGTTGTTGTTGAGGTTTTTTTTTTTCGGCCTCTCGCCCCCGAGGCGGTTTCTGCTTTTGTCATCCGTCGCAGCTGGACTCAATCCGGCGCGCGTGTCTTGAGCGGAAGCCGATCTAACCCCCACAACCCCCCTCCCTCCCTCCCTCCATCCACTACTCTGTTCTGTAGACACACACACACACACACACACACACACACACACACACACACACACACACACACACACACACACACACACACACACACACACACACACACACACACACACACACACACACACACACACACACCCCCACACACATACACACACACACACACACACACACACTCACACACACACACACACACACACACACACACACACACACACACACACACAAACACACACACACACACAAATACATATTCATTTTGGGGGTCCTTGACACACAATAAAAAAAAAGACTGAGAACCGCACAACCAGTGACGCTCCATTTCAGTAAAGGAGGTGTGGGTCTCACTCTCTCCACAGCTCTGTGTTTCTTAGGAATGGTGTATTGTGACCTCTGTGTGTGCAGCAGCCAGTGCTCCTGTCTGTCTGTTTGTCTGTTTGTCTGCCTGCCTGCCTGCCTGCCTGCCTGCCTGCCTGCCTGCCTGCCTGCCTGCCTGCCTGCCTGTCTGTCTGTCTGTCTGTCTGTCTGTCTGTCTGTCTGTCTGTCTGTCTGTCTGTCTGTCTGTCTGCCTGCCTGCCTGCCTGCCTGCCTGCCTGCCTGCCTGCCTGCCTGCCTGCCTGCCTGCCTGCCTGCCTGTCTGTCTGTCTGTCTGTCTGTCTGTCTGTCTGTCTGCCTGCCTGCCTGCGTGCCTGCGTGCCTGCCTGCCTGTCTGTCTGTCTGTCTGTCTGTCTGTCTGTCTGTCTGTCTGTCTGTCTGTCTGCCTGCTTATCTGCTTGCTTGCCTGTCTGTCTGTCTGTCTGTCTGTCTGTCTGTCTGTCTGTCTGTCTGTCTGTCTGTCTGTCTGTCTGTCTGTCTGTCTGTCTGTCTGTCTGTCTGTCTGTCTGTCTGTCTGTAAAAAAGATATGCCATAGCTAACAAAACTAGCTCAAAACAAATGTTGAGCTTGTAGATCTGCTATTTCAACACACTCTCACTCCCATAGTGCCTATACAGTGACGTCTTGGTGGAGTTGGGACAAATGTGACCAAACGTCAAGCGGGGGGGGTCCCCTGGGGGTTATCTGGTGCCATCCCGTTCACTTCCGCACTCCAGGAATGTGGAAGTGTCCTTCTCACAACCCAAGACGTAAAGACTCTGCTAAAACACTGATAAAACGACCGAGGCAAGCGGACTTGAGGCATCGCCGAGCGAGCCGCAAAGGCGAGCAAATCACCGCGCCGAGCGTTGCCAAGTCCGCTTCAGCCGACTCAGCGCAGTTTGAGATATAGATATATGTCCCGATAGGGAAAGAATCCACCCCCCCCCCCAGTCAAATCCGTCCCAAAAAGCCGTCACCCGTTTGCCGTCTTGGGAGTGAGAAAGCATCGGCTATTTTAGGCGAATGTTCCCCCCCCCCAAAATAGGCAGGCATGCATGCTGGGGTTCAAGTGGTTAAATGACAAAGCGAAGGAAGTGGTGATGTGGCTCTTCTTACGCTAATATGTTTTGACAGTTTGTTTTGCCATCTCCCTTCATGCCCGCCAGTCGCATCTCCAGCCTTGATCAGCATCTCCCTACAAGCAACTTTTAAAAAGAACGTCTTATTCTCAACAGGGCTGCATGACTCACACACACTTAATCCATTTAGACTGGGAACGCATCTGTGTCATTTATTTCTTTGGCTATTCAAAAATAGCACATATACAAGCCCATATGAGGTTGTAGATCTGCTATTTTTTGGGGGGGGAAATGTATGTACCTTTTAACTAAAATCTTTGCTTCTGGGGGTCCCTGGAACAAAATATTTTGAGATAGGGGTCCGCAGACAAATACATATAATTTTGGCATGAAAAAGGTTTGAGAACCACTGATATTCAACATTTGTTTAAAAAAAAACTGTTTGGATTTGTAGAATCCCCCAGAAGCAAAGATTTTATTCAAACAAATATACGTATACATTAAAAGATTTGCACAGATTTTCACGATTAAAATAAATAAATAAATAGCAGATCTACAAGCTCCTAGCGTGGCTATTTTTTAAAAGCCCAAAGTATAAAATAATGGTTATAGCTAAACATCTGACACAGTATGTGTTCCCGGATTCAATGGGTTAAGACAACTCAAGTGTCAACTTGACATTGAAGCCGTTTCATGCTAATTATAAATATATATTTTATACCGGAGATATATTTAGCCGTATTTGAGGAAATAAAAGTGGACATGAAACATTAAACCTGCCACTTTATCTGCTTTTATCACTTCTCCTGGCATGTGGGGGAGAAAAAAAGAAAAGAGGGGGTGGGGGGGGGGATTTTGCAAGTATGACGTGTATTACATTTTATTCCCTCTATCTTGTCAAGATAAGAAGTATGTATAGGCCATGCCAACGGAGACAAAACATTGATTGTATTCTATCTTTAGCAATACGTGACTCCACAGGAAACTGATTTATATGCAGAACTTGCATGGGGGGAAAAAAATTGGCAAGGCTTTTGATAGCCTTTTACTGTATTAATACTGTACTGTTCTGTTTTAGTTTGATGCATTTTAGGAATGCTTGGAGGAAAACATTCCCCACATGACATTACTGCTTAGTCTCATTCCTATGTCGTGTGGGGCTTATTATTACAGCATGCCCCAGAGCGCATGACCTTGACCAGCCTGTGTGTTGCTTAACAACTTAAACCCTATATGGTTGACCGGCGTGCCTCAGGGCTCTATGCTAGTGTCTTTTCTGTGTTCTGTTATTGTGGTTAACGTCTTAACAAAAACAACGTGCTGTCGGCTTAGTTTTCAACCTTATTTTAAAGGTTTTCAACCTTATTTTAAAGGTTTTCAACCTTATTTGAAAGGTTTTCAGCCTTATTTTAAGATTTTCAACCTCATTTAAGAATTTTATAGGGGGAAAGCTGGGGGTTTGGAATCCGCCGCGGGTGCATCTGTCTTCGTCGAGTGTCTATCTATACGAACACAATCGGCCCGGGGGGAGGGAAGCCGGACGGGGAGGTGTACGTGATGTACTCCTACGGGCTGGGGGCTGTCAGCAGGGACGGCGTGTTTTAGGCGGGAGGAGTATAGGACAGAGGCTCTATTATGACATCTTCCCGGTGGGGGCTCCTCCTCACCGACAGATGAGTCAGTAGGATATTAGTCTCGGTTGGCCACTGGCCTGTCTGTTGCCTCCCAAATTTTTCAAATGCTTCCGGTAATACAGTCTGGAGCACGGAAGCTCTGATCATGAGTGAAATATAAAGCGGATGTGAAGCCTCCTCCCCACTTCCGTCTTGTCTTTACAATCACGCAGATTTATCCTAATATAAATCAAAGCATATATAGCTTACCACTTAGCAGAAATGGAAATATTACAATTAAATGTAAAGATATTTCAAAATATATTTTCGTGAACGGAAATTCCAGCTTCCGTTACTCGGATTTTGGGAGGTGTTGTTCCAGACTCTATAGCATTCGGAGATTGTGGAATATTTGTCTGGCTACGTGAGATTAGTAGGATATTAGGATATTAACAGCAGTGACAACAACACACAAATGTGTGTGAGGACGAATCAATTGGCATAACGAGGGAGGTGTGTGTGTAGGTGTGTGTGTGTGTGTGTGTGTGTGTGTGTGTGTGTGTGTGTGCGTGTGTGTGTGTGTGTGTGTGTGTGTGTGTGTGTGTGTGTGTGTGTGTGTGTGTGTGTGTGTGTGTGTGTGTGTGTGTGTGTCTCCTCTAATTTTTAAATAGGGGCTTAAGTGGTTTTTAACCACTCAAACCGCAGCGTCCGTATCGTGGGGAAAGCTTGTCGATCGGCTTTCCCCCACAATAGCAGAAAACTTAAATACACTGGTATAGAGCCCTTAGGTTAACCAAATAGGGTTTAAGTGATTGATTGATTAATTGATTGATTGATTGATTGATTGATTGATTGATTGATTGATTGATTGATTGATTGATTGATTGATTGATTGATTGAATACTTTATTAACAGTTTGCAAAGACAAGCACAGGGAAGTACAGTTCAATACAAGGTCTGTTAAGAGGATTTTAAACCCAAGAAAGCACTATGGCTTGTTTCCATTGGGGTCCTTTGTACTCAATTCATTGAAGCGGTGGTTCATAACACCTCTGCTACTGTCCCATTTTTTAACCCATTTAAGACCGGGAAAGCATTTTTTATTTTAACCACTTTAGCCATTATTTTACACTTTGACTATTCAAAAATAGCAGATATACAAGCTCATAGCGCGGCACCAAGTGCCGCGCTATGAGCTTGTAGATCTGCTATTTTATAAAAATCTGGAAAATGTGTGCAAATCTTTGAATATATATATTTTTTTTTAAAGCGAACATTTGTAACTCAAATCTTTGCTTCTAGGGGTCCCTGGAACTAAATATGTTGAGATGGGGGTTCGCGGGCCATATGCATATAATTTTGGGGGTCCTTGACATGAAAAAGTTTGAGCACCACTGATATTATAGCAACATACGTTTATCAGAAACCTGTTAGGATTTATAGACATAGACATTTGTAGATACGTTCCCGGATTGAATGGGTTAATAAACCCCAGCTATGGCGACAGCCCCTCACCCACCGATGTCATGCTGAATTAGGCAGTCAGTGTGTTCCTCGGCGCAACGGCGGCAGCCAACATTATGAATGATCCCCCCGTCTCAAGGCGGTTTGAAGCGGGCCCTGGCCATCTGCAGAGTGTAGTGGTCACGCTGGGCTGGCAGCATGGCGACTGGCAGCCACTGACCACTCTCTGACTCTGACCTCAAATGACTGCAGAATATATGGGCCGGATGCCTGGAACACGAAACTTTAACCTAATTTGAACTTGGCAACCGAACAGGCATTCTAATCGAAAAAAAACACTGGAGGGCAAAGATAAACAGAAAGAGGAAACTCCTCTTTGTTGGACGGTAACAATAGAGCGTTTGTATTTACTGTGTGTGTGTGTGTGTGTGTGTGTGTGTGTGTGTGTGTGTGTGTGTGTGTGTGTGTGTGTGTGTGTGTGTGTGTGTGTGTATATTGTGTTAATGCTATGAAGACATGATTAGCCAATGTGGAAATAGTTTGGATTACATCAGCTAGGATAATAATGGGTCCGGCGGTTCTGTGAGCACAATGGCATAAGGACTTTTTGGGACAATTTTGACCAAACGTCAACATGTAACGTGAAGGGGGGGGGGGGGGGGGGGCACAAAATTCAAAATGTGACTGTCGGGGAATATATGATTTACGATTCTGTGCCTATCGTGAACCCATCGTCAAATAAAAAGGAAAAACAGCGCCCCTAGCGTTTTTCACTTTTGCATTTGACTCTGGAGGGGTGATTAACTTGACCTATGCGGCTGGAAACCGGGGTTTGGACATGCCCTCAGCCCTCCACCTCCGGTGGTGCGCCTATGTTTTCATTCCCACTAACAATATTTCTCCACAGAACACTAACACCATTTCTCCCAAAGAACATGGATCGTTTTGGTCATAAGCCCACTTGTTTCTATGATGAAAGAACAAGTTAAAATGTTACTAACTTTCCGTGGTTTTGTCGGCTCCGAGGACGCTATTGTTAAATGAGTTTCGGTTTGTTTCCAGTGGGAAGCGAGCGCACAGATGTAAATCCCGCCCACTACATTTGATTGGGTAAAGCGCGGCCTGCTTCCTGATCTGAAGGCACGCCCACTTCTCTGAACGGGGCTACCGACAGATTCAGTAGCGCAGCTCTGAATCTGTTCTTGAGAGATTAATCGTGACATAACTCGGACAGCGCTGAGTCGGCTCAAAGTGGACTTCACGACGCTCGGCACGCCGACTCGCTCGCTTTAGCTCGCTCGCCGGTGCCTCCATGTGGCTCAAGTCCACTTGAGACGGCGTGCCTCCAACGTTTTAACCATTTTTTTAAATGTCAAAAACACTGAGAACTGGAGTTCATCAAGGCCTGCCAAAATACATTTCAGTCGGCTAAAAATCAACCGTAGATTTAATTGACTAGAACTAGACTAAAACAAAAACATTTCAGATGACTAATATTATGACAAAAACGAAATCAAAATTTGCTGTAAAAAACACTGCAGCCATGCCATCCCTACATCCCGTAAATACACCCAAACAAATCAAACGTTGGATGGAGCAGCAGCAGCAGCCATCCCTCCATCAACTCCTGTATAGTGGCGTGTACATCATCATCATCATCATCATCAGTGATGTGATTCCTGGCCCCATGCAGCCTCTGACCGCTGGCCAGACCGCTTGCACGCCACTCGCCACTCTCTCTCTCTCCCGGTGTCGGTCGTCCAGAAGCATCAGGGAGGGTGGGGGGAGGAGGGGTCGAAAAGAGGGACGTGTGCATCATGAGCGCGCTAGGCTGTGTCCTGCGCTGACCCCACCGCTATTTATTTTGGGTCAGAACGGACATATTTAGCATCGCTGGCTGGCTAGCGCTCTGGGGCTGGCGCGCACCCAGCCGCCCACAGTGCCTAGCGCTGCCTGGCATAATACTCTGCCGCTAGCCCCCTCTGTCTCCACCGTCATCCACCCTGCACCCACCGACACACACCCTCCTCCTGCCACAGTCGCTGTGGGTGCCAATAAACTGCAGTGGCGGACAGTAACTAAGTAGATTCACTCAATTGTACTGTACTTAGAGGTAGGGTAAGTGATACTGCTGCTTTGTAAAAAAATATGTGTTAAAATAGCTCTATATTCTGATAGTACTCATGATTTGGTGTGAAATGAAATTGGAAGTGATGACACAAAGAAATTAGCAGACAAAATTGGAACTGGAACACGATAAAACCGCCTGATTTGTACTTTTGAATACTTGAGTATTTATTTGAAATTAGTATATACTTTGTCCACCACTGCACCCATCCCCCCACCCACCCACCCTCTCCTGCCACAGTTTGTGCGTGCGTGCGTGCGTGCGTGTGTGTGTGTGTATGTGTGTGTGCCAACAGGAAACCAAAGGCTGCTGCTTGCTGCAGTAGCTGCCCACTACGTCTATAAAAACAGAGTCTTTGTGCTGGGGGAATACTGGCTTTCAGATGGACTGAAAAAGAAAAAAAAAGAAGCTTCTTCACGGCTGATAAAGGATGTTGTTGTTTATTGTTGATACGTGTTAAAGCAAAAAAACTGTAACCACTTGAACCCCAGTATCCATATTATGGGGGAGGGGGGGGACGTTAGCCAAAAATAGCAGTATCTTGACTTACGGGGTCAAGCCTATGTTCCCTCAGCCTTATACGTGTATGTTCCCTCAGTTTAAGATTAGGCTTGGGGTTAGGGTTGGGGTTTTGATTGAAATTGATTGATTGATTGATTGATTGATTGATTGAAATTTTTATTAGGCAAAAGAATGTAAAACAACACAGTTACATTTATAATGCTTTTGTCTAAAAGGTCCGGCCAAAAAAGTCCTTGCGGACTTGTTTCCGTTGGGGTCCTTGAGTTAATTTCATAGTCATATATAGTAGCAACCAAACAGTTCAAAAATCAACATGAAAATACAGATAATACAGAAAAAATACCACTATGTACAAAAAAAACATTACAAAAATATATGTACAAAAAAAAGGGGGGGGGGAAGCATGGAAAAATAAAAATTATATACAAAAAAAGCATGAGGAAATACAAAATATGTACAAAAAGGGGGGAGTTTTGAGGGAACAGGGCTGAGGGAACATACGTACGCTCCCGATCTTACGAGCTCACAACGCGTTGCCAGGTTGTGAGCTTGTAAGATTGGATATTTTTGGTGAAGAGATTTGGTGTAAGAGAGGGGGAAAAGCACACCCAAGTACAAGAGCCAACTCAGCTATAAGTCTATAGCGATTGCGATAGCGATGCCAGAGTGCGGTCTAGCCAACACCAACTCGGGACTCCTGAATCGCTGCCCTACACACTCTCCATCTCCTTAGGTCATGTAGTGCTGGCCTCCTCGAGGTGCCAAAAATGAATTATAAAAAAACATGGCGAAGCAGCTTTCTGCTTTTATGGGCCAACGGCCTGGAACAAGCTCCCATTACATATAAGACAGGCAACGACCATTAGATAGCTTTAAAAGCAAGCTCAAGACCCACTTTTTTACTCTTGCTTTTAGTGGTTCCCTGTAAATGTTTCTTTCAATAGGTAGAGTCTGTGTGGTTCCTTATTGAAGTTTGTACCTAAGTAGGTGACAGGTAGTAGAGCACTGCATCAGGTACCCGCAGGGCCCAACGCAAACTTGCGAGCTCGGGCGGTATTTAAATACCCACAGTCGGGAATAGGCGGTCAAAATAAAACCTGCGGGCCCCGCAAAATCCTGCAATAAAAAAAGCTTGTATATATACTTTTGCAAGATATGAATATGTCTACATGCTCTCTCTCTCTCTCTCTCTCTCTCTCTCTCTCTCTCTCTCTCTCTCTCTCCTTGTCACGGTGTCACAATATAATATACCTATATCATACATGGGCAACTGTCGGCCCGGGGGCCACATGCGGCCCCCTGCTTCATTTAATGCGGCCCAATATATTATTGATTTCAGCTGTTACAATTCCAAACACGCAAACATGACCCGCTTTAATTACTTCAGTCTATATTAGTAGCTTTATGACTAGAAGTACAATTCTATTGTCTTTTACATAAGTATAACTATGAAAAAATCGGGATTCCAATAAAAAAAATTGCCAAAATAGCAGATCTACAAGCTCAAAATGCGTCACACTTGTAGATTGGCTATTTTTGCTACTTTTGTGAGACATATACTGGCGAAGTATACAGCATTAATTTACGAAAAAAGTTAAAATACTGAGATAAGAGGTGTCTGCCGGACAGTTTATGCAATGTGGCCGTCTGGAGTGAGTGTGGAAATATAGTGGCCCTCTCCATCATCAAAGTTGCCCACCCCTGACCTATACCATATATGTCCCGTCGCAATATAAACACTTTCCCTCTATCTGTGAGAAACTCCTCACAAATAAACAGATCCTCTCTCGCGCACGCCCGCGGGACTGCCGCGGGCGCCGCGGGACTAAATGGCTTTTTTATTTTTGTTGCGGGAGGGAGCGGCGGACAGAAATTAACTGCGGGCGGTCAGAAATGAAATCATTGCGGGAGCAGGCGGGAAATTAAGAAAATAACAGGTAGTTCTTAGTGGTTCTGGAATCCTTCTAATCTAAAGTGATGTAGTGATGTTTTGTTCTTGCTAGTTTATTGTATTGTTATCATTTTGATCTTACCTCCTTTTAATAAGTTCTTGATCATGTTTTTGATCTTATTGTTTTTAATCTTGTTTAATATTGTGTTGTTTTTCTTTTGTTGATCTCTTTTTTTATGTAAAGCACTTTGGGTTGCATTTAATGTCATGAAAGGTGCTATACAAATAAAGTGTATTGAAAAAATATATGAAAAAATCCTCTGGTTCCGGGTGTGTGGGTTCCGGTTTTTCAGTGCCGCTTTGTTTGTGAGTGTGCGCGTATGTGTTTGTGTGGCACGGCTGATGTATCCTGTGATGTATCATTTAGCTCAATGGAAAACAGGTGTGCAGTCACACCCAGCTCAGTGTCCAATTAGTTTGACTCAGGCCAGGTGTGACTGCTTAGAATCAGTTCTCACCTACCTTAGGGTTAGGGTTAGGTTTAGGTTTACAACAGAGCAGAGCGTCCGACCCCGTCGGGTCCGGGGTCCGCGACGCATTCGCTGGGGGTCCGCGACGACCTGCCTCACGGCTGCAGGGAAAGACTTTTCTCTGTGAATGACGACGCGTGGAGCTGCACCGCGCGTGTGTGTGTGTGTGTGCGTGTGTGTGTGTGTGCATGTGTGTTGTAACTGTCGGAGCAAGGCAGAGATCAAGTCATAGGAAAGGAACACACGCCTTGACTGACCATACATAACTCGAAGTCTGCACATAATTAGAGTGCGCAAATCCCTGGACCCCGGTTATGGACTAGTGTATTTTTATTTTTATCAAAAAAAGACACACAGAATATAGGAATATAAGAAAAGTAAAACTAAGGCCCAAAACCACAGAGGATTCCGAGCCGGGCGCCACGGGGGTGCCAGAGGGGGCCTGGCACCCTCAGTTGCAAATTCTGCCCCCTCAGTTTATGCTTGACCAACCTTGGGGGGGCACCAAACAGCGTGGAGAAAGTGAAAGAAGACAGAACTATCGGCGAAAAGCGCCGTAATTTTGAACCAGCAGCTGCTGAAGGAGCGCTAAAACAGTGAAACGCACCGGTGAAGCGTCATTTTTTTCCGCGCTGCCCCCCCCCACCCCCCCACCCGCTGACAAAACGGTGCCCCCTCGCCATTTTCAACTGCCCCCTCAGTCATTTCATCCTGGCGCCAGGCCTGGAAGATTCTCTGAATGAGTCTTTGGTTGCACATCCGTAGGTGCTCGGGGGTTCTGACTGAAACGTGTTGCGTGACCTTTGATGCAGATTCTTGTGGGACTGACTGAGACGCTGAGGCGATAAGAAGATAACTAAGTACATTCACTGCAGTACTGTACAATTTTGAGGTATTTTTTTTTACTTTAGCCTACTGGAGTATTTTCAAATATTTGAAGACTTTAGTTACTACTTTCTAGATTCTGATTACTACAAAACATGCATTAAACACTTCAATCCCATATATATTACTCTCTCACTCTGGCTATTTGATAATAGCCGATCTACAAGCTCATATTGTGAGCTTGTAGATCTACTATTTTCAAACGATTTTTATACATTGTGAAAACTTGTGAAGTGGGAAATTCTGCATAACGGGTACTTTAACTTTTGGTACTGTAAGTATATTTTCATACCAATAACTTTGTACTTTCACTCAAGTAAATTTTGAATACCGGACTTGTTACTTGTGACAGAGTATTTCTTACATTGTGGTATTGATACTTATACTTAAGTAAAACATGCTATGAGTACTTCTTCCAACACTGAAACGTGCTGCATGGCCTTTGGTGCATATTTCCTCGGTTGTGACAGCTCCCTGGAATTCATGGAACTTCTGACTCCTCCATCCCCCAGAGCTAAGCGCCGGTACAAAGTCTAGAAAAGGTCATCTTGTCTGTGTGACAGTTTGATTGCAGTATAAGGCTCGTACTTTCGACTGATGTGTGAGACCTTCCTTCTTCTTCCCGCTGTCTTGAATACCATGGCTGTTGGGTGGAAACCTTGTATGTCCAATGGGCCTGGTTTTCAAGATCCCCAAGGGACCATGTGCCCATGTACCTGTCAGACTACTTCAAAAGAGTGAAAAACGCCCACGGGCACAACAGAAGGAGCTCCACTGATCTCATTCCCCCCAGATTCAGCACAAACATGGGGATGAATTAATTCTACCATTATGCCACCAAAATGTGGAATGTCCTACCACCAGCCATCGAAAAATGCGACTCCCTACACCTCCTTCAAAACGAGCACTTGTCTGCAATTTGCAACTGGACCTAGACAAGTCTTCTAGCTTTCCAAAATAAATTAGCATTGTATGTCTTTATACGTCTTGATGAATTCAATACATAGGACGACCCTCAGGGATTTTTGTGTTATCCTTTTGGCGTTAACTGTACCACTTTTTGCAAACTGTTCATTTCATTCAATCAATCAATCCAAAACTGTTACTAAAATATGGGCCCTATTTTGAGCGGTGTCTCATTCATGCCTTATGACTAATCTTATTAGGCATCTCTTTTATTATTTTGAAAAACATTTTAAAATAGTGAAATTGCCGATCTACAGCAACGCGTCGTGAGCTTGTAGATCGGCTGTAACATGAGGTACAGCATTAATTTACGAAACAAAACATAAAAAGTTGAAATATGGAGATTCAAGGTTTCTGCCCCGACAGCAGCAATATCCTAGAACATGCTGCACAGCTCCAAGGAATACACAAAAGGTCAAAAGAAGGTTCCCATTCCTGCTCTTGCCTTTCATCAAGTTCCTATTGACCTATTCACACAGTATTTGCATACTGTAGCTACAGTATATAGTCATTACACTTGTCTCCCAGCAAGACACCTGCCGTACAGGTGGTCTGGTATAAGCCCTCTATTTCACAGGTAATTATTCCTACGCCTGAAGAGTTTTACCCTGGAATGTTTTAGGCTTATAGTATGCTTATAGAATGTTTTAGGCTTGTGTAACTGTCTGAAAAGGTGTCATATAATCCCATGAGGGATGGGCCACGAGGTGGCATGACACTTAAATAAAATAATTCATTCATTCATTCATATAGGCCGATCTGACTGCTAATAGTCAACTTTTTACAGTTACCCCTTTTTCAAACGCAAAGAAGGCCTTATAAGTGACCCACACTAAGCCCCTTTACCGATCACTGATGATATTTATTTATTCCATCGTTTATCGGGCCTAATATGCCCAAATGGAGGCATATCACCTGCCCTGGGCTGGGATTTGCCATATGGGGTCCAAGGTAGCTCAACGGGTTATGGGGTGCACAGGGTTGAAAGGCTGGCCTATAAGCCACGTGTTTCAACACACTTCAAAAAGTCCGGTGCAAAATGATGCTATCGTATGTATAAAGCATTGAATGATGCAAAGGAGTGAAACCGTGTGTGTTTTCTCGCTGTTCCGTGTCAGAGCTGTTCCATCAGAATACAGCAGTATGTGGGAAATATTTTAACCGCTATAACAATGTAACGGACAGATGTACCGATTTTAAGGTAAAGGTAAATTGCAATGTACAACTGCCAGTAAAATGAGGAACAGTTTGACCTCTTATTAAGTATTTCACTCAAAAATAGCCGATCTACAAGCTCACGATACGTTGCATCACAACACATTGTGAGCTTGTTGGTGAAACATTTGGAAAATGGTGAAACATTTGGAATACCCGGTAGTTTACAATAAAACATTTTAGCAACACAAATCTTCTCTTATGTCTTCTTTCAACCACAAAACTTTCGAGGTCGGGTTCCGTTCCCAAATGCATTATGCAAATACAGACAATAAGAGATGAGACCTTTATTGATCCCACGATCAGTCGCCAAAGACAGCACATCAGTTAAGATACAGATTACAGGGCAAGAAATAGTACTGTAGACACAGCATGGTAGAAAGACATCAGAATCAAAGCAACTCCAATCAATAACTGGCAAACAAAAATACAATATACAACACTATACACCCCCAGCAGTGCTTGCGTAGAGCAAGACAGGGGGAAATACAAGAGAACGTACAGTAAGCATGTTTAACATTCTGTATCCATACTGTACTGAAACGGATCGATTTGTACACTCTCAGACTTACAGTACACACCCGTAAGGGTCCATTTGGTTCCATGTGTACACTCTCGTAGTTACACACCCGTACGGAACCCCCTCAAGGAACCATGAGGGTCCCTGAACCACACTTTGAGACCCACTGGTAGCAGAGTGTTTCCAGTGAGCACAACATGCACAATATCAGCACCCTGACTCTGTTTGACCAGAATGGAACAGAGCCTTCATTAGTATCATTGGCAAGACCTGTGAAGGAAGCAAGGAAGCGACCCACTTTCTTTCCAATATGGCTGCTGTACACAGAGCCTATTAGTCTATTGAAGCGACCCAATGTCTTTCCAATATGGCTGCTGTGCACAGATTCTATTGGTCTATTGAACGAGCCGAGCGACCATCATGTGCCTCATTTATACAGCTTCATAGCTAGCTGCACGTCTATTGGTTGTCTCCGAGCGGAGGATGAATCTATCATTACCCCTCCTGCTGCTTAACCTTCCCACTGTCTCCAAGTGAATGTTCGGGTCCTTGACGTGAAGCTGTTTGAGAACCACTGCACTGCGTGGGAAGCTGTTGACCGTGGTCCTTTGGCAGTCTGAGCAAAAACGTCAACACAGAGCCACTCCTGGGGAAGCCTTTCAGCTGATGCCTGGTCCTCCACTCCTTCTCCTCGATCACGTACTCCAGAGTCACGGTCCTGTTCAGCGTGAATACGGAGTCGCCTCTCACCACCGACGTGAACAGGGCGCCCTTGCTGTTACCGAAGTGCCCCGGCAGGGCCGCCCACTGGCCCGTCGTCAGGTTGTAGCAGTCTATCATGCACCTCAGGAAGTCGTTGCGCATGTTCCGCATGACGTAGAGGTTGTCCCTGTGTCCGGCCATGCAGTGGCCGTAGCTCTGCTGCCTGATCAGGGTGGTGAGCCGCGTCCACCGGTCCTGCCCCGGGAGGTACTCGTAGATGTCGGTGGTGTCCTTCGGCTTCCACAGACAAACAAACATCCTGCCCATGGCTTGGGCCCACGCTGCTCCCGCGGCGGCTCGTGGCAAGTGCGCCGCGAAGGTCCATCTGCCAGTTTTGACCTCGTACGCCTCCACGGACGACATGACCTGTCCGTCGTACTCCCCGCCGATCGCGTAAAGGTAGCCTTCATGTCCCACCAGAGTAAAGTTGTAGCGTAACTGATTTAAGCTGGCGATCTGGCTCCATTCGGCGCTTTCGGCGCTGTAGCAAAAACACGTTTCTGCCGCTTGTTTGCCGCCGCCCTGCACCCCACCCACAACGTAGAGATTGTTGTCTAGAACGGTCACTCCGGCCATCGCTGTGCTGGCTTCCGGCGGCAAATCCGTCAACGCCTTCCACTCGTTCCCATTCTCATCCAGGTGCCACAGAGTCCTGGAACCGACGTGGACTGTCTCGTCGATGCCACAGGTGGCGTGTCTACCGACAGCCACCAAACTGCCAGGACTCAAAGACTCTACGTGAGAGACCAGCTCTAGGGGCAAGTGCATCTTGACCTCGGCCTTGAGGTCGCCGTACATGTTTCTGATGTACTGAGCAGCAGCGTGGTAGAGTTCCATCAGGCCAAACGTCGCGGCGGTGTGATACATGAGTAAACAGTTGTCGGAGTCAACGAGGTCAACGAGATGTTTGCTGAGCTGTGACACCTGCAAAAACGCTGCACATTCAATGGCCTCCACTATTTGGTCACCGTCCAGCATGGGTCTCGCCCCTCTTAAAACTCCCAGGGCAATCAGGAAACCCAGAGGGGAGAGACATTTGAGATGGATTTCGTCTTGCCAACACTCTTTCATTCCAGAGCGATACAGAGCTCTGAAATAGTCACAGTTCTGTGTTAACAATCTCTTCTTTACTGAAAAATGAGTGCCTCCCACGACCACTGTCACTTTAGCTGCTGTTGAAAGTACTCCCGAGGCAGCTCCTCTGCTCTCTGTAGAGTCACCATTCAACCACTCCACGGCCTCGTCGTAGCACAATGCCATTGTTGCGTCTTCGACTCTCCCCGTTCCACAGAAGCTGTTCAACTAACGACCGAGACAGAATTACAAGTTGAATTCTTTCCAAAACTCTTGAACACAAGTAAACAACCCAGAGCTAGCTAGATAGCTAGATAGCTCTGTTACAAAGATGATCCACTGTGTGTAAAAGGGGTGGGGGTGGGGGGGGGGGGGGTTCACAGCAGTCAAAATAGAAGCAGCCATATATAGCACAGGGCAAAGTGACACACATGGAGTGCAGGAAGGCAAACAGTCAGCCACTGAAACGAAGCATGGAGTTAGCTCAAGCAGGACATGGGAGTCATATGGCCCCAGCTGTCATCAGGTGTCAATCTGCTGGTTGAATAAGTGTTTCTAATCGGCCACGCATTTCTACGTAACCAATCACAGCCCATTCTCACAGCAAGGCAGTCCATGTGAATATGTCTCCCTCCTACACTTGATCGCTGTTACACCAATGCTGCTGGTTCAGCCAAGACCCGCCCTTAGACCCGCCCTACCTGCCTCTGATTGGCTTTCTGGTTTTACTACACTAACCCACAAATGTTAGGTTAGTGTGTGGGTAAGATTAGGCATAGTTTGTTTTTTTACTTTATTGGAGTAGCCTACATCCAAGTTTCAGTACTTTTACTTCTACTCCATTACATCTCAGAGGCAAATGCTGTACTTTGACTTGAAAACTTTTGTTACTTTGTTACTTTGTAGATTTGGATTATTATTACAAAACACATACATTAGCCACTTCCGCCCTATGTAAACATGCTGATCTAAGCGACACGTTGTGAGCTTGTAAATCTGCTATTTTCTAAAGTTTTTTTTAATACATTTTGGAAACTTGTGAAATGGGACATTCTGCATAATTAATATTTGTATCTTTTGGTACTTTAAGTATATGTTGATGCCAATACTTCTGTACTTTTACTCTAGTAAAAGTGCCTCCACCACCCAGCCCCCAGTCTTGCATGGCGCAAAGGTTAAACTGAAATTCAATGTCTTGCTTTAATTGGGCTCATGGGGGAGTTCTGCATCATGCTCCCAGATTTAGCTTAACATTTTGCCTGGCTAATTCAGGGAGCATTCGAAGAATTAATGGAGCCATCAGTGCCAAGTGAAACTCTATTCCATTTGTTTCAATAACTGGTTAAATATATGATGAGAGTGTTAACTGACTGAAGTATATTCGTTTTATGTAAGGCGTTCGGGTGGCACAGTGGTAACTGTAGCTGCAAATGCCCACCACCACCGAGTCTGGGGGTTTGAATCCACAGCGGTGCATCCGGTTTCGTCAAGTGTCAATAAAGGCTATGCGCGTGACATCATCGTACCCGGAAGATATGCCGGAACGCCTACTGAGTGGCAAAAAAAAAGTTCTGGCCTTGACAGGCCATACATCCAAACAGAAAAGTCAGATTGTATTAAATGACGTTAAAATCATCAACATTGCAGCTGTTCGGAAAGCTTGAATTATCCTCTTTTTTTTTTTTTGTTTCACATATACGTTTTTGTTTCACATATACCGTAGACATGTTATGAGCTACTTTCTGTCAATGAATTCTGTGCAGGTGATTATTTTTATTTTCTAAGTGTCATACAGTAGTTTGGAAGCGCTCGTTTTCAATAACGAAACGTCCTGCCGCCTCCTGCATTATGTGTAATTTAGAAACAGGTGGTACGGAGGACCGTTGAGTGATTTCCAACGAGCGCTTCCAAACTCCAACGCTCCATGCTGCTCAATGTTTTGCCACTCAGTCTAGATGAGGGGGGCGTGTCCCGGTGGAAAAGTGACGCATGTGCATACTCTCTATACGAACATAATTGGCCTGTGTTCAGGGGGAGAGAAGCCGTGCATGGAGGGTGATACTTGTTTGTGCATGTAATCTTACAGGCTGGGGGCGACACCTGTCAGCAGGGAGTGTTGGACAGGAGGAGTGGGACGGATTCTCTACGTCCTCCCGGTGGGGGCTCCTCACTGGCAGGTGAGCCAGTAGGATACAACAGCAGTGACAACACACAGAAATGTGTGTGGGGAGGACTTAATTGTTATGATGACTAAATTGGGGAGAAAAAAGTGGAGGGGAAAAAAAAGCTGTTTTATGTACTCCATTAATAATAGGGGGGGGGGGGGGTGTTAATGGTCAATCAAAGGTTGGCTTGAGAAGATTACACGAATGTTTAAACCTCTATTTTTAGAACTGAGTGAGAGGTGCATGTGTTGCACTTCATATGGTAGACATCAAGTGGAGCATGAATATTTGTTTCTCCCTTGGTCACAGAATTGAATTGCATAAATCTTTTCACAGATACTTCACTCAGCCAAATCCTCTGTGCTAATTTAACTCTGAGGGTGTAAAAAAAAAACAGAAAAGGACCCTTACCAGGTCCTGCTCTCATCAAGATGTCAAGCTAGAATGAAACACCCTTCGGGTGCCTTTTACAACAGTGGTTCCCTAACATTTTAGATTGAGAACCAAAAGGAAAATGTGATGCCTCCCTGGGACCCTAACGAGGGAGAATAACTGAGCGTATTGTGAGCTTGTAGATCTGCTATTTTCACTACTTTTTAGGGTTTTTTTTATGTTAAGATTATTATTTTATTTTTTTCATGAAACATTTTGTGATTTTTATTTCATTTTTGAATTTCTTTGAAAAAAATGTTTGAATGTAAGGAAATGAGGGGGAAATTTGCATATTTACTTTACAAATAAAAATGGGGCTACGACCCACACATGGGTCCCGACCCAGTGTTTGGGAAACACTGTCTTATACAACACCGCCTCTTACATGTGGAGGGAGCATTTTTCTCATTAGCGTAGGTGTAATTAACTGAAGCCCCCGGTGTGGTGAGGGGGCTAATTGGAGAAACCAGAGGTCTCTGTGCGCTGCATGAAGTGTCCTCCCTGAAGTTAACCCTGAGCAGCCCCACTTAAAGAGACTCATTAGGATCAGTCCTGAGCACACAGGCCTTTCTGGGGGTCCACCACTTTGCCTTCATGCAGCCAGCCCTATAAACCACCCACTTTCAAGGAGATGGTGTTGGCATCTTTCTTTAACCATTTAAACCCTATATACTGTACCTCTTTGACCGGGTGTCCCCCGGGGGTCTATACTTGGTCCCCTCCTTTGTTTCCCCTGAATACCAAATTTCTATTTAGAAAATAAGGCCATAATGATGCGTCGCTTGTAGGTTGTCTATATATTCGCCGAATATTTTGGCTATTACGACATGCCCAGAACAGGTACATACGCTAGGGTTCTCAAAGTTGGGTCCGGGACCCCCACTGGCCCGTTGGGGGGGATTCCAGGGGGTCTCCAGCTAAATCTATCAATATAGCATCAAAATCTGTTCAATGTTTTAACCCTATCGCCCTATTTGAAAATTGCCGGTGTAGTCCGTGGGCAAACACATAATAATGTGGGGGTCCTTGCCATGAAAAAAGTTTGAGAACCACTGCTCTATCTCATAGCTGTGACCACAAGGAGGTCCTGGTCATCTCTGAAACCAGAGTCCTCACGCGAGGGGGTCTTGTGCAACGAGGGATTTGCAATCAGGACCTCAGATCCATTCACACAGCTGTCAGCTGGGAAGAATCACTAGTGTTCATAACTTAATGTCTGTGGTTAATGTATGTCATGTTAAGTTCATTGAAGTCCACGGGCCAAATACTTCCGTGGGGGGGATTCGGGGGGAGTTTATACTTAGTCTTGTGCCAGTGTCATGCACCAAAGAATTGCTTATAGATCAGCAATTCTTCGCAAAGCTTGTAGATCTGCTATTATTGAAAGATGTGTATACATTTGAAAAAAGTTGAGAAATGGGACATTCTGCATAATGAGTACTTTCTACTTGGTACTCTAAATACATTTTGATACCAATACTTTTGTACTTTTACTCATGTGTTGGAATTCCGGACTTCTGCATTGCAGTGTTGATACTTATACTTAAGTAAAACATTTGAGTACTTTTTTTCCACCACTGGTCTCATGACCCCGCATACCCCACACATACATGCACGTGGCTGGAAACTCAAGCATGGAAAGTAATGGATGATGGATGTTGACAACAGTGGAACAGAAGCAGTGTAATGTGTAATCCCTTCCTGTACACTGTGTGCTCCTATAAGTCACTTTGAGTTGCGACCGTTAGGCCTGTCACCATCATTACATAACCGTCTAATCGCAATTATTTGAGATAGTTATGTTTGCATAATCGTCATAATAGTTTCCATGTTGAAAAATGTTCACCCATTTTCAAATATTAAAAAAAAGCTGAAATAGCAGATCTACAAGCTTACAACGTGTTGTAAGCTTGTAGATCAGCTGCTTAAATTTGTAATCGTGACAGCCAGTGGTGTAAAGAAACTAAGTGCATTTACTCAAGTACTGTACTTAAGTACAATTTTGAGGTACTTTTACTTTACTGGAGTATTTCCAATGTTCAATGCTTTTACTTCTACTCCACTACATCTCAGAGGCAAATATTGTACTTTTACTCCACTATAATTATTTGAAGACTTTAGTTACTAGTTACTTTGCTTCTAATATAAAGTATTACATTATAAAACATACATTGACCACTTTAGCCCTATTTTATACCCAGGCTATAAAATAGCCGATCTCCAAGCTCACAACGCGTCGCATCGCGACGCGTTGTGAGCTTGTAGATCTGCTATTTTCAAACATTTTAGTACGTTTACTTGTGGTACTTTAAGTACATTTTGATACCAATACTTTTGTACTTTTACTCAAGAAATTATTTTATTCCGGACTTTCACTTGTAACTTCTACATTGCAGTATTGATACTTTTACTTAAGTAAAACATTTTAGTACTTTTTCCACCACTGCATGTAGATCAGCTACTTACATTTGTAATCCTGACAGCCCTGGCTACCATAATGTGCATGGCAGGTGTTAAATAGTCAAACTTTTAAAGCTAGAGACAAGAACCCTGCAGGAAGAGAATGAATCAATTTGTTGCTGTCGGGTGGAAACCTTGTATCTACCAAAACTGTTCTTTTTATATTTTTTTATAGTGAAAATAGCTTATCTACAAGCTCCCAATGTGTGTTATCGCGATGCGTTGTGAACTTGTATATCTTGTAGACTTCTTCTAGATCACTACGTATAGCTCAGTGGGTATAGAGAGGTCGTCTGGTAATCCGAAGGTCACCAGTTCACCTCCTGGTCTATGTGTAGAAGTGTCCCATGAGCAAGATACTTGGCCCCACCTACTACAGATCTACAAGCTGTGGATCTTCTGTTTTCGTCAAATGTTCACATGATGATGACATGCCCCCAGAACTACAAGTGCACAGCTGCACGTCACTTCTGTACTGTATGGTATTCTATCTGACGTCTGTTTCATGTCATTTAAATGCCAATTAATGTGACAAATCTCATCGTTCACATGGATGCTGCTGTGATCCGATATTGTTTCTATTGTGTATCCACAGTGGTTGCATTCTGTGTCCCTGCTCTTCTATTGAGCCATTTAGATCCTATATGTGTCTAGGTTGGACACGACCTTTGACACGATCCTGTTTCTGGTTTGACATGAATCCTATTAGCCCAAGTTGTAAAGATTTCAGCAGGAGATGCATGGGTTCAAATCCGGCGTAGAACAGGAAAGTTACATAGTAGTGCTGCCTTGACAGCTGCTAATTAAATCAACCAAATCACTCAATAATGTTTACCCTCGTTTTGTGGTTATCTCTCTGTGAAGCCTTTGAGATTACATCATTTCATGAGTGAATCAAAGCTGCAATGAAAAGGTTGTGCTGTAATACTACATGATCACATCAGTCACGCCGTGTGCAGCGTGCACAGCTTCACGGTGACATAAAAGCATTGCTGTTTAAGTGTGAACTTGACCCAAGTCAGCAGGGAAGAGAGGGGGACAGCTAGGGGACGGTGTCTGTTAGTGACATTAAACAGAAACACTAGCGGTGTGGGGCCGAGGGCTCAGATTCCGTCATCCAGATTCCAAAGATATCCCCTCACCTCCCAAAGACGTAACTCACAGGGCCTAAATGCGTGCCTATCGTGTCTTGACATCCGACCGGCTACGCGATACGGCATAAATAAGCCCCTAACCCATTCGGGTGGTCTTGGGTTTCTCTGACCTTTTTCAAAGAGTGCAGTCCCACTCCCAGGCCACACCAAATAGCCTACAGACCTAATTAAACTATGAGCGTTAATACTTTCAGTTTATAATAGTGTGACATGTTCCTCCCTGAACTGTAGACTGGAGGTCAGCTCTTTCATTTGTCACCTACAGTATGAGTGACAAATGAAAGCCTGGGGCAGTTAAACTAATCAATTTAACTGATTATGAGCTTTGTTTGTGTTCGTTTATGTGCTAAAAGTAAGTCAATGAGGAGCATGTTTTGAATTATCAATGATTCTAATCAATGGAGCGACTACTTTAGATTTCTTGTCCACCTTTAGAGTTACATCATAGTAAGGTAACCTAAACCTCTACCAACGTGTTCTTGCCCTTTAACTTACACAATGAGCTGGCAGAGCTAGACCTGTCACCAGGGTTGCCAGATCTGCTTATTATAATTTCCACGCAATATTTTATTTGAAAATAGCCGATCTACAAGCTCACAACGCGCCGCATCGCGACGCGTTGTGAGCTTGTAGATCGTCTATTTTCAAATAGCTGATGTATATGTTAAAGTGCTCATGTGGCCCATAGTCGCTTCTTTTGGGCTGGTTTTCCTAGACCTGGTTGCTTGTTTCTCTCACATAATCTGGCAACACTGCCTGTCACCCCACCCACAGACGGCACCTATAGATCCCGGCCCCCTGCCACAAAGGTTAATATAGTACAATACTGCTCCAATGCCACGCTGTCGGCGGTATCTACCCGGAAATGCATATTTGGTTGTGGTGATGTCATGATTTGGTCTATTGCAATAATAGTGTGCGGTTGTCACAAAGAAAAACCAAGGCACACCTGGACTTGTGCCCGAGGCTCACATCGTTTGGAAACCAGTGCCTTAGGTTATGTTTATCATTGTTTCATGTCATTATTTCGTAGTTTCCTGTTTTAGTGTTGAAATGCTCACCCCTCATCTCGTGTCAAATACTTCACTTCCTGCCGTTGTGTGTTACACTTCCTGCCTTTGTGTGGTTGTTTATCCCGCCCCCTTATTACTTTCACCTGTCACTCATTATCCTTTCCTCCCTAGTGTATTTGGCAGTGGTAAAAAAAAAAGTAACTATTAGTGCAGATAGGCCTACCCAATACTGTGCTTGTTAGTAATATTTAGAATTTTTGAGACGTGTTGTGAGCTTGTGGATCGACTATTTTCGGCAAAGAGATTTGGTGTGTGGGGGGGGGTTGTTGGCCAAGTATAGACCCCTGGGGAACCCGATGGTCAATGAAGTGTAATGTTGGGTTCAGTGGTTAACCTACGAATTATCGGTCTTCAAGTAAACAATTATATTATCTCACTTACAAATGTATAGCAACACAATTCAAGTACAATTGAGGTTGCACACATTGCATGTGTCTGAGACTGTGTTGCATAACATGTTGTCTTGTTTTCATCTAAACCCAGCTGATGGCTGCTTAGATGGTTATGATGAGCACTCAGGAGGGAGTAGTCGGGGTTAAGTGCAGACCCCTGAGGGACCCCGGTAAACAAAATACATAGGATTTAAGTGGTTGAACACAATCGGTTGCATTATATATACGTAACTGCCAAACGGGACGCAAGCCGCTATTAAGCGCTTGCAGAAAAATTAAGAAAATATAATAATACATACACTTTTCTGCATCATATGCAAGATGGCAGAATACATGTTGTGAATGATGTCACCTCTGACAAAGTAAAAGTGAAACTCTCTGAAGTGATGCTCACATCTCAACTCTGTTTTGAGAGGGAGAGCCCAAGTGGTGAGAGTGAAAGTATCAGGTAGCATCATTACGGCTTATCTCAGCGTTGTGACACCCTGACAACAGGTGCAAGGCTGTTGGCAGTGACAAGGCACTGGGACTAACAGCTTGATTTCTTGCAGAATGTTGTCAGATCATTTTTTTCACACTGAATGATGATAAAGTGTTTGTCTAATGAATTGCAACTGAAACCACTGGGATTCCTAGGGAATTTGCAATGCATGAAAATGTCCAACTGTTGACTTGCAGATATCATTGATTAGTCACCTTTGCTTGTAAGGATCGTGCAATCGTGGAATGAGCAACTTCGCTAAACGTGTGTGTAGCGCTGTGTAGCGCTACACACGCGTTAGCGCTACCCAGTTGAGCGACACACCTGCTGTCAGATGTGGGCCAGTCTCTGTGTGCGACTGGCACCTGAGCATGGGTCCTGCAACTTTGACAGAGATCTGTGTGTGTGTGTGTGCGTGTGTGTGTGTGTGTGTGTGTGTGTGTGTTGTGTGTGTGTGTGTGTGTGTGTGTGTGTGTGTGTGTGTGTGTGTGTACAGCCAGCATGTGTTGCAGTGTAAAAGTGGGTGCATACGTGTAGTCATTGGTATGTGTCGACATAAACTTTTCTATTTGTGCTTCATTTACCCGTCGGGCCATGTTTGGGGGGGTGGTGGTCTGGTAACGGAGCCTCCCCTCCCTCCATGTTTGGGGGGGGTGTGGTGATCCGGTAACGGAGCCTCCCCTCCCTCCATGTTTGGGGGGTGTGGCGGTAACTGGTAATGGGGGCTCCCTCCCCCCATGGGCCTCCATGGGCAGGCATGAGGGTGGGCACTAACCCAGAGGATGGGGTGGGGATGGGGGTGGTTGCTGAGGAGAGTTGTGGGCCGGTGGTGGACGAGGTATTCAACTCCCCAGTACTTGAGTCAAAGTATAGATACTTACTGGTTCAAGTATTACTCACATGAAAATTGCTCAGTCAAATTTGTACTTTGCACTGACTGGAGTATACTTTACTTTTAAAAAGTATTCAAAAGTATGTGCTTTAAAAAGATTCATAACTTAATTTCTTTAACACCAATGTATTGCAAACATCTTTTTAATTAATGAGAATTTTGGCTTTAGTTATTTCATAACGTAATTTAGTTTGGGTCTTGTGGGTCCCTTCCTAGAAATGTATTGGAGTCAAAAGTAGATTTTTTGTGCTTCAGCCAGTTAAAGGTAGAAGGGTGCTCAACAGGGACAACTTGAATCAGAGAGAATATCTGGGCACTTCAGTGAGAGACTATACCCAAATGAAATACTGGAGCACTCCACTGGGTCTGCACGTATTTGTTATTTTGCATGGGTGACTGAGGTTTTGTTCATAGAAAGGAATACCAGCACTCACTTAAGTCCTTTTAGGCTCTTATTTATTTAGGTAATAGCTCCCCAGCAGCAGCGTCAAACCGGACGTTTTGGCCCAGAGGCCTTCTTCAGCGTATAATGACTGAGGTTTTGACTTGCGAAACAGGTATAATGTTTGTGTCTTTGAAATATTGGAGTGAATAGTCATACACATAAAAATAAATTAAAAAAAACTAAAATACTGAAGTGCAGATACTTAACATTAGCCTACTCAAGTAAATGTACTTTACTACTCTCCACCAACCATTGGTGGATTCGGGGGGGGGGGGGGTCGGTGGTGTGGGCAGGGGCGCTGACTTTTGTGCGCGACCATGGGGGCTGAACTTGACCACCACTCGCCCCCCCCTTCCCCCCCGCCCCCCCCCCCCCTCCACCCACTGCGTCGCGGGCATGTAGGCGCGCGAAGCGCGCGCGATTTTTTTTGCTTAATTAATTCATTAAATGACCATAAAACAACATTAACAACACTCTACCCATCCTTCAGTGTGTCCCATCCTCAAATGTTTTACTTAAATAAAAGTACTTATTTTAGTAGTAGCCTATAGTTACTACTCCACTACATATAGACAAATATTGTACTTTTACTCCACTACAATTATTTGATAACTTTATTTACTATAGTTACTTTGTAGATTTTGATTATTATTATTACAAAACCACTTATACAGTATATACTTTGGCAATTTGAAAATAGCAGATTTGCGATGCGTTGTGAGCTTGTAGATCTGCTATTTTCAAAGAATTTGTATACATTTTACACGTTTGAAAACTTGTGAAATGGGACCTTCTGCATAATGAGTACTTTTACTTTTGGTACTTTAAATACATTTTGATACCAATACTTTTCTACTTTTACTCAAGTACATTTTGAATACCTTACTTGTAATAGAGTATTTTTACACCGCAGAATTTATACTTTTGTTTAAGTAAAACATTTTAGTACTTTTTCCACCACTGGTATTCAGTGCATGCAGTGAGTGACTGTTCACACAGGACGAGGGAGTCAAGGGACACAGCATAGCGACCCTTCATTTCAATAAGGGCAGACGGCAGAGCCAAAACCTGCAGAACATGTTTAGCACACAGCCATAGCCATGGTTCACATGACGCTTGGTGCCGAGTCCCCCTGGTCTAAACAAGTTGTGTTCGATTTTTCGAGCCGCAATAGCCCCGCCCCCCCCCGCCGCGAGCCGTTTCTCTGTCTGGGCTATTGTTCTAGGTGTCAACGGCGCGTTAACACCTATCTGCGCCCCGCTATAGTAATGGTAATAGTAATGGTACTGTATGTTTGAGCCTGACATCTGAGATTCAGACCAATTGACTGTGGGGGCGCTAGCCCCGACGCCCCCACGTCATCGGCGCCCCTGGGTGTGGGTAGTGGACAGTCCGTCGGTCACAAGTGTGTGACGCACAGAGAGGTCAGTTGGGGCACCCCAGCTATGGTGTGAGAGAGAGAGAGAGAGAGAGAGAGAGAGAGAGAGAGAGAGAGAGAGAGAGAGAGAGAGAGAGAGAGAGGATGCATGGGGGGGATAGATGTCATGCCACAGGTGCAGTGTGAGTAGGGAGAAGGGGGTAGGGTGATCCTGCCACAGAAATCGTAAGGTTAAACACTGTGTGTGTGTGTGTGTGTGTGTGTGTGTGTGTGTGTGTGTGTGTGTGTGTGTGTGTGTGTGTGTGTGTGTGCGCGCGTGCCTGTGTGCATGTGTGCGTGTGTGCGTGCATGTGCATGCGTGTGTGTGTGTGTGCGTGCGTGTGTATGGTTCAAGTATATTATACTCACATGAAAATTGCTCAGTCAAATTTTGTTTCTTTTCAAGGACTGACAAGGACCTACAAACTGATATGTATTTGGCCACGGACCCCCATCTGAAAATATTTTGTGTAAGGGATAACCCCAGAGGAGAAGATTTTGCGTAAACAAATCTAATTTTAAACATTTAAAAACATAAAATATATATATATATATATATATATATATATATATATATATATATATATATATATATATATATTGCAGATGTTGAAGCTCAAACTTGTATATCTGCTATTTTGAATAGCCAATATAAATGGATAAAGTGGTTAAAATTATTGTGATGCATGCTGTATTAAAAATAATTGCATGCGTGCATGAGTGCACGTTAACCTTGGACCCCTAACCTATGATGTAGGTTAGGGGTCCAGGGTCGGGGGATGATATCCTACTGTCTTAAGTGTCATGCTTGCCCCCCATTTGGCCTGCAGCCATATGGAAAGCTCCATTCACAGTCTGCATTTACCCAGTTTTACCTCACGTCATAAATTAGCCAGGAAAGACTATACTCTCATGACTTGAGTCACACAAGTACCGTTCAGATGGTGATGCCGAAAGTAAGAACGGAATTCGGAATACGCTTTTAAATCATTATGCTGCCCTTTCTTCTTGGAATGATTTGCAGGATGGTCTGAACCTTTCCGAGCTGATCACGTTGAACACAATGTGCAGTTAGGGTGCGGTCACACCAAACTTTAATTCTGCCTATGCGGGCGGGTTCTACCAATGCTTTTCAATGGGAACGGCAACAAACCACTCCGTTCCCCTTGAAAAGCATTGGCAGAATCCGGCCGCATATTTTAACCTTATTAAATAAAGGATATGCAGAACATATACACACTATATAATATATAGACAAATGACATAAATGGACAAGAGGACCTCACACATGTCTACTATGTCATGTGAGTGACACCCAATACATGTCCCCCAGTCAATTATGACTTGCTGGGGGGGGGGGGGTACATGACTCTGCCTCTGAACCGCTGCTCAAACAGAGTCTTCAAAAGGTTGGTGTCATTCAATCTGGAGGTGTCATGTCGGCAGCTCCGCCAAGGTGGGCGGTCGGGTGGGTTACGGTGCACTTGACCTACACAAAAGAGACGGTTATGTAATCCTAGCAGCAAAGTATTCTGACCCAGGACACCTCTGAGGTGACTGTCTGTCCCCCTATGAGAGTCCCTCTTCCCAGGGTGCATCTTGTTTTTTTTATCACAAGTTTTAGGAGTGAACAGTGTGTGAAATGTTTTTTTTTTGTGCAAGTCATACTTTTTTGTTGTTTCCAGGTAAGGTATCTGCATATTTACACGTAGCATCTCCATCCATACAGTAGTGCATTGGTTCTCAAAGTGGGGTCCGGGGACCCCCAGGGGTCCTTGGGGGGGGTACCGAGGGGGTCCCCAGCAAAACGAGTTAATATAGTGTCACAATCATTTTAACCACTATTATTTTATACTTTAGCTATTGAAAAATAGCAGATATACAAGCTTATAGTGCTCAAAGTGCCACACCTATGCTATTAAATTATTTTTATCTTGAAAATGTGTGCAAATCTTTGAATATATATATATATATATATATATATATATATATATATATATATATATTATTATTATTATTATATTTTTAAGCCAACATTTTTAACTAAAATCTTTGCTTCTGGGGGGTCTCTGGAACAATACTTTTGAGTTGGGGGTCCACGGCCAAATACCTATAATTTTGGGCGTCCCTGACATGAAAAGGTTTGAGCAGTAGTGTATGAACATGAGGTTTAGACATAAGATGTATGAGCACAGCAGCTGGTATATGTATACTGTTCATGATATAGACGTTAGTTCAAGAAGAGTATCAGCAGCTTGTTATACGTGAGGTTAGGTTTAGCTGTGAGGTGAAAGGCTAGGTTTAAGGTTAGGATTAGACATAGTTTCCGTGAGGTTAAGGTCAGGTTTATAGGCTTAGTTTATGTGAGTTTAGGGTCAGGGTTAAGGTCAGGATTAGCTTATTAGCACCTATAACACCCTGTCCCTTTGTCCCTTCTCATGACAGTTCTGTAATGTAATTGATTAATTGAATACACAGGACCACAATGGACCACAATTGTGTTATCCTTTTAGCATCATTGTGTAACTGTTACCTCTGTACTTTTTGCAAACTGTTAATACAGTATTCAATCTATCAATCAAAAAACACTATATCCTTGTACTCTACTGCTACCGATAATGCACTGTTTGTGTGTGTGTGTGTGTGTGTGTGTGTGTGTGTGTGTGCGTGTGCGCGTGTGCGCGTGCGTGTGCGCGCGCGTGTTTGTGTGTGTGTGCGCCCGCGCGTGTGTGTGTGTGTGTGTGTTCTTGTATTACCACACTTGTGAGAGAGTGGAGCGCATATCTCCGCCAGGCCAGGTGGAACTCCATGCATATTTGGACTAGACTGACTGTCCTCAACGTGACGTCAGAAGAACTTGGAGGCCTCTGTACCATCTTTAATTGCAGCGTGCTGCAATATAACTGTATTATTTTACAGAGCTTTTAAAACAAAAATATTGACATGTACCGTGTCTCTGAGAGGAGGGCCGGCATGACTGTGCACTCGCAGCCGTTCCAGTGGGGCTCTTACTCAGTGGTGTAAAGTAACTAAGTATTTCCAATTTGAAGTACTTTTACTTCTACTCCACTACATCGCAGAGGCAAATGTACTTTTACTACACTACAATTATTGGAAAACTTTAGTTACTAGTTACTTTGCAGATATAAGTTATTATATTATAAGACATACATTAACCACTTTAGCCCTATTTTATACATAGGCTATTTTAAAATAGCCGATCTACAAGCTCACAACGTGTCGCGATGCGACGCGTTGTGAGCTTGTCGATCTGCTATTTTCAAACATTTTAGTACTTTTACTTTTGGTACTGTAAGTATATTTTGATGCCAATACTTTTGTGTTTTTACTCAAGTAACATTTTGAACACAGGCCTTTTAACTTGTTACAAAGTACTTTTATATTGTGGTATTGCTACTTTTACTTAAGTAAAATATCTGAGTACTTCTTCCACCATACTGTAGGGCTCTTACAAGGTTTTCCACCCGACAGAAGAGATTTGCCAGTCGAGTTGGAGCCATTTCTCGCTTGATCGGTTGTCTGCAGTTTGAAGGGTCTGTCATGTTTATTCATACCGCTGACAGTTCAGTCTGAAGGTATGACAGCTTCTCTCCGTGGCAACGCCACCTACTGCAGTGGTTCTCAAACCTTTTCATGTCACGGACCCCCAAAATGATATAGTATTTGGCCGCCATGGACCCCTATCTCAAAATATGTTGTTCCAGGGACCCCCAGAAGCAAAGATTTGCATTACAAATGTTTGCTAAAGATATTCAAAGGTTTGCATAAGTTTTCACGATTAGAAAAAAATCACACCCAGCGTGAAGTAGGCGGTGTCTTGCTAGCTAATCACAATACTGAATGGAGTGTGATTCACTTAAAAAAAAACATAAATATGTTTTTTTTAAGTGCATAGTCCTATTTATAGGGCTATGCACATGTGTCATGTTTCCCTAGCCAATCACAGTCCTGAATAGACTGTGATTGGCCAATCACGGTGCAGGGTTAGGGGGGTACACTGGTGGCCAATCACAGCGCAGGATTTGGTGTGCAAATATCCAAACCTCACATATAGGGGCGGTTTCACCGCCCAAAAAATAGCATATCTACAAGCTCATAGCGCAGCACTTGTGCGCTTTAAGCTTGTATATCTGTTTTGAATAGCCAAAGTATAAAAGGTTAAAGTGGTTAAAATGATTTTTATGCTATATTAACACATTTTGCTGGGGACCCCCTGGAACCCCCTACAAGGACCCCTGGGGTTCCTCAGACACCACTTTGAGAACCAATGACCTGTACTGTACACTTGCTGCATATTGAAAATATATCATGTTTTTCATAAATTATAGCTCGATCTAGGAGCTCACAGTTAATGGAGGATCGTCTCGATCGTCTGTTTTGCTACTTTTACAATTTATTAAGTGAAAGCGAAAGTGATAGTGTGTCAGTGGGTTTTAAAAACTAGCCCTACATGTTGCACTGATCATAGCGCAACATAGGGCTATGTAAATTTTTTGGTGTGATTTCACAAACGTTTTTTTTTTGCGGTTTGGAGCAACGGTGTGCCTGTGGCCCCCGAGGGTCCCTGACGTGGCCCCTGGGGGCCGCTGATAGTTTGGTGCGGATCGGAGCAATGGTGCGTCTCGCAAGTCTTGCATGTTACGTCCACCGTCCACCCACCCTCCAGGCAATTTTAATATAGGCTATTGAACCAATGAAAAGTATTAACAAGTGACTAAAATAATAACTAATTTATATTGGATTGGAAGATTTGTTCATGACATACAAGGTTTACAGATTTATAGAGTTGACAAAATTACATTTCATTCATGAAGAAAAGTTAAATAGTGGCGCTTTAATAAAACAAAATAGAATAATAAAAGGCACGATTTTGGACAAGGTTTCCACCCGACTGCGACGGATAATATTTCCTCCCTTTTAAATATTCTACTTGTTTAATTAAACTTTAGGCTCTTTCGTGATTAGGAAGCCGCGAAAAGGGAAATGAAACCCGAATGAGAAGTCAAGGCAATTAGATTAAACTGTGTTACCGTTGGCGTGTTATTATAGGCAAACAGCTAATTAAAAAGAGAAAAGGAATAGAATGACATTCCTCAGTCATATTATCAGAGCTGTAAGAATGACAGTGTGCTCCATAGGGCCCTCATTATCTTTGTCTGTGTGTGTGTGTGTGTGTGTGTGTGTGTGTGTGTGTGTGTGTGTGTGTGTGTGTGTGTGTGTGTGTGTGTGTGTGTGTGTGTGTGTGTGTGTGTGTGTACAGTTATCTACCAAGGCTACAAGCTTGTATAGAAAATTGTCGCTTTCTGGAGGTGGAAACCTCGTATGTGCCAAAAGTAAACTTGAACATTACTGTTCAGGAAATGAAATGAAGAAAGAAAAAATCGATGTATTTTATTATTTAGTCCCAAGCTTAATAGTTTTCCTTGATTCAAAATAGCGGATCTACAAGCTCACAACGTGCTCACTTCGTGGTGCGTTGTGAGCTTGTAGATCTGCTTTTTTTGCTCATTGTTGTATACGACAAAGTAGGACATTAATTAATGAAAGAAACATAAAAAGTTTAAATATTGGAGATAATGAGGTTTCTCCACGACAGCAACAATATGGTTCTCAACTCCTATTATGTATAATGTTATATATATATATATATATATATATATATATATATATATATATATATACATATATATATATTCCAAGGCTATAAGCTGTGTAGGAATTAATAGGCTATTGTGCTGCGTTCTCTTCCACACAATACAAAAGGACTGACTATTGTCCCCTCTGCTGACAGCTCTGTGTTGAAGACAAGACAAGACAAGACAAGACAAGACAAGACACATGTATTCATTTGTGATATGTTTTTGTCGGGCAGAAACCTTGTATCTCCATAATTAAATTTGATGTATTTTCATAAATCAATGCTCTACTATAATACGAGAGTGTGAGAGCTTGTAGATCTGCTATTTTTGATACTTTTGTGTGACACTGTAGTATGACGCTAATTTCCCAAAAAAACTACATTCAAAGTTTAAATATGGAGATACAAGGTTTCTAGCCTGACGGTGACGATGAGTCGCAACAATTGAATAATTAGTCTTGGTGTCTCCCAACGGGAAAAGGTTCTTTCATTTGATTTATTGCTCGTTGAATAATACGGCCCGGGTTGCACATGACTAGATTATAATTAAGAACTAAACAATTATCCATTCTTGTTAACATTTATTCTATTTTATTTATGTATCTTTGGAAGGAGGAGATGCTTTCCTCAGCTTTGAATGAGAGTTCCCACATCCATTGTTAGCAAATCTTGAATGTCTGTTAATTGTACGCCGTGATTTCGGTTCATAGTTTTTTAGAGAAGATCTGCTTGCTAATTGGTAACACCTGTCTACTGATGATTAACTACAAGCAACATTCTGTTTCTCACACATCAGGTCAACTTGGAGAAAAGATTGTAAAGGACAGGAAAGAAGAATTTAAGCCTAATTGAAGCTGCACTACGTAACTTTCCTCTTCTACCCCAGACTTTAACCAGAGAATTGCAGACTCACTCCCAATTTTCCGCTGTAATCTGAATACTTTTAATATTATACTGTTTAGACTGATGATAGGTTCTTGGTTTACCTATAGGATCCTAGATTACTATCTCATATGCATTTGATGTATTACCTTGTGTTTACCTTGCTTATATATCTGTATATCGCTCTGGATTAAGACCATCTGACGAATGCCTAAATTGTAATTGTAAATTGAGTATTTCTACATTGTGGTATTATTCTTCAGTACTTCTTCACACCACTGGCATTGCACACGGTTCAGTGTTCCTAAAATGTCCATCTATGTCAGAGAAGAGACCAAACTATTCTTGCTCATGGGTCTATTCCCAACACATGCATGTAGCAGAGGGAGGACCCGCTTGACAAGGGGGGAGACAGCTAGCTGTCAGTTGGTCAACTGGAGCCAGACAGAGCAGTGAGCTAGAACTCGTCCCTTGTCGGGTGGAAACCTCATATGTCCATAAAACTATTACTTTTCAGGAACGTACACATTTGAATGTGTACGTTCCGTAATGCATTTCCAATGGTGAAAGCTGTGTTGTTTGACCCGGCGAAGAGGTGGCGGTTTTGGCTAAGCCCCGAAATACGTGTGTCTCAAAGAATTAGCGGTATCATCATGAGAACAACCTCGCCCTTCAGTGTCAGAAAGACCAAGTAACTGGTCGTCGACTACATAGAAGCAGAGAAAAGAGCCCGGCCCCCATCTCCATTGAAGCCGTTGCTGTCATGAACTGTTGTGTTCTATTCTTCTTGTGTACCTTTATTTTGAAGTATGTTCCAGTAGTTCCTGTTGTATTATGTAGCTGTTATTACCTGTGATGTCTCACCCAGACCCACAGAGAGAGAGAGTTATGACACGCTTTGATCTCTCCGCAAAGCGGGCCGCTATGGGCTATAGTTCCAAACATTGGAACTATCTCATTGAGATAGATTGAGCATTTCCGCGATTTACAATAGGAGTCAACGCTATAGTGTCGTCACTCTCATATTAGATCACGCTGGTCTCACCCAACCCTGTGATTATTGACTGGTTCACCCGTCTAGTTATCCCTGTTAGTGTTCTACCCTGTCGTGGGTTGATTGTGTTTCAGTTCACCTGTGTTGAGTTAGACCCTGTGTGATTTTACCCTCTTACTGAAGTACTGATCTTTTTTACTTTTGAAATGAAATATAAGTTTTTCACAATTTTAGAGCATATCTGTGGTCATTTCCCTGCGTGTTTCCCTGGGTTTGTTAATAAACTGTGTTGAATGTCAGCACACTGCCTCTTTGATCCTGCATTTGGGTCCTTCTACCAAAACTTTGGCTATTAGTGACAGTTGCAGTGGAGGCGGTTAGCGATGTGAAGTTCCTCAGTGTACACATGTCTGAGGACCTCACAGGGGGCCACACACTTCACGCACGTGGTGATAAAAGGTGCCCAACCACGTCTGCACAGCCTCGGGCAGTTCAAGGAATTCAGCATGAGCCCCCGCATCGTTGGGGCTGGTGTGTGTGTGAGTGAGTGCGCGTGAGTGCATGTGCGAGAGTGCATGCGTGCGTGACACACACACACACACACAAAAACACACACACACACACACACACACACACACACACACACACACACACACACACACACACACACACACACACACACACACACACATACCTTTATTTTGTTCATTGACTGATTCATATGCTCTCCTCTGAGTTCAGACACTAGCCTATAGTGTTTGCACATGTGTCACACTGTCATTTTGGTATGTTGTTGTGTTGCGTTATCTGTGTTTTTGTACCGTAGCGTTTTAAGTCCTCGACTCAAGACACTAAGAGTGAACCTTGAACCTTGAACACATTCTGTGTACATTTTCTCAACTCTTTATTTAACAATGCAAAGTGCAATCACAGTAAGCGTGTATACCCACTCCTTCATAGTTGGTATAAAGTTGTGATGTGTAAAAAAAAGTTGAGTCAGATCTTTGACCTGACATTAAGCAAGATCTCATTGAGATAGCATTTTTCTAATTTTCATGGACATTGTTTGTTTTTCGTACTGAGTTTTTAATTTCTAAATTTTGGCTCTTTAGTTTGGCCTAGTTGGGTCTTTTGTAATTGTTTTGTTGCCTATGCTGTTTTTATGCCTTGCTTTTAATTGTAGCACTCTGAGATTCGTGAGAATGTAAAGTGCGTTATAAATAAAATGTATTATTATTATTATTAGATAGATCGAGCATTTCCGCGATTTTCAATAGTGTCACCACTCTCATATTAGATCACGCTGGTCTCACCCAACCCTGTGATTATTCAGTGGTTCACCCGTCTAGTTATCCCTGTTAGTGTTCTACCCTGTCGTGGGTTGATTGTGTTTCAGTTCACCTGTGTTGAGTTAGACCCTGTGTGATTTTACCCTCTTACTGAAGTACAGATTTGTTTTACTTTAAGGCCTTTTGAAATGAAAAATACGTTTTTCACAATTTTAGAGCATATCTGTGGTCATTTCCCTGCGTGTTTCCCTGGGTTTGTTAATAAACTGTGTTGAATGTCAGCACACTGCCTCTTTGATCCTGCATTTGGGCCCTTCTACCAAAACTTTGACTATTTGTGACAGTTGCAGTGGAGACGGTTAGCGATGTGAAGTTCCTCAGTGTACACATGTCTGAGGACCTCACAGGGGGCCACACACTTCACGCACGTGGTGATAAAAGGTGCCCAACCACGTCTGCACAGCCTCGGGCAGTTCAAGGAATTCAGCATGAGCCCCCACATCGTTGGGGCTGGTGTGTGTGTGTGTGTGTGTGTGTGTGTGTGTGTGTGTGTGTGTGTGTGTGTGTGTGTGTGTGTGTGTGTGTGTGTGTGTGTGTGTGTGTGTGTGAGAGTGCGTGCGTGCGTGTGAGTGCATGTGCGAGAGTGCATGCGTGCGTGACACACACACACACACAAACACACACACACACACACACACACACACACACACACACACACACACACACACACACACACACACACACACACACACACACACACACACACACACACACACACATACCTTTATTTTGTTCATTGACTGATTCATATGCTCTCCTGAGTTCAGACACTAGCCTATAGTGTTTGCACATGTGTCACTATGCACTGTCATTTTGGTATGTTGTTGTGTTGCGTTATCTGTGTTTTTGTACTGTAGCTTTTTAAGTCCTCGACTCCAAGACACTAAAAGTGAACCTTGAACCTTTAACACATTCTGTGTGCATTTTCTCAACTCTTTATTTGACAATGCAACTGCAATCACAGTAAGCGTGTATACCCACTCCTTCATAGTTGGTATAAAATTGTGATTTGTCAAAAAAGTTGAGTTCGATTTTTGACCTGACATTAAGCAAGTTAAAGGTAGGGTAAGTGATTTTCTTTGATTAAAATGAGTGTTAAATGGCTATATTCTGATAGTAATCATTGCTATAGACTAGTGTTTGTTCAATAACAGCTAGGAGTCTCCATGTATCACCAGCTCTTTATTAAACAGAAAATGCATTTTCAGGTCTATCTAGTATCTTTCTATTCATCTATCTATTTTTCCATCCATCCATTGCTCTCCCTGGAAAGGTTGTTTTGTTTTGTATTTTATTCTCATCCTGTGGCGTGTCAGAGCCAAGCCCAACTAATCCAGCCATCATAGCTGGGAGCAGTTAAGGCAACGCCACAAGATGTCACTGGGAAGGGGGAGGGGGGACTTTACTGCACACATGACGTGGTAACTGGAAGGAGGAAGGATCTGAGAGGGAGCGGGGCGGGGTGGGGGAGGTGGGGGTTGTAGTAGTGTGTGTGACCTAGTTTGTAGCGGAGGAGGCACTCAGACAATAACACACGGCACACGGTCAGGTCACATGTTTTGACTGAGGTCCTTACCTCAGTCAAAACAATAATGTTCAGCCAGAGCTATGAGCTGGGTGTGCACTTGCCCCAGTAGCAAAACCGCAGTGCAAGAGTACTTTGTTACAAGCCAAAAACGTCTTGCATTAAAACATCTTACTTAGTCAAAGTATAAAAGCATTAGCATCAAATGATGCAGAATATGCCCCCCATTTCAGAATCATGTCATTATATCATGTTATTGGACTGTAGTTATTCATCATCGACCACTTAATCCCTGTTCGAAAATAGACGATTTACAATGGATGGACTGCATTTATATAGCGCTTTCCTCCAAAGTGCTTTACCATGTATTTCACATTCACCCATTCACACACCGATGGCGGAGCAAACCATGCAAGGCACCAACCTGCTCATCGGGAGCAATTTGGGGTTCAGTGTCTTGCTCAAGGACACTTGGACACATAGCCAGGAGGAGCCCGGGGATCGAACATGGAACCTTCGGATACCAAGACGGCCGCTCTACCTCCTGAGCCACTGCCGCCCCCCTCACGACGCAGCGGGACTGCATCGAAGCCATCAGAAAAAATCGTTCAAGAACTGGTATCGGAACGTTTCAAATCGGTATCGATATTGGGGGGGGAAAGTAATGAATATTATATACTTATTTTTTTTTTAAATGGGACATTCTGCATAATGTGTACTTTTTAGGTACATTTTGATGCCAAATACTTAAAAGTACAATTAAAACGTTCAATAGAGGACTTTTCTTAGCATAGTATTTTTACACGGTGGCATTGCTACTTTCTCTTCATAAAAAAAGAATAAAAAACTTCCACCACCACTCTCCCCTTAACTCCTTCCTTTTTTTGGCGCATCCCCCCCCCCACCCCCCCAAACCCATATTGCATACATGGGGCTAGTGTGGCGACATGGCGAGCCACAAGAATTCCAAATTTGTACAGATAAGTACATTTTCCCAACACGCCTGATTCATTCGCCACAAAGGGCTTCACTAATAGTTCACTCATGCTTCAGTGGTATGGTGTTTATGATTCTCAGGTCAAAAACAAAAACAAAACAAAAAACGTTCAACCAGTTATGGAGTTAATTAAGGGAGATGTTTTCGTCTACCGTTTTCCCACCAATGATTTGAATATCTTTGGTAGTTATGTGTCTCTTTGCCAGCTATGCCTCAACAAGTTGGTGTACTTGTAACCACTTTCAACATGGCAGCAGTATTTTGGGCATGCCATTATATTGTCAAAAATGGTAGAAACAAATATATTTTGTAACATATAAAAAAAAGGAAAATTGAAATATTGAAAACAGCCTATCGACAAGCTCACAACGCGTCGCAATGCGACACGTTGTGAGCTTGTAGATCTGCTATTTTCAAATATCCAATGTATGTAGGTTTAAAGTGCTCATGCGGTCTACAGTATAGTCGCTTCTTTTGGGCTTGTTTTCATAAACCTAGTTGCTTATTTTTCTAGCACGATCTGGCAACACTGTGCACTTGATGAATGTGGTGTCAGAGGAAATGACAGCATTGTGGTCCTAGAGGAAGTGTTACTCAGACTCAGACAGCAGGGGCGGAAAAGTGTTTTGTGGAATCAGGCAGAGTGACACATGCACCATGCCTATACCTCAGTCGCCCTTTAGAGTCTGAATAGGCTGAGGTTAGGTTAGAGTCATTAAGGATCCTCGTTGATTCTAAATAAACTGAGAGTCCTTACAGTGCCTTGTTTCACTTCTCACATTAAACATTTCCGTGAGGCAAGGTGTTGATGAGCTCTATTGATTCAAATTACACCGCCTGATGATAGGCGGTGTTGTCAGGCTGGTCTCTGAACTTTGCTCTTCCTTGGACCTACCTGTGGATTATACCAGGGACAAGTGCTTGGACCTATACACTGTGGATTATACTAGGGACAAATGACTTGGATGTACTGTACCTCTTCCTTGGACCTACCTGTGGATTATACCAGGGACAAGTGACTTGACTTTTTTCTGTGCTCTTCCTCATGGACCTACTTGCGGATTATGTGTCATTGGCTGCGGTTACATGGACATCATGTATTCATTCAGAATGAACTCATTCCGAATAGAGATTCATAATCTGTTCCACTCACCTGTTTACGTGGGACCTGAATAAAAGTATTCCTCGTTTACATGACCTAAAGCATTAATTTAATTGGAATAAAACTTTTGACATGCGCAAAGTGGTTCCCGCCTACGCCCGGGCATGGACCAGGGGCCACCCGGCTGCACTACCCAGGGCGGAGCTTCCCCTGGTGGGCCTGGGAGGAGGCAATAGCCCCCTTGTGCCTCCGTGGCGGAGGTCTGTCGGTCGTAGGCAGGCCGGGAAGCAACGCACCGACTCCTGGCCAGGCAGCGTTGTATGCGGTGCAAGCCTGCGTTCCTTTGTTATCGCCGTTGTAATGCGAAAGTAGCAGATCTACAAATTCAGACCAGTTTATTTTTTGTATTGGTACCAGACACAGTAAAACGTAGGCTAGCCTATACTACTTGTCACATTTCTCATGTAGGCTACCTTAATTTTATTTAAACAAAAAACGTTTCATCTGACTGAATAGATTCTTTTGATTATAAGTTCTGTTTCATGTCAAGGACAGGTAAAGATTGTTCCTCCATCACAGGCTCAGATCCTCGGAGCGTCCGTTCTCCTGGACAAGTCTGGGCTTAACCATTACAGGCTTATTAAATGACGCTATAGAATAGAATCATTCAGCGAGCGCTTCTCAGCACCAACCGTGGCCGAACTAGAGATTTGATAGGTCATTTTTGGCCAATTCTGACAGCACTGCTAAGCACGGACAGTGCTGAGCCTGAGGAATCTGATGCCCTATAGGCAGGATTTTACCTGTTTCTGCACATACCTAGGGATGAATTCTGCACTCCTTAAATTCTCTGGAATGCATCCTTCTAACAATACAGGTTGAGTTATTTGCATATTGAAACAGATTTGAAATGTCAAACATATCAAGCCTCTGACGTTTTTAAATCTAGTTCATCATGCAACGCGTGTGTCTTCCGCCCTCAGTTTCATCTTATGGAGGCCATCGCCCGCACACACACGTTAAGGTCTATTTAAGTTCATGTAAATATATATTAAGTTATAAATAAAAACGGGTTTCACTCCCACTTTATGTTGCATCTCTTTTTCCCCTAGACGAGGACGTAACAATATAATATCCATTCCAAGTTTTATTAGCCTTTGTTCATGAGGTTAAACTGTAAACAAACTTCTTATTCTCTTCATTATACGTGAGAGTCGGCTATTTACTTTATAAACGTTTAATCGTGTGAGGGACTCGCTTGCGCTGATCTACAATTTGTCATGCGGTGCATCGCGCCGCTTTGTCAGCTTGTAGATCTGTCCCTTTTGAAGAGTGGTGACGTATCGTCAGTTTACGGTTGCCTTTTATGGTCTTAAATGGGGCGTGGAGCAATGCAAATGATTCTCCACATGAACGCGCCTCTGACTGTCAGACAAAAATGAGGAAGACCGGCGATACACGCATATAAGTGATTTACACGCCGGTTGGTACGCACGTCCGTTTGTGCTTATCGAAAATATGCACCCCTTTAGTCACTTTATTTAGGCATGTCCAAATATGTATATTTTTCTATTCTTTAAAAAAAACAGAAAACTTAAAGGAGAGATCCGGACATTTTAAGTGTTATCTTTGATGTGTCGCTAATCACTCACCATCATTGAAATGGACATTGAGTTATTCCAGAGAGTCCCGTGTCGTGCAGTCTGGCGACCCCCTCCGTGGCATAATGGGAGCCTGTGTAAGAGTGAAATTCGTCTATTATAACCGATGCAAAGTTAGTTTTTTCTCTACTACTGCTCATTGTGGAGTCTCATGATACTCAAACATGCACTGAAAGTCGCGCACGAGTTATCATTCGTGCAGAACTAGACGACGCTGGTTGCTTGTTTCTTCCACAGACGCCAGCTTCTCTCTTTTAAATCTTGGCTTGGTGGGCGCCCCCCCAGCCAAATGGCGCCCTAGGCAATTGCCTACTCTGCCTATTGACTGCGCTCTGAGCACGGACATGTGCAAAATAATGCATGTATTCCAAACAGAGAGGAGCGTTCGGAATAAAGTGTTTATATGGTAAATTCCGATTGGTATATACCGATTCAAACGGTATATACCACCCCTCCAAACCCGAATGAAAATGTATTCAGATCAGACCGGAATGGAATATTCTATTCCAATTGAGGTGTTTACATGAGTATTTTTGTTCTGAATGAATTCATTCATTCAGAATATAAGTGGAATATACCTGTCCATGTAACCGCAGTCAGTGCCAGTCTACCTTATGTGGATTATGCGGTCGAACACTGATATTTTGCACCTTAATCCTATGTACAACGCACTGACTTTTGTCTTTTTTATTGTGTGTTTTTCTAGCACCTTAACTAACGTCCATAAGTATATCATGCACAGTAGGCCTATACATCTGCAGCTATATACTCAGCACCTTTATATCTTATCTCAGGTACCATGTGTATATATGTAGATAACTTGTTTTTTGTTCTCTTGTTTGATCTCCTTGCCCCCCCCCCTTCTTCTTCTTCCCTTTCTTTTCTATGGAAATAACGATATGATGGCATCTATGCACGAAAACGAATTTATCTTACCTTTTAGCCAGCAGCGCTCCAACAGTTGTTGAGCAGGTTCCCCACAACGCCTGCAGGGCATGAACCCAGTGTACATGTAATGCAACGCTGGGAAGGAACTACTTTCACCCAAGTACTGTAGCCCAGTGGTTCTCAACCTTATTTTTCCTTCAAATTTTTATCCCACGGTTTTGTAACCCACTCTTTCAACCAGTGCCAATTGCCTATGTAATCCTGGGCGCTACTCTCCCTCTGCCAGCCTAGGGAGGGAGAGCCTAGAACTGAGCTCATGCCCCCTTCAATGCATGAGGAGCTAGCAAGCTTCTAATCACCTGACAGGGAGTGGTTCTCTACCTGTGCGGGCCGGGACTCACAGGGGAATCCCCACATGATTTTTGGGGGGTCCCCAGATGACAAGTGCAAGGGACAATTTAAGGACTTTTAACCCATTCAATCCGGGAACGCATCTCTGTCATTTTAGATTTATTTGGCTGTTAAAAAATGGCAGATATACAAGCTCATATGAGCTTGTAGATCTGTTAAAAAAATTGCAAATCTTTTTAAAGCGAACATTTGTAAAATATTTTGTTCCAGGGACCCCCCAGAAGCAACGATTTGAGTTAAAATTTTTCTAAAATAGCCAAAGAAATCTAAAATGAGTTGCGTTCCCGGAATGAATGAACCTTTGTAAGTAATCAACAAACTATACTATACAAACTTGTCACACATATTGGCCATTGTCAAATAACATAAGAAAAGAGGCACACAATTGTGAAAATAGCTGATTTACAAGCTCATAACGCCTCGTGGACTTGGCACACACTGATTGGGAGCCTGTTGTGCACGCTGACAGATGTGTCACATTCCCTTCAGTCAGCAGAGAAGTGTGAGTGTGAGGTAACATGGGCATGTCAGAACCTGCAGCTCCACTGGGGCCTGGGGGGCCTTCCATCCAGCATGGCGGAGCAGAGATACCCGCCAAGGAGCCAATAACGCACACTATATCGTTGCCGTCGGGCAGAAACCTCTTATATCCATGTAAGAGCCATAATGGGGTTATATTATGTCATGATGACCTTGTTTGCCTGCTCTGATCATTATGCCAAATGATGTGCAGCAGTGTGTGATCTCATGATAATCATGTGCAGCGGTGTACTGTTGTAACTGTCTTGTGTGGATTGATTGGCCTCTCATTGATTGAATGTTTGTGATTGGTGCTCTTTTTGATTGATGTTGTCAGGATCTGTCTCCCTGTATCTTATTCTGTAGTATTGTTCTTATTGTTTCCTGTTGTCTTTGTACTTTTATTATGTAGTGTTGTCCTAGTGTTTCCTGTTTTGCCTAGTTACTGTTACCTGTCTTGTCTCACCTCCCCCTGATTACCCGTTTCTCCCCCTGTGTCCTGTTAGTCTCCCAGCCATTCCCTGTGTTGATTGTCTTTGAGTTCACCTGTGCCTTGTTTGTCCTGTGTCTATTTAAGCCCTGTATTTGTGAGTGCCACTTACGTGTTTTTTTTAATGAAGGTATATTTTGAAAAGTGAACAGACTATACGCCTCTATAATCCAAATTCTAACTTTTTGTGTTTTTTCATAAATTAACACCCTACTTGATCATACCACAGTGTCACACAAAAGCATCAAAAGTAGCAGATCCACAAGCTCTTTGAACTTGTAGATCTGCTACTTTTACTATTTTTTATTTGAATCCTGAAAGTAACAGTTTTGGACCTGACAGAGACGATATAAAGCAGTAGTTCTCAAACATTTTCATGTTATGCACCCCCCAAACTGTGTGTGTGTGTGTGTGTGTGTGTGTGTGTGTGTGTGTGTGTGTGTGTGTGTGTGTGTGTGTGTGTGTGTGTGTGTGTGTGTGTGTGTGTGTGTGTGTGTGTGTGTGTGTGCGCGTGCGTGCGTGCGTGTGTGTGTGTGGTAATCAGGGAGGCCATTGGCTTCCCTTATTGGCCAACTCAACCCATCGGTTTCCCTGATTGGCCAATTAACTCAACCCATTGGTTTCATAGATTGGCCAAGCCTTGCGTCACGCTTTATGCCGCTGCACCATAAATGGTAGCGTGCATAAACATAAATCTAATATTAATGTATTTATTATACAATCCACAAAATGCCTGTTATCTGTATGAAGTGGCCACCGCACTGGATACTCGAGTACGTTTGTACCCTGATAAATATAGCCTGGCATGGCCAGACTATATCACTGCGTAGATATTAGTCTGGAATCTCTGTGTGGGACCTGCATATCCAAGGGGCAGATTAAAAAAAATGCCTCTGGTGATAAACCCGGCCCATATTTGCATACTGGGCCCTGATTGGTCCCTCACTACTTCGGAGGGAGTGAAATCAAAACTGAGCAGTGCCAGACCAAATCTGCCGAGGGCAATTTTTTTTTTTTGCAATGGCAGATTCGTCTGGTTTCCAGGCAATGACAAATACAACAAACCCCCAAAATCCATTTAAATTCTATTCCCATATTTCTCCATATTTCAGCCCATTTCTGAGCTGCACGACCCAACTCTCCATTCACATCCTGTCTATATTATCTCAAACCCAAACCAATCCTCACTATGCGCTCTTTGGTGTCTATCATAACCGCCCCATACTTTTCCCTCACTGTGGTTTACGCACATGGGAGAAAGTTCTCAGGGTAAAAAAACTCTAAGCTGTGGGATTTGAGGCCTATCCTCGGAGGCAGCGGTGAGCGAAATTAGCATTCCAATAAGAACTGCCACGGGTGGAATGTGGATGCGGTGCGGTTCAAGTCGCTTCCCAAAAAAAACCCAGAGAGAAGAAGAGCTATACGGCTCCTGGCGGCCCCGAGCCAGCAGATGTTTTGGTCTGTCCTGACATGCCCTAGCATTTAGATCATCAAATGGAGCCCTTGTTGTGGTTTTCTTCTTTCAGAGTCAAGTCGAGGAGCAAGCAGCCATTCCCATGGCACCCCACCCCACCTAGCCTGCTGCCCTGCATGGTTCCCACCAGCGCACAAGAACCATAAGATTTGTGTTATTCTAAGGGATTATTGCAGATAAAGTCACTGACTTTTAAAAGTCAAGTGCTCTTAAACATTCTTGAGTGACATATAACTGTAAAAAAAAAAAAAAGTAGTAGTAGTAGTAGTAGTAGTAGTAGTAATAATAATAATAATAATAATAATAATAATAATAATAATAATAATAATAATAATAATAATAATAATAGTATTAATAATAATAGTATGTAAAAGGAAAATGCACCTGTTTTCTGTTCCAGAGAGATGGCTTATGCGATGTGTGACCTTGATCATGATTGTGACCTTAAACGTGACCTTATCGACCCCAAAAGCAAACTGTCTTTTCTGGGGCAGCCATGCTCATCGTTCCCGCCAAGTTTCATGAAAACCCGCCCCCATCTGTTCTTCGCGACTTACTTTGATCTCTCTCTCTCACACACACACACACACACACACACACACACACTCACACTCACACTCACACTCACACTCACACTCACACTCACACTCACACTCACACACACACACACACACACAGTTATAATACCCTGCCACTCACTCACTCACTGCTGCAGTTGGCAGGGTGATATTAACACTAATAACGCTTGGTATTTGCAAACCTTTTCACCTGTAACCTTTCATGCATGTTTAGCCTAAAGGGGTTTTCAACCAGCATCATTAAAGCAGAGCCAGTTAAATCACAGCCAAGAAACACAATTACTGAATTACAAGGATTCTCAAGAGAGAGTGTGAAGCATTGTTCGTGCTACAACATTGCTTATTTCTAGCATAAATGTTTTCAGATACATATTTTAGTGTGCTGTTTAAGTTTATGCGTAGCCTAATACACCTGCTGGACGTCATCTTGAATCAGATACAAAACGGAGTAGCCCTGTGTTATGACCCTTGCCAGGGAACATGGCAAAAACACAGGGGAAATGCAGTTTACAAATAAATTAGCGCTTTTAAAACAATCCAAAGTAATGAGCGCTATATGCTTGTAGATCTGCTATTTTTGAAAATGTGTGCAAATATTTGGATATATATTTTTAAAGGGAACATTTGTAACTCAAATATTTACTTTTGGGAGTCCCTGGAACAACATATTTTACAAATGTTCGCTTTAACAAGTATGTATTTAAAGATCTGCAAGACGTTTTACAATGTTTCATTTTTACGATTTTTTCCCCCGCATTATGAGCTTATTGATCTGCTATTTTTGAATAGCCAGAGAAATCTAAAGTGACACAGATGCGTTCCCAGTCTTAATGGGTTAAACAAATCAGGAATAAACAGATGAGGTGTGGAAATCAGTGACGTCAGTGGTGTAATGCGTGTTATGCATGAGTGGATGGTGGAGTGTGGGTGAGAGTGTTGCATGTGTTAACATAAATATTGAATGAGGTGCATAGTGGGTGAGGTGTAAAAGTCAAATGCACTGGGAGAGGGGAGACGGGCTTTTCTAGGGGTGTGTGAGCACCCGGGCCCAGTAGTGCAGCGGATAAAAGCAATATTTTGGGAGAATCGTTCACTTGGTGATACAAGCGTGAAACTTGGTACAGATCATCTTTAGAGGTCATTTATCGATTTTTTTAATCGAGCCACTTGAAAATCAAAGATGGCGGCCATTTTTCAAGATGGCCGACATCTTAGTGGGCAGTAAAGTGATATGATGGTTTATTTGGTGATACAAGCATGAAAATTGGCATGAGCAGTCTCTGTGGGTCACTTGACAATAGGCCACCCACAGCTACTTGAAATTTCAAGATGGCGGCCATTTTTCAAGATGGCCAACACTTTAGTGGAGCAATTAAGTTATATAATGGTTTATTTGGTGATACAAGCATGAACATTGGCATGATCAGTCTCTGTGGGTCACTTGACAATAGGCCACCCACAGCTACTTGAAATTTCAAGATGGCGGCCATTTTTCAAGATGGCCAACACTTTAGTGGAGCAATTAAGTTATATAATGGTTTATTTGGTGATACAAGCATTACATTTGGCATGAGCAGTCTCTAAGGGTTGCTTGACAAGAAAACACTCCAAGCCACTTTACATTTCTATTTTCAAGATGGCCACCCCCTGGATCCTCAAAAGATACATTTTCTCATAGAAATGTATGTTTTTTTTTCATTAAGGACGATTATTATTATTATGCTAAAGAACAACTTTTAACACATCACAATATAGTTGTGTTGATTTGTTGATCATAGATAGATTAGATAAGAGTGAATATCTGCACTACCAGGGCACACTGGTGATATATCACTGGGGTTCAATGTCAGCTAATTGAAAGTTGGTATCCCAAATGCTGTCTAATTTACCCCAAAACAGTTAGATAGCCGCACCTGAATTGACAGGTTGTGCCAGCACGGGAGAGCCGAGCCAAGGTTAATGGGGTTTTAGTTAACCGGATGGTGTACAGATCGCTCAGGATTTAAATGGCATTGGATGAACGATCGAACTAAGTGTAGGGTTAAGGCACGAACTTAGTTGTATCCCATACATCAAAGTGCTTGGTAAAAGGTGGTAAAAGGATAAACCCTCGGCCTCTGCCTATGCTGCAGACATGGCAGAAGCCATCATAACAGTTGTGAAAACTAACTGGGACAGATGTTTAATTTGTCAGCAGGTCACCAAGGAAAAACTCATTCAGCCGAGTTTATTCAAAAGAGAGCACGATCGTACTGGTTATGATACCATTGCAAGAAATGTTCCATTATTTCATAAGATCAATGCTCTGCCTATCTTACTTAGTCCAACCCGACTAGATGAAGGTGATGGCATAGAAAGCACATCGACAAGAAACAGAGCAAAATATAATTCAAGCTGTAAACTTAGGTTCAACAACACAGAGCTGGAAAGGACCCAAAAGAGAGCATCTACATCTGCTGAAGACACTGAAGATACCAAAGATATCCATGTCAAGAGGCCAAGAAGATCTAATGTATGACCGGTCCAGCGATGTCACAACTGTGAACGAGGCCAGGCTTGATCTCTTTGCCAGAAAGCAAAGACAATATGACTTGATCCCACCAACTCAAGCAGCACTCAAAGAGCATGCCAAACATGCTTCTTATGAGGCTGGATACGTGTGGGGACAGGCATTGAAGCGACATCCACAAATGCCGAGCCCATCTGACTGGGGATGGGTGGAACAGGACGAGAAGTGGAAAGTCTTCTGGACTCCACTTCCACCTATTGCGGAGAGTTGTTGGGAGTTGACCAAATGTGGGTGCTCCAAGGCATGTACTGGAAGGTGTAACTGCTTCAGATATGGACTCAGTTTCACATGCCTATGTAGTTGCCCCTGCTAGAACCTATTTGCATGTTTATTTTGCCAGAGTTATTCCCTGTTGTCCTCTGTGTTTTCAAGTGGAGGCCTATGGCTCGGCTTCCCCTCGTCACATCGACGCATCATGTTTTACTTTTTATCTAGTCTATTACTGTGTAATTTTCAGTTGTTACTTTGTAACATTGCTTCCACTGCCTTCCACTGCCATATCTAACAGTGAAGCACATTTTCAGTTTAGTTCCTTAGTATCGTTTGTCATGGTTCCGTGGCTATTGCCATTCAGTATTAGCCATTACTCATAATTTTGGAGCACTGTCCGTTCAGCACCACAACTGTGCTTATCAGCACCACAACTGTGCTAATTTATTCATCTTATTTTTTGTTTCCCCACCCCTTAGTATTTATTTGACACATGTAATGGCTGTTAGTTTAAAAAAAAACAATATATATATATATACATATATATATATATATATATATATATATATATATCCTCCCTTGTGACTGTTACCTTGTCGTGGTAAGGGAGCTTGTTTAGGCCTACCTCAGTGAACCCTGAGAGCTATGCCGGTGGGAGGCAACTCCTGACAGGTCTTACCAAACTGGACAGGTCGTGGGCGAGGAGTCAGACAAAACACAGTCAAACAACCTCTCTTGACAGAGCTTTTTGAGGAACCCAATACATTTCTATGAGAAAAGGTATCATTTAAAGATTGACATCTTGAAATTTCAAGTGGCTGTGGGCAGTTTCTTGTCAAATGACCTTTTGAGACGGCTCATGGCAATTTTCATGCTTGTATCACCAACTAAATGATTTCTTAAGCTTAACTAGTCCACTAAGGTGGTGGCCATCTTGAAAAATGGCCGCCATCTTGACATTTCAAGTAGCTGTGGGTGGCTTATTGTCAAGTGACCCACAGAGACTGCTCATGCCAATTGTCATGCTTGTATCACCAAATGAACCATTATATAACTTAAATGCTCCACTAAAGTGTTGGCCATCTTGAAAAATGGCCGCCATCTTGAAATTTCAAGTAGCTGTGGGTGGCCTATTGTCAAGTGACCCACAGAGACTGCTCATGCCAATTTTCATGCTTGTATCACCAAATAAACCATCATATCACTTAACTGCCCACTAAGGTATCGGCCATCTTGAAAAATGGCCGCCATCTTGGATTTTTGAGTGGCTCGATTAAAAAAGTCAAAGAGTTGACCTAAAGGAATGTTCATGCCAATTTTCACGCTTGTATCACAAAGTGAACGATTGTTCCTACTATCCGCTCTACTACAGTGCCATCATCATCAGTCTGCTCCCTAAGTCCTATAGGAACCAATGAGAAAGGAGAAATGAGAAGGGCAAAGCAAATACACAACTCATAACACAAAGGAGAAAAAGGAAAAAATAACTCCTTTCTATGGGAATTTACATTTACCTCCCCTCTGGTCTCCTGATTGATGTTTCTTCAGGCCAATTTTTAAAGAAACCAGTGATTCACGATCCTTTAATGGACGGTGTTCAGGGCATTCCACATTTTGGTGGCAGAGCAGTAGAATGAGAATGTTCCCACGTTTGTTCTATATTTGGGTGGTGCCAGATCGTTGTCGCTCCCTCTAGTGTTGTGGCTGTGGTGGGTGTCACTCACTTTGGAGAACAGGAGACAGGTATGAGGGTATTGAGGGCACTGTCCCTTTGACTGTCTTAAATACCAATCCCAATTGTTAAGAGATCAGATAAGAAATGGGTGATCCGGGCACTCAGAGTTAAAAGAAGGATCAGCCTTTAATCCCATTGTTATTTGCTTAACCCTGTCTTCTTCCCTGAGCCATGTCATTGGTTCAATGAACATTTCAAATGAACCCAACTCCGTGCCTCCCGCTCTCACTGATTGGACGGGCCGGGAGAACCAATGACATTAAGTGCTGCCCTCAGAAGGCATTCCAAAGATTATAAGAAGTCACATCTGCGTGTGAGATAGTTTGCTGCCACTGTATCTGATCAGTGTGTTTGTTTTGTTGTCTGCTGTAATGTTTGGTCTGCATGGCTCTCTACAGTCCCACTGCTGTGATGGTGTTTGGTCTGCATCAGTGGTGTGTTATGCTATATACGTAGTATGCTGTGGAGAATGTTTAGGGGAAAAGCGTAAACCGTCTGCTAACCATTTTCATCCACCCACGCGCGAACGTACAGCCTATATGCGCGCATGTCCTGTAGGGCAGTGGTTCTGAAATGTTTTCGCATTAAGGACCCCCCAAATTGACACATATTAGCCCACGGAGCCCCATTTAAATGCAGGGACTCAACCATTTTAATTTCTTGGGGGTCCCAATCTACACTGTATAGTATCATCAGTGTTAATTTAACTCTGAGAGGGTATATTTGGTTCCATTTGTACACTCTCAGAGTTACAGACAAATAAGGGTCAATTTGGTTCCTGACCAATGCTGTAGGGAATAATTATCGTATACCCTCCGAAAGAACCTAGAACACACCACTGGTCTGGATGGCTCTACAGTCACACTGCCACATAGCCTGCCTGCCACGTCACAACAGCAGGACAATGACAGCAGTGGTTCTGAAACATTTTCATGTCAAGGACCCCTAAATTGATTTGTATTTGGTCTCGGGACACTCATCTGAAAAGCTGGTTCCATTTGTACACACACACACAGACACACACACGCACACGCGCACGCGCACACGCACACACACACACACACACACACACACACACACACACACACACACACACACACACACACACACACACTCACACAAAGTGCAATGCAATAAGGAACACACTCTAACACATGCATGTTAAAGAACATACAAACAGAGACGGACTCACTGACACACACACACGTGCACATGTGCGCGCACACACACACACACACACACACACACACACACACACACACACACACACACACGCGCACACACACACACACACACACACACACACACACACACGTACACACACACATGTGCAAGCACACATGTTCAAACACACTCAAACACTTACAAATATGTTTACACACACACACACACACACACACACACACACACACACACCACACACACACACACACACACACACACACACACACACACACACACACACACACACACACACACACACACACACACACACACACACACACACACACACACACACACACACACACAGGCGGAGCAAGGCGGTATCTGTGAAGTGTGTCTTGTGTTTGCCTCCACTTTGCGTTGTTTGCATTTCTCTGTGTGTAGTCTGTGCTCCACCAGCTGCTGCAGTCATGATCGCTTCCTCTGAGGAAGACTAATGAAAGGGGGATGAAGGAAGGAGAGAAAAACAGAACAGCTGCGGACATCTGGTCTTCAACACTGACCCCGCTGGTCAGTGGTGAAGACAAAGTATTCAACCCTCAAGTACTTGAGTCAAGTTACTCCTGGTCCAATATTACTCCACTAAGTAAAAGTTGCTCTGTCAATTTTGTACTTGAGTTAAAGTGCTGGAGTATTTGCTATTAAAAATACTTAAAGGACGACTTCACCCATTTTCAACCTATTTTCATAAAATGTGTCCTCACTAATGCTCATGATAAAATGGTAAAAAAAAAAAAAAAAGAATTACACGGTGTCTCAGAGGAGGCCTGTGGACACTTCAGAAACCCGCCTACCAGTGAAATCATCGTTAGGCAGTTTTTTTTCCACAAAAAAATCGAATTTTTAATTTGGATTTTTATTAACAGAAGAACAATGGCTTCCATTATAACATACTAACTTTCCAGGAATAGAAAGCCTGCAGCTTATGTTAGCTTGGATTTCCCATCGATAATGTCACTGGTAGGCATGTTTAGGAACTGTCCCCAGCCCTCTTCTGATACACATACGGGGTAGACAAAAATTGTACCGTGTCACTAATGAGCATTAGTGAGAACCAATTATATGAAGATAGGTTGAAAATGGGTGAAGTCGTCCTTTAAGTATTCGAAATTACAAATGACCATGTACAAATTTTTTTTTTAAATAGCTCAGCTGGTTCCATTTGTACACTGTCAGAGTTACAGACCGGTAAGGTTCCAGTTGGACCCCTACTGGTCCCCGGACTTGACGCTGAGAACCAGTGCTCTATTTATTTAGTTAGAAAAAAACACAAAAAGAGGTTTCTGCCCGACATCAATGACTTGTAACGGCGCTCTGCCACCAGTTGATAATAAACCATCGCGAAACCCTTTCTTCTCGTTGTTGTGGGTCAGGTGGCGGGCAGGTTGACAGCTTGTCTGATTTCACCCTCATGAGGGGCTAACACCATTAAGAGGATTCCTTCCTTATTCCGTAGTAGCGTTGAACACGCGCCATAAGCAGCAGCAACGGCTTAAAGCTGCAATGAACGGCAGCAGCAACAGCGGGTCTCTTTGTGCACCAGCGCCACGCGCAGATTATGGAAGGAAATCTGTTTAAAGCTCCCCCAAAGCCAGGGGTCGCGGCCGTGTCACTCACCCATGGGACAAATGTCAAGGTGAGGTCAGTGCTTCGGTGAGTGGCATGCCGGGGGTCAACGTCATGTGATATAACTCGAGTTTCTATTTCAAGGTCATATGATAATACGGGGATTGGTCCGCCGGTGAGGAAAATGAAGTGAGATTAAATACCGTACCGCGTAGTCTGGATTAGATTTATATTATCAACGGCTCTTTATCGGATTCATTTTGCAGAGTTCACCTGGCGCGGACAAATCCCCTTTTATAGACTCCCTGCTGCGCCGTAGAAATTAATTTATGAATTGGATTGTGTCTGAAAGTCAAACTCTAAACGACAGTTTTTTTTTTGCTACCGCAGACTGTTTGAATGAATTGTCCCCAATGCAGGAGATTCAATGCTGATCCGAACACACAGGTTGAAGAAATGGCATTGAATTGACATTTTATGGTATTGAGGATGATGCCCTTAAATGCCACTTATCCTCCCAAATATATTTCCGGTTAACTGAACATGTTTGGGTGCAATTAAGGACATTTTGACAGGACACGTGACTAGATGGGTTTATCGGACCATAACCAGCGTAAATACAATGTCTTTGTCTACTCACAGCTTCAGCCATATATATCGTACATTAAACATACATATTTTATGATAACATTTTAGACAAGAAATAGGCCATGCCAGTTGCTCAAATATTGATTCATTTCACGTTCACAATGGCTCAAGCACGGTGCACTCATAGACCTCCAAGGGGGGCTTTGGGCCCCCCCTTTTACCCGTCTGTTATAAGTGCCCTGCCCTCTCTCAGGACATGAATTCAGCATTTACTATATTGTATAAGAAGTGCAAATACCCCCTTTCCATGCCGTAACCCTAACCTCGCATCACCAGACTTTCCACCTCGGAGGAAAGCCTGGTATTCGTTCTAAAATCCGATTTATAAAATATGAATATGAAAAAAAATATGAAAATGAAAAAAAAAGATTCCGGTGGTGTGTTCCGGTTGGCGCTGCATTGTTTCTGTTCCCCACTTAATGCAAATCAATTAGTTTAGTCTCACTAATCGCGCTACGATGGACAAACCAAACCAAACCCGAAAATGGTATTGATCCTAGGCTCACAATGCATCGAGCTTGTAGATCAGGATATTTTCGGGCTGGAATGCCGTTTTTACATTTCAGCCCCCCCCCTCTGTACATCCCAGCAATGGCTATAGGCTCTATGCACAGCAGCCATATTGTGAAGACATGTTCACATTACATCACATCACAGGTGTTGCCAATGATACTAATGAAGGCTCTGTTCCATTCTGGTCAAACAAGTCAGGGTGCTGATATTGTGCATGTTGGCTCACTGGAAACACTCTGCTACACCAGTGGGCCTAAAGTTGGGGTCCAGGGACCCTCATGGGCTTCCAAATGGCCCCTTACAGGTGTGTAACTCTGAGAGTGTACAAATAGAACCAAATGGACCCGTAAGGGTCCATTTCGTTCCATTTGTACACTTTCAGACAGATGGGGGGTCATGGAAACCACTGTGCTACACCAAATGGAACTGAGCCTTCATTAGTATCATTGGTAACACCTGATGATAATATTATGTTATAATATGACTGTTGTGCATAGAGCCTATTAGAGAAATGTGTTTCATATAGAAATGTCTAGATGCAGGATCTGTCAACATACTCATTTACTTCATTGTCGTTTGTTAGTCTTACTTACTTACTTAAATTGTCAAGTAGGCTAGATGCAAAATATTGAAATCACTATCCCACTATCAAACTTTGTTTAGCTCTTGCTGTGCGACTGGTTTGTGATCTGCCAGTGAAATTACAGAAACGTCAGAAGCAGATATCAACTTTATTGTCACATCACATGTTTACAGGTGTACAACAGTGGGTGAAAGCTCCATCGTATAGTTTTTCTCTTTTATTTAGTTTTTCAAGAACCAGAACGAACCAGAACGAACCCCCCACTCAAGAACCTCAAGAACCAGAACGAACCAGAACGAAACTAGCCTGGCATGGCCAGACTAATATCACTGCGTAGATATTAGTCTGGAATCTCTGTGTGGAATCTGCATTTCCGAGGGGCAAATAAAAAAAATGCTGGTCTCTGATTGGTCCCTCACAACTTCGGAGGCAGAGAAATAAAATCTCTATTGAGAGGGACCTACTGTGCGTTGTTTACACAAAGTTAGGTGGCAGCTAAGGGGGAAATGCTGTTTGTGTAAACAATATACCAAGTTTTGTATGCATTTGATGATGCTTTATTTTATTCTCTTTTTGCTATTTTTTTGCGCTCTCTTTCTTTTCTTTAAATCATTTTACAATTTCTATCATTATTCTGTTGTTATTATGTACCTGAACACAAGATGTAACAATAAAGTACAACCTTGAACCCTTGAACCTTGTTATTGCCATACAAGAGAAAGGGAAGAAGAAGAAGGGGGGCAAGGGTAAGAGAGAGAGAGAGTCCCCACGTGGGGGGTAGTCCTGGAGGCGTGGTGAGTGACAAAATGGGGACAAAATAAATATCAGGCAAGAACCACACCAGTGGTGTAAAGTACATGTACTCAAGTACTGTACTTAAGTACAATTTTGAGGTACCTTTTTTATACTGGGGTATTTCCAATTTTCAGTACTTTTACTTCTACTCCACTACATCTCAGAGACAAATATTATACTTTTTACTCCACTACAATTATTGGACAACTTTAGTTACTAGTTACTTTGTAGATTTAAAATATTACAACACATACAATAACCACTTCAGCCCTAGACTTCGGCTATTTGAAAATAGCCGATCTACAAGCTCACAACGCGTCGCGTTGTGAGCTCTGCGATTTTCAAAAGATTTATATACTGTACATTTTATATTTGAAAACTTGTGAAATGGGACCTTCTGTATAATGAGTACTTTTACTTTTGGTACTTTAAGTAAGTACATTTTGAATTCCGTACTTTTACTTGTAACAGAGTATTTCTACATTGCAGTATTGATACTTTTACTTAAGTAAAATATTTGCGTACTTTTTCCACCACAGGCAACAACCACACTGGAGAACCAGCAGACAGAATAGGCACGAGAGAGAGAGAGAGAGAGAGGGATGTCACTCTTTGAGAAAGGCTTGGCAGTCATGTCCAGTATAATGTGTGAGTCATAGTCAATAAGCTACTGGCTAAACATGGCAGACCAGCGGTATTTTAACCCCTTAAACCCTGCTTAGTTTGACATGGGGGTTCCTCCAGACTCTATTGTCCACTTTCCCCCTCTACTATAAATCTTTTTGCCTAAATTAGTCGATCTACAAGCATATACAACAATGTCCGCCCCCAGAATAGGGACGCTTATAGGGTTCAAGTGGTATAACATACCAGAAGTGGAAAGTAACTAAATACATTTACTCAAGTACTGTACTTAAGTAGAATTTACTTGGAGTATTTCCAATTTCCAATACTCTACTACATCTCAAATATTGTTCTTTTCTCCACTACAATCATTTAAAAACGTTTTAGTCACGAGTTACTTTGTAGATTATTATTACAAAACATACATTAACCACTTCAGCCCCATATATGTATCTACTTTGGCTATTTGAAAATCGCGAAGCGACGCATTGTGAGCTTGTATATCTGCTATTTTCAAAAAAGATTGAACTTGTGAAATGTGACAATTCTACATAATGAGGACTTTTACTTGTAGTACTTTAAGTATACAGTATTTTGATGCCAATACTTTTGGTACTTTTTACTCAAGTACATTTCGAATACCCGACTACTTGTAACAGAGTATTTCTACATTGTGGTATTGATACTTTTACTTAAGTAGAAAGATATCTGAATACTTCTTCCACCACTGGTGGCAGCCTAACTGTGAACCTTTGGTTTATAGGGGGGGTCACAGTCTTTGAAAAACCGCCAAGCCTCCCTCACCCTGTCCTCTGAAATGATTGCAGAGAGTTATTTAAAACTTCTCTTGGCTGGAATATTCTGTGTAGGAATTTATACAAGAGAGTCTGTCTCCATCCTGCATGAGTCAGACACCTGGTGCAGACAGATGTGTCTCTCTCTCTCTCACACACACACACACACACACACACACACACACACACACACACACACACACACACACACACACACACACACACACACACACACACACACACACACACACACACACACACACACACACACACACACACACACACACACACACACACACACACACACACACGCACGCACGCACGCACGCACACACACACACACACACACACACACACACACACACACTCTCTCTCTTCTGGCCTCTCCACCACCCAGACTCCTCCAGCCTTCAGAACTTCGGTTGCACTCAGACATGTTATGCACAGACGAGACGCGCACAAACCCCAAAGACCACCACACACACATACACCCGTATACACAAACCTCCGACATATCACTCAGACACTTGCATACCCAAATATAGACACACACACACACGCACACGCACACACACACGCACACAACCACTGAAACACACACACACTGAAAAAACATACTTTCGGACTGGCGGAGACAATTAGCAGATTTACAAACTCACAGTGTGAGCGATTTTTCGGTGAGTGACATCGGCACAAGTATGAAATAGAGAAAACTCCGAACCCCAACACACACACGCTCACACGCACACGCACGCACACACATACAGAGTGTTATATTCCGCAAACATCTCGCCACCCCTGTCATTGCTCCCTTTCAAGCCGTGGGTCATGTGACATACCAGACCAGAGAGAGCACTGTTTAAAAAAGCATCCATCACTTTGGGGGGCGCCCGGCCCGGCCCACCGGGGGTTAACAGGGGGATCACTGAGGAGGGGTCCTCCAGCCCCATGGTCAACTCAACTGTAAATACTGGCCATATTTATAGGCAGAGACTCCCTCATTATCATGGGGGGCTCTCCCTTTACAAAGCGGCGGATGGGATTGTGTGTGCGCGTGTGTGCGTGTCTTTGTGTGGGGGGTGTGAGGGGTACCCAGCCTCCAGCAACACAAATTAAACTCTGTCTAGAAACGATAGAGGTGTTCCCAAAACTTTTAGCTCAAGAACCAAAGAAATGTGATGTCTCTCCGGGACCCAAACTAGTGAAGATATTAGTAGTTTCCCAAAATGTTTTCCATACCAATAAATTTAACTGAGATTAGATGTCACAAAGAGGAAGAGAGACAAACAGACAGACAGACAAACAGACAGACAAGACAAGACAGACAGACAGACAGACAGACAGACAGACAGACAGACAGACACAGAGACAAAGAAGGTGTCACGGTCTGCCCCTCAGCCCTTGGACTTTGTCTATGTTTATTCGTTTTTGGACTTGTTACGGGGCCAGAGCTCAGCTCTGGACCTGTTTTAATGTTCCCCTCTTTTTTCTTCTGCCACTTTTGGCAGCTCTGGCTGAACCGTGCATACGCTTTTTACGAAACTTGGCCATATGGTAGATGGTAATAATTCTCACAATCTTTCGTCAAAAGGTGGCGCTATAGCAAAATGCCAACTTTGAACAGGTACAACTCATGCCCTGTTTGACCTACAGCCATGAAACTTCAATATACATATGCGTCTACTCATGATCAACAACTTTCACACTCTGACTTTTGACCTCTGACCTTTAGATCTCCCAACATTTTGAATTATATGAAAAACGGTTCAAACCTATCTCCTCCTGGGATTTTTGAGTAATCTGCACGAAACGTTTTACACATGAACTTTGGACCTATGCCGACAAACATGTGAAAAAATTAAGCTTTAATGAGCCAATGAATATTGCAGTTTTATGACAATTATTCATCTGCCCCTAACATATACATGCAGACTCACATTTCTTTGAAACTTTGCGGTAATGTTGAGGGTCATTCCAAATATCACTGAAACCAATCTTACTCCAATTGGTCAAAGGGGGGCGCTATAGCAATTTTTTTTAAATGCAAACTTTAAACAGGCAAAAGTCATGCCTCGTTTGGCCGACAGCCATTAAACCTGCTTACACATGTGCCTTGACTCATGAGGAACACATGTATCACGTTGACCAGTAAGCTCCGCCCTTAGATTGTCTGCAATTTTGAGCAGTTTGAAAAACACTTAAACCCAGGATTTTTCAGCTATTTGCGTGAAACTGTATCATCTGAGTGATCTCCTTTTTCACAGGTTCTTGTCTGTTGGTCCAATGGCTTCTCCCTTAAACGTGTGCCTCACAACCTGAAGGTTGCCAGTTCAAGCCTCACTTGATACGGACTTCATTGAAGTTGCATTGCACACAACATGATTGTGTCAATTAATACATGTGCAATTGTTAAACATAACCTGAAATACTTATTTGAGAGGGTATGTTTTTGCAATGTATGACATACTTCATTCTGAAAATAGCCGATCTACAATCTCCATACTTTTCAGATAGCAACGTGTTTCTGAGCTTGTAGATCGACTGCTTTCACTGGTTCACTTTTATCTTCAACAGACAACCTCAGCCTGGACAAGGCTATAGCACTATAGGTAGTGTTGCAGCCCGTCAATCCGAAGGTTGAGGGTTCGATTCCTGTTAATGGCAATAGGTTGACACGTCCAATCAATCCATTCTGCTTCAATCTATTGTTTCCATGTCTCTCTCTCTTCAATCTATTCCGTTTCCATGTCTCTCTCTCCGCCCTTAGATTGTCCGCAATTTTGAGCAGTTTGAAAAACACTTAAACCCAGGATTTTTTAGTTATTTGCGTGAAATGGTATCATCTGTCTGACCTCCGTTTTCACTGGATCAGGTCTGTTGGTCCAATGGCTTCCCGCTTAAGTGAATATTTCACAACACCAAGGACTTGGTGGAGACTTCATTTAAAGTGCATTGCAAACAACAAGACTGTATTAATGAATACATATGCAATTGATAAAGATAACATGAAATGCTTATCTGAGAAGGTCTGTTTTTGCAATGTATGACATGCTTCATTCTGAAAATAGCCGATCTACAATCTCAAAACTTTTCAGATAGCAACGTGTTTCTGAGCTTGTAGATCGGCTGCTTTCACTGGTTCAGTTTTATCTTCAACAGACAACCTCAGCCTGGTCAAAGCTATAGCACTATAGGTAGTGTTGCAGCCTGTCAATCCAAAGGTTGAGGGTTCGATTCCTGTTAATGGCAATAGGTTGACACGTCCAATCAATCCATTCTGCTTCCATCTTTCTCTCTCTTCAATCTATTGTTTCCATGTCTCTCTCTCTCAATTAATGCATGTGCAACTGTTAAAGGTAACATGAAATGCTTCTTGGAGAGAGTATGTTTTTGCAATGTATGACAAACTTCATTGTGAAAATAGCCGATCTACAATCTCACAACTTTTCAGATAGCAACGTTTTGTGAGCTTGTAGATCGGCTACTTTCACTAGTTTTCGTTCCGAGGAGACACAAAAATGCCTTTATTGGTAAATGGTTTGTGAACCAGTGATCTAGAGTAGTTCGGGACACAGAGGCTTGGTTCATAATGGACGGAAATACTTCTAAATATCAACAGACACTACCAGTATTGTGTCAATTAATACATATGCAATTGATAAAGATAACCTGAAATGCTTATTTGAGAGGGTATGAAGTATGTATGACATACTTCATTCTGAAAATAGCCGATCTACAATCTCAAAACCTTTCAGATAGCAACGTTCTTTCTGAGCTTGTAGATCGGCTGCTTTCACTGGTTCACTTTTATCTTCAACAGACAACCTCAGCCTGGACAAAGCTATAGCACTATAGGTAGTGTTGCAGCCTGTCAATTCAAAGGTTGATGGTTCAATTCCTGTTAATGGCAATAGGTTGAGATGTCCAATCAATCCATTCTGCTTCCATCTCTCTCTCTTCAATCTATTATGTTTCCGTGTCTCTCTCTCTTCAATCTATTCCGTTTCCATGTCTCTCTCTCTCTCTCTCTCTCTCTTCAATCTATTCCGTTTCCATGGCTCTCTCGCTCTCTCTCTCCAATCTATTCCGTTTCCATGTCTCTCTCTCTCTCTCTCTCTCTCTCTCTCTCTGCCTCTCTCTCATCATCATGTAGATCGGCTACTTTCACTGGTTTCTGTTCCGAGGAGACATACAATTTCTCTATTGGTAGATGGTTAGGGAACCAGTGATCTAGAGTAGTTAGCGAAACAAAGGCCTGGTCCATGAGGGACGGAAAGACTTATATATATCAACAGACACTATCAGGACTATCATATCTCTAGCTCAATGAGAAGAAAGGCAGCCTATGAGTCCGGAGGTCACCGGTTCGATCCCTGTCCCCGACAATGTGTTGAGGCGATCATGATGATCTGTCTCTCTCTCTTCAATCTATTCAGTTTCTCTCTCTCTCCAGTTTCCATGTCTCTCTCTCTAGTTTCCATGTCTCTCTCTCTCCATCTCCAGTTTCCTTGTCTCTCTCTCTCTTCAATCTATTCAGTCTCCATGTCTCTCTCTCTCTCTCTTTCACTGGCCCCGTGTTATCGCTGCTTGCAGCTATATTTTTCCTGTTGTATTCTGGTAGCTTGTTGATTCCCCAGTGCTTCTTATTTTGTAGTCTCGTTCCTAGTGTTTCCTGTTTATATTAGTTATCTATACCTGTCTTGTCTAAACAGTCCTGTGATTTGCCAGTGTTTCCACCTGTGTCCTCTTAGTCCCCCAGCCTATCCCAGTGTTGATTGTCTGTTTGAGTTCACCTGTGTCTAGTTAGTCCATGTCTATTTATATGCCCCTGATTTTACTAAGGGTTTGGTGGCCTTGCCTTGTGTTCCTTGTGATTTTTCCCAGTGGGTTTATTTGAGGAATAAAAACCTCTTGCCATTTCAGTACTGTGCCTGTTCGTTCTGCACCTGTGTCCTACACCTCCAGAACCACATCGTGACAGAAGGAGGGTGTTGCACAACTGTATTTTCCATGTGAAAGAGAGCCATTTCAATGTGTATGCTCAGGGAATGCATTTGAGTGTAAAACATTTGACTGTTCTGTGGACACCTCCTCCTTGCTTCCTAACTGCTCCCCCCTCCCTCCATGTACGCTCCTCTGTGGGCAGCACTCTAGGGTGAAGCTGAAAACTGAAGTTCCCCCGTGGGATTAATTAGGTATTGGAGAAAGAAAAAAAAATGCCAAGAGACACATACATTGATGGCACATTCAAAAGTTCCCCGAGGCCTTACATGCAATTTGTCACCATTCATGGCAATTACATGGGTTGACTGCGGTGCTATTAATTGGTCATGTGCTTGTTGGCCGGTGAAACCGTCAATTAACACAGGCAAGCACTGGCCCAGGTGAAGTGCAAAGTGCAGCATGTAACTGGGCACAGAGGGAGACCGCAGTGGAGCACAGGTCTCCGCCAGGTCAGGTAGGTTATTGTAGCTGCCTGGTGACACTATAATAGGCCAATGTGAAAAGGGTGACATTTCTTCCTCAGCCTAGTGGGAATGTGCGTGCAAAATGTCACGGAAATCGCACGCTGCGTTCATGATTTGAGAGATTTTGTACAAAACGGACCAATCCTGCACACTTTGGAAGCCAATGTTAGCCAATCAGGATGGAATACAAAAATCGGACAGATCCGTTTTGATCATATGACTATAGAGATACCGTGTACCGATTTGCGTGATGTTTGGACAAAATCTGTAGGAGTAATATCTTTTTTTTTTGGTACAAAAATCGGCCTCCTGGTGACGCTATAACAGGCGATCTCGGGGCTCGGAGGTTCTGCTCTGGCATCCAGGGAGTGCACAGTTTCGCTGCAATCGGGCCAACGGTGCCGGAGATTATCTGCTCGCAGACGGACAGACGGACACACGCGGACGGACGGACACACGGACAGACGGACAGACGGACAGGGAGCAAGACATAGTCTCGGCCACCCCTTAGGCCTGGCGGAGACAATAACAAACAGTAACGAACGCTCACTGCTGGCTAACTGCCCAACAGTCTTTTCACTTTTGCCAAAGTTTGTGGAGGCGAGCACAAGAATTGGGCCTTTCAGGTCCATACCAGAGGCATGACACAGGCTGCACAAAATACATGCAGAAATTCATGGCCATTGGACACCTGCCACTGGCGTTAGTGAGGGAGAGCTTCAGAATAGTTGATGGCGCCACAGTTCACCTCACAAGTCGCTTATTACTGGTCTGGCTCGGCTGGTTTCATCGGTTGGGTCATTCCTACTATTCGGTGCCATTTCAGACTGGTAACTTTATTCAAAAACATTGAAAACATTTTGCACGATTTTTATATTTCTTTTCCTGAAAAAAGAGCATGTTCAGAAAACTTAGATTTGTCCATCTTAATTCATTATGCCCTTATAATTATTCATGACCAAATTAATCATACGGGACGTGGGACAAATGTCCCCCCTGTTACAGAACATACGTATATGTATTAAAAAGTGTTTTCGATGTATATTTTTTTCATAATGTTTTTTTCCAAGAGATCACATGTCCTTTCATTTGCCCTAGGAATGCATCTTTACCAACACATTTTATACAATATGTAGTGGGGGGGGTCCCTAGCTTCATCTCTCTCTCTCAGCTAAGGGGTCCTTGGTCCCACTGAAGACCCCTGGTTTAGAGTCAACGTGTGCGACGTGGCTGTAAGTGTAGACTGCCCCAACGCTCCTGATTTCGTGTATAGAGGGGCGGGTGTAAAGAGCCGGCGAGAGACTGCGGCTGATCCCATTGGTTCACCGATCTGTCCGTCAACCCCCGCCCCGTTAACACAACATTACGAGCGACGCCCACTGCACTCTGGTTGGTTGGGAAGTGAAACACTTCCTTATACCGAGTACACCGACACGCTGGGCCAGGCTTTTATTTTTTAGCAACACTAAACAATAAAAGCCTGGAGATCGAGGCTACTGTAAGTGTGACCCTTTCCTTAAAAGTCGATGAGGCTGTTTTAAAGCCTAGTGGCGCTGTCGCCACGCCTCTCAAACAACCCTCCCTCCCAGGGTGTGTGTGTGTGTGTGTGGTCTTTACTACTGAGTTGACACTCTGACGCACCACCCACTACAGCACATCCATATTAGGGCTTGGCCCTTTCTCTTTATCCTTCCCTCACCTCTGCAGTTGTGAGCCCAGTAGGTGCGTCACGTGCATGCGTGCGTGTGTGTGTGTGTGTGTGTGTGTGTGTGTGTGTGCGTGCGCTGGTGCGTGCGTGAGACACTGTTTTCCCACACGTGCTCCTTCTGATAAGTAGCTCACTGTATATGGGGACAGGCACACACACACACCAATATCACACAGCAAGCTACATGCTAGAGCAGTGGTTGTGGTTCTCAAACATTTTCCTGTCCAGGACCCGCATTTGGTCGCGGACCCTCATCTGAAAATCGTTTATGCCAGGGAAGGGACCCCACTTAAGATTTTTGTTATTTTTTGTATTTGTAAATATAAAAATCTAATCTACAAGCAAATCTACAAGCTCACATTGCAACGTGACAAGATTTGATGGGGACATTTAGCGTGTGTGTGTGTGTGTGTGTGTGTGTGTGTGTGTGTGTGTGTGTGTGTGTGTGTGTGTGTGTGTGTGTGTGTGTGTGTGAGTGTGTGTGAGTTGTACATGCTTACAACACGTTGCGATGTGACATGTTGTGAGCTTGTAAAAAATAATAATCGTACTAATTTGTCAATTGTCGCCTATTTTGACATGCCCAAAAGAGGTGTCAGGTTGGCGTCAGGTTGAAAGTGGTCAAGAAATATACTGCTCAAAGAAATGTAGGGAACACTTTGATCCCTTAATTATTTTGAGTTTACATTGGCAAATGTCATCTATACTGTCCTTAATCAGCCTGCATAAGTAAGTGCATTTTATGAATGACCATAAGTTACGTCTCCAGATTTTTACTGAAACTTGACTGGCTACCACTTCTGGAAAAAAAAGGAAAAAAATTATAAATAAATACATTCCTCTAGTGTGAAGTTAAAGACGTGGTGAAATGAAAAATATGTCTTTAACACTTTTAGAGCCTATCCGCAGAGCCGCCGCTAGGGTAGTGCGAACCGCGCGGTCGCACAGGGCCTCGCACTTGGGGGGCCTCGCGCCAGGCAGGTTTTTTTTTAACCAGGTTTCAGACCTGGTCTCTATCTAAACGCCAGCTAGTGAAGTGTTTTGCGTGACTTTTTCCTCATTGGCTGCTACTTTAGCCAATGAGGGTTCAATGTCCTCTCAGAATATGGGATCTAAAGACGACCCAAAATACTGTGTTCGACCACTGTATGTATCTCTATGGTAAATGGCGCTGAATAACATGACTGTGTCATGTCTTGTTTTTATTTTATTTTAATAAATATATAAAACTTAATGTTTTGAGGGCAAAAATAATAATAAATTATTCTTAAACGCAAAAAAACGCAAAAAGAATCGCACGTGCGCTCCCACTGCCCTCGCACAGGGCCTCGCATTTCTCCCAGACGGCTCTGCCTATCCGTGGTCATAATATGGACCTAGACTCCAAATTGGGGTATTTTTATATCAAAAGTCCCTAAAAGGCCAATATTAATTATTTCCTGTCAAACGAAAATGTGCTCCGTAATGACATAGATTAGATAGACCCTTATGAAAAAACTCTTGATTTAATTCACCTGTGTGATTTCCATAGCTGCATGTTCCTCCAAACACACCTGATTTTAATTACAGAGCTAATGTTTTCAATCTCATTCAAGATGACATCCAGATGGTGTATTACTCATTTTAAAGCACACTAAAATGTGTAACTGAAAACCTTTTAGGTCAGAAGTAAGCAACATAGTAACAAACATGCTTCACACTGGCCGTCTCTCTTTCTCTTGGGCAGCGTGAGTGGAAGGCTACACAAACGCTATACTCTGCTGCACACAGCTGCAGTGAGTGAGATCCTAGCGTTCCATAGTCTGAAGGGATGGGACCTTCTGATTCGTTGAGATGCCATGTACAATCTATGTAAAGCGCTTTGGATAAAAGCGCTATATAAATGCACCATTTACCATTTTACATGTGTGCTTAAGAATGGTCATTGTTACTGCACAAATGCACATGTGAGAGCATGTCACCAAGCATGACTGAAGTGAAGACTTTGGATTCCACTCATTGTGTTCCCAGGATAGACAATGACAGCAGACCTGCTCCATTCAGCAGCACCACAAATAGCTATGTGTCTTTTATACCGGCTACATTGTAGGTCAGTGCTTCTCAAAGTGCGGTCCAGGGGTCCTTGGGGGGGAGGGATTCCAGGGGCTCCCCAGCTAAATGATTGGTAGTTGAAGGACCACTGCACCCATTTTCAACCCTATATCTTCATATAATTGATCGTCACTAATGCTAATTATAAAATGGCACAATTTCTGTCTACTAGCTCTGTGTCTCAGAAGATGGCTGTGGACAGTTCAGAAACCTGCCTACAAGCGACGTCACTTGTTTGTAATCTCCAACAAGTTTTCAAACTTTTTTTTTCAAGCAATAACAATGGCTTCTATTTCAGCATATCTTTCCATGACGAGAATTAGGCTGTAGTTTCTATAGCTTGGAATTGTGTTATCAGCTAGCACACACTCAACATGAACTTCTCATGGTTGTGGCTGCCACGTGTCACACACACACACACACACACACACACACACACACACACACACACACACACACACACACACACACACACACACGCGCCACACTACCAGCCAATGATTAACTCACTGTCCAAAACTTAAACTATGCATACTGAGCGCATGGAATGACTTGCACGGGATGAGGAGAGTGTGGAAATCCTGAGACATGGACCCTCACAGCACAACAGGAAAGGGCCCTGGATGGAGTCTACACAAGAATGCTACAAATGGCACTAGGAGTCACATGGACGGACCACACCAGAAATGTTGTCCTCTACGGGGACCTACCACGGGTCACAGACTAAGTCAGAGAGAGAATGGATGAGTTTGGCAGGGCACTGCGTCAGGCATCCGGAACTAGAGTCAAGCAAACTGACACTATGGGAGCCAACCCAGGGCAAAGCCAGGAAAGACAAGAAGCGCACCACCTACGTGGACAGCACAGCTAATAACACTGTAGAGCTCAAGACCCTGATATTTTTTTTGATATTGATATAGCATCATTCTTTGCTATATTCAGAATGATGAAACATGATGACACATATGATATCTGGACAAGTCACAATGACCAGCCAATGACCCTTGTGTCCAAAGGTCTGTGATTTAAATAGAGATGAGAGATCAGACTGCACTGCACATATTACGTCTGCAGCATCAATTCTGATGATGGAGAGTGTGGAGGACAGCGATTCAGGAGTCCCGAGTCGGTGTTGGCTAGTAGTGATGGGTCACTAGACAATGGCGCTACCGAACGAATCATTTGATCGAATCATTTGAACGGATCATTGCCGTGAACATGAACGAAATTGTTCGTTCACTGAAATGACGTTTTTTTCCCACCACCATTGGCTAGACCTCACTCTCGCATCGCATCGCACTGAGCGCATAATGACCCAAAAGTCTGAGAAGCGTTTGGCTGCAGCTGTGTGTTCCAGCAGACGAGGTTGAACTGCTATATTCAGAATGATGAATGATGAAACATGATGACACATATGATATCTGGATAAGTCACAATGACCAGCCAATGACTCTTGTGTCCAAAGGTCTGTGATTCAAATAGAGATGAGAGATCAGACTGCACTGCACATGCTTGATTTTATGCTGTATCCAACATGACAGCCTTGGTAACAAACACAGCATGTCATTTACAACTAAACGTTGCTCTCAAGAATGTTTTTGAAAACATTTGAAGCGAGAAATAGACAATGCAGTAACCAAAAATGTATTCTATTTGATCAACACTTCCTTGTTTTCCGAGGAGACCGTGTCAGCCCAGCACAACACTTATGGAACACTTTCATACTTCGTTTTGTTGTTACTTTTGGGTCAATTTATTTATTTATTTATTAAGTAGCCGTATAATAAGTGGGATAATTGACGGAGAGCTGGTCATTATTGATAATCCCGACAGGGTGATTAGGCACCGACGTGTAGCCAATTATCCAATTATCCCTGGCATATAAGCCAGCACCCAGGAACTCATGAGAGCTGATTGAGCTTCTACTGCTGATTGAGCTGATGCTGCCTGCTTCTTCTGCTGCAGGATGACTCTTGCCAAAGTCATTCCTGCTGCCTGCTCGTGCGCATGCTAGATTAAACCTTGGATGTTGAAAATGTAATGTATACTTCGTGCTGAATAAATCGTGAACATGAAGACTGGTCTGTCATCCTTGCTTGGGGTGCCTTGCTCCTCGAGAGATTCCACAACGCTGCCATAAAAGAGAGTCTTCTAGCTTACCAAAATAAATACCCCCCCCCCCTTTTTTTCTTTTACTGCTCTTAGTATTGATGATTTCTTATCATTGCGTGTCTTTATATGTCTTGACTAATTGAATACATAATAGGACCACACTGGAAACAAGCCCTCAGGGCTTTTTACGTTATCCTTTTAGCATTATTGTATAACTGTACCTCTGTACTTTTTTGCAAAGTAAACTGTTAATAAAGTATTCAATCAATCAATCAAACCGTTTCAGGTTGAGCTGACAGCAGAGAGAAGAGTGGATTAATATGCTTGATGGTCCATGTACCACATGAGCCATGAGCCAAACAAGAGCAGGCTGAGCTGCATTTTCACACTGTCCTCATTCAACCTTAATCACTCCTTCAAATGTGTTGCTACTCCAGCATTGCTTTTTCTTCATGTTCAGACAGACAGGCAGGCAGGGCCGGCAGGCAGGCAGGCAGGCAAGCAGGCAGGCAGGCAGGCAGGCAGGCAGGCAGGCAGGCAGGCAGGCAGGCAGGCAGGCAGGCAGGCAGGCAGGCAGGCAGGCAGGCAGGCAGGCAAGCAGGCAGGCAGGCAGGCAGACAGAACATAATCTAATCTAATCTAATCTATCACCAGTAATAACAACATGTTTTTTAACTGTGTTGTGTTTTTTATTTTTTACTTAATCTCCTCTTATATATATATATATATATATATATATATTTTTTACTTAATCTCCTCTTATATATTTGTTTTTCTCAAATCTTCTTAACTGCCCTTAACCTAGTATATATATATTCTCTGCTCTCTTTTCCTATTGATGTAAGGTCTTTGTATGCGCATCATGCTGTTTGAAAAACATTTGCCCACATTAGACTAGCTTTTTCTTGTCTCACATGAGGAGTACTTTCAACTTTAACACTGTTCCATTAGTCTGACCATGTTGGATTCAGAGGACTAAAGGCATGTCTTGCTCCTTTCTCGTCTCTGTCGGGTGGAAACCTCATATGTCCAAGAACAGTTACTTTTCAGGATTCAAATTCAAACACATCAAAAGTAGCAGATCTACCAGCTCGAAATGCGCTGCTTGAAGCGACGCATTTCGAGCTGGCAGATCTATACTTGTGATGCTTTTGTGTGACGCTGTAGTGTGATCAAGTAGGGCGCTAATTTACGAAAAAAACACTATAAGTTCGAATATGGAGATAGGAGGTTTCTGCCCGACAGCAACGATTTGCCAAAATAACATGGTGTGTTGAAACAAATGACTTATACGCAATGATTTATCCATGATTTAATTAGGCGCTCTTGATGTTCTCTGTAGCCTAAACACAACAGTGGAACTGTAAAAGTCTGGGAAACTCCAAAACACCCAAACTTTCTCTGTGCTGCGACGGAGGCTTGCACACACATGCGCGCACACACACACACACACACACACACACACACACACACACACACACACACACACACACACACACACACACATATTCACACCAAATACCCACTGGCAATCAAGTGTTGCCATGTCCGCTTATTATAAGCGACTTTGGCGTTGTTGTTTTTTTTCTCCTGTAAAGTTGCTTGTAAATACTGGTAGTGGCGAGTTGCAGGTTTTCTTTTCTTTTTTGGGGGTGGGGGGGCTTGTTTCTGAAGTGTGGTTTGCTTATTTGGGCTTGCTTCCATATGTTGTTTAATGTATGTTGAGGACGTAGAGCCATTTGTGTAATTTGTCAACTGTTTTGTTTACATTGTAAGTATGCATCGTTTTAATCATGTGATCTGCATAATTAATCTACAAGCTCAACCAGCTAGATATCTAGCTAGAACATATGTTGTTGAAAATATTTTGGGCCAGAACCTCCGTACCAGATATGTGTTCTTAAAATGTTTCAGAAATATTCCAAATGTTTCACTTTTGATTTTCAAAAACAAAATAGAAAAAAAAAAGCTCACAATGTGTTTCATCGCGACTCGTTGTGATCTTTTAGATGGGCTATTTTCAAACAGCCGATATATTATTAAACTGTAGGTTTAAAGTGCTCATGTGGCCGAATAAGTCACTTCTTTTGGGGTTAATTGTTTTCAGAGACCCTGGTTGCTTATTTCTCTCACAAAATATGGCACAAACTCTATAGCTGGCAATCCACCCCTCCCGAAACCTCCCCTAAAGGCAACTTTACCACATCTCAATAGCCACCAAAATGTCAAAGACATTCTTCCCATGGGCGCAGCAATTGCACCCATTCTATGGTTGACATTTTATGGTTTCTCTCCTGCAACACCCGGATGAGTGTTCACAGGTTTAGACAGGTCTAGATTTTCACTACTCTTTAGAAACCACTGTTGGGCCTCCCCTGAAGGCTTTTGGCTCGAGTGGGAGTTTATTTACATTCTGGCGCATGATCCGGAATGTGCCGTGCTCTACTACTTTGTGCATTTCTTCATTAATTTGTCCTTTTACTGGGTACATTTCATTCTGCTTCTGCTTTGGCATGATGTCAACTGATAGAGAACACAGAGAGCACAAGATAAACTTTTTTTTTGTTTCCTGTATAACTTTAGTGACATCAGCATTACATCCATTTCTGACAAAGTAGCTATGTTTTTATTTCTGCCTCTATTTTTTACGCCCTTTTCTCTCCAATTGTCATTATGCCAATTAACTCTTCCCCGCCCACACATTTATGTGTGTCGTCACTGCTGTTGTATCATACTGAGATCAACCCGCCAGTGAGGAGCCCCCACCGGGAGGACGTAGAGCCGTTTGTGTAATTTGTCGACTGTTTTGATGACATTGTACGTATGCATCGTTTTAATCATGTGATCTGCATAATTAATCTACAAGCTCAACCAGCTAGATCTGTTATTTTTTTGAAACATTTCAGAAAATGTCTGAAAATGTCTGAACATTATTATTATTTGTATACTTTTGAATACTGGAGTGTTTACTTGAGTTTATTGTCCACTGAAACTTGTCAGACGTCAAGCAACCATCACTTAACCTGGCATTCAATGAAGGGAATGGAAGGTAAAAAAAAAACTAAATGGAAGGTAAAAAACTAAAACTAAAAAGAACATAGGCGATATAAATCAAAGCCATGATGAAAATGTTCAGCATTTTCAGAGTGGGGGGGGTGGGGGGGATGATGCTCAAAAGGCCTTAGATGTGGTTTCCCGTCTAACATAACTTTATGTGTTCTGAATTCCATTCCTAAATTAAACCGCCTGGCGACCTGGAATCAGGCCAACGCAGATCATTCTCCAGTTGTAGCCTACATCTGCACCATCGTGCGACTCTTTCTAATAGCTTGAGAAAACTGTGTGACTGACGTTCTCAGGCTGTGATGGCACCGTGCATAAAACCTTGTCACTTTAATGTGACTGTCCTCGTCTACCCCGGAATTGAACCCGGTTCCTGTTTTTTTTTCTTTTCTTTTTTTTACTAGCTTACGAGCTAATAGAGCCTGCCTGCTTGCTCAGGGGATACATTGAATCTTGACCATCGGGTCAAAATTCGTGTCATATCCTTTGACACGATCTAAATGTCTCAAAAAAATACAACCACCCCAATTATATAAGTTATATTGTCTTAACACACTCATTGTACTCGTTGAGCATTAGCGAACATAGCAGATCTACAAGTGCTGTGAGCTTGTAGAACTTGCTATTTTCAGGAGAGATTTGGTGTGTAGAGCAGCGATTCCCAACCTGTGGGCCGCGGCACACTGAAGGGGCCCCAGACCCTCATGGACCCTCATGGTTCCTTGAGGGGGGTTCCAAATTGGGTGTGTAACTCTGAGAGTGTACAAATGGAACCAAATGGACCCGTGGTTCCATTTGTGCACTCTCAGAGTTATGGGTGGTCCTTGAGATGAAAACCGTTTGAGAACCACTGTGCTACGCTAAATGGACAGAGTGTTAATTAGCATCATTGGTAACACCTGTGAAGGAAGTAAAGAAGAGGCCCGATATCTTTCCTATATGTGCATAATAGAGCCCTATTATTGCAGATGTGAAAACAGAAGTCATAAAGGATTAGCATGCATGACTCAATAGTTGTCAGGAGGGAAAACACAGCTCTTGTTTTTTGTAATAAAACCCCTCAACCATATATTATTAGCTATAAATCAAAGCTTCAGTACAGCCCTATACGTGAAGCCCTACGACAAGTGAGTGGCAATAATGATAATGGAAAACAGCCAGAGATAACGTACAATTATCAGTCATTATTGAGTCATTAACACAGGCAGTGAGACAGCAATAATGGCTGTCTCACTGTATGTTTTCCATCAATAATTTGACATGACATATTGGCTTGTAAATTATTTCATTAGTAATCTTCTGCTTACATAGCAACACAAACAGAGACAGAGTTGTAAGTCCTACCAGAAGTATCAGCTACCTTTTGACCATAAGGCCATCTTCCTTTTAAGGGGTCTTCAACGTTGTTCAGGCCAAGGACCCCTTAGCTGAGAGAGAGATGAAGCAGGGACCCCCACTACATATTGGTATAAAATTGTGTTTTATATAGATTTTACAGATTATATATACTTGTGTGACAGCACTATCATCAGTGTTGTGTTGTGTAGCGTTGTGTTGGATTTTGTTTTGTTTTTACAACAAGGGCTCTTTTATTAGTTTGTAAAAATTATAATTAAAAGATGAGTGTTTAAAAAAAAACATTTATTGCTTTCTATCGAATTTTAACTGGGGGGTGGAGGCATTCGGGTAAGTGGTAAAATTGCATTTTTGTTCACAATAAGCTGGCTATTTTTGTCTCTGCAAGGCCGAAGGCACGGAGGTCAGGGTGGAACCTCTGCCCTGTCTGTTATAGCGCCATCAGGTGCCGAAATTTTTTTTTTATATTACTCCTACAACCTTTGTCCAAATATCACGCAAATCGGTACACAGTATCTCTATAGTCACGTGATCGAGAGAGACAGATCAGTCCGATTGCGGTGAAAACTTTATACGCACATCCCCACTAGGCCAGGAAGAAATGCCACCCTAATTTTTTTATCAACCTCATGGTGGCGCTATAACAGGCAGATTCACGTTTTGGCCTATAACTCTTGAACTGTAGGTCATACAATCAACATATTTTTTTCCCTGGATTCTGTGGCATTTCTTCCTTGGCCTACTGGGGATGTGCATGCAAAGTTTCATGGCAATTGGATGCTGCGTTCCTGATTTGAGGCATTTTGTACAAAACGCTAAACTTTGGAAGCCAATCTTAGCCAATAAGGATGGAATATGAAAAATCCTTGATCACATAGAGATAATGTGTACCAATTTGCGTGATGTTTGGACAACATTTGTAGGAGTAATATCAAGTGTGTGTTTTGCAAAATTTAGCCTCCTGGTGGCGCTATAACAGACCGATGTGAAAAATTCGGGGCAGAGGTTCTGCCCTGACCTCTGTGCCTTCAGCTTCACAGAGACAAAAATAACCGGCTTATTGTGTAAAAGCATTTTTTTTACCAATTACCCGAATGTCCCCGACCCCAGGTACAAATCTACACTTTTTTTTTCAAATCTACACTTTTTTTTTTTGAACAATCATCTTTTAATTATTATCATTACAAACTAATAAAAGAACCCTTGTTGTAAAAATACAAAGTTGTCCTTTAATTAAAAAAAAAGAAGAAAGTTCCTATCACACAAAGATTTGGCGGCCCCTCATGTACTAACTCTGAGGACCCTCTAGGGGTCCCGGACCCTCTGTTGAAGACCCATGATTTAGAGATTGTATGTTGCAACTTTAAAATCTGTAGTTCATTTCTTTGGCCACATGGCGACCTAGGATTTTGTTCTAAAGCCATGCCCATTTTCCCGAAAGACACGCCCATTTTGCCTGCCAGGATATATGAAGGAAGGTAACTCCTACATTCTTCTGCGTGTTTATAGAGCAACCGCTGAATCAGGCTGCTGAAAAAAAAAGTTTGTTCACTTCCAATTGATCCAATGCCATTTGTATTTAGTCACAAACTCTTGTTAATACATTTCATTGGTTCAATCTATTTTCATCTAGCTAGACCAGTGGTTCTCAAAGTGAGGTCTGGGAACTTCCAGGGGTCCTTGAAGAGGTTCCAGGGGGACCCCAGTGAAATTATATTATTAAATTCATTTTTTTAAAAACATTATATGGACGTTTTTTAACACAAATCATTTATGGGGGTCCTTGGTACAAAACTTTTTCAGGTGGGGGTCCGCAGCCAAAAAGTTGGGGGTCCTTGACATGGAAATGTTTGAGAACCACTGATCTAGACTAGTGGTCTCCAGCCACATTCACTTGGAAATCACACTCAGTCTCACTGGCATTCATGTGGTCTCGTTTAGCATACTGAAACTGAACATTATCATAATGGTTCATCATGGCTGAGCCATTTTAAAAGGCAACAAAGCACTGGGCAGGACGATTCAATCTGATCAAGTTTAGCATACTGAGACTGCAATTAACATCTGCATGGCATGATTGGTGTGATCACAGGGGGGCGTGAAGCTTCTCTGTTTGGAGATGCTTCTCGTGTAGCCATGACTTTAAGAGATCTCCGCCTACTGAGGTAGGTGGAGATCTACAATTCAATTTAAATTCAAATGAGCATTGTTGGCATGAGAAAAAACAGTTGCGTAATTTGGGGGTTCCAAGGGACTGGCAATTGCCACCCTCTTTTGCTTTTGCAATTATCCTCAAAATTCTGCTCTTTCATTAATATTTCTTCCATATTTGTTTCAGATTTCAGATCGACACTTAGCCTAAAGACACTTGTTTTACTTTCTGCAACCGTATAATCACTTTAAAACTGACCTCCCTATTTTGGGCTAGTCATTACAGGCGAATATTTTAGTTTTTTTCTTTTTTTTAATAGCAGATCTGCACAACCCAGTCTTCAGTCCGAAACATTATTTTTTGCTCGAATGTACGTTCAAGACTAACGTTTGGCTTGTTTGCAGAAACATTATACAGGAACGTTTCGGTCTGGAGACTGGGTTGATCTACGAGCTTGTATTTTCTTTTTACTATTTTTGTGGTCACTTTTTTGCCACCCTCTAGTTATTTTTTTTAATGAAATGACGCCTCTGAAAAAAACATACGTTCACATTGCCAAAGCAAGTGTCGAAAAATAAAAACAATAAAAACAAAAGACATGCATGTACCATTGAAGGGAATATACAGCAATGTGTAAACAGAGCTAATATGCCACATTGCAATGCAGTCGTCTGGCTATACATCATACTATGGAGGTGGTTCATTGCTGAACCATTCAAAAACAATCACAGTAATGGCCAAAAGCCAGTGTTGCCACATTTTGCCTGAGAAATAAGCAACCCAGGTCTATGAAAACAAGACCAAAAGAAGCAACTATCATAGGCCACATGAGCACATCAAACCTATATACATTGGATATTTGAAAATAGCCAATCTACAAGCTCACAACGCATCGCAATGTCATGTGCTTGAAAAGAAAACAAATCGTTGCTGATTGATTGATTGATTGATTGATTCATTGATTGATTGATTGAATACTTCATTAACAGTTTGCAAAGACAAGCACAGGGAAGCACAGTTCAATGCAAGGTCTAATAAGAGGATTTTAAACCCAAGAAAGCACTATGGCTTGTTTCCATTGGGGTCCTTTGTACTCAATTCATCAGTCAGCTGTTGGGGCAGAACCGCTATTTGCCAAAAGGTCAAACACCAATTGTGCTAACCTTTTGCTGTATTCCGTGGCACAGGGTTATCTATAAGACATGGTATCAACTGTCACCTCGCAGTCCCAGAAGAACTGGCTGTCTCCCTAGCAGCTGGTCTCACAGTGATAGCAGCTACATTCCTGGGTTTGCCCTTTAGTAACACCCTGATGATTTTACTATCATGATGAACACAAGTCACCGTTGCTGTCGGGTCGAGAAACCTTGTGATGTCCATTATGTAGTGCTGGGGGTCTTCAACAGGGGGTCCCGGACCCCTATAGGGGGTCCTCAGAGTTACTACAGGGGGGGCCGCCAAGTCTTTGAGTGACAGGAACCTTTTTTTATTTCAACCATGCACTTGAACGTGCTGCGTGGCGCTGCGAGACGTTGTGGGCTTGAAGATCTGCTATTTTTGGCAAAGAGGTTTGTTGTAGAGGGAAAAAAGAGCAGACCAAGTTCGGAGCTAAATGGAACCCCACTCTACCGCTCGGCAAACCGACACACAACCCACTGTGATGCCAATAGAGCTGAGGTCCATTGGCTGAGCTGTAAGAGGCCGTGTCTTCTCCGGACAGGGGCACGACACATTTTCCTACTTTGTATGGGTTTTTTTGTACAGTAACCACTTAAAGGGATAGTTCACCTACAAAAATGACTTTTTCTATCGATTTGTCACCCCATTTGTCGCATTCCTAAGCCAATAATTTGATGACCGAATTACAACTGTACTTTGACCACTTATTACGTAAACACCAAATCTCTTCACCAAAGAAATTGCTGGTTTACAAGCTCACAGCTTGTAAATCTGTGAGCTTGAATTAATTTTTTAGATGTGAGCTTGTAGATCTGCTATTTTTGGCTAATGCTGGACAATTGGTTAATGCCCTACTTTGTCGTATACAAGAGCATCTGGCAAAAGCAGTGGAAATAGCCGATCTACAAGCTCACATCTAAAATGCTATTTTGGAAAATGTTTGAAAGTGAAAGTGGTTAAAGCTGCAACTTGTAACTTTCCTCTCCTACCCAGCGTTCTTTTCTGAGTAAATTCTTCCACCAAACTACCTGCATGGTGTCTTCACACACGTGGCAGGTGCTTTAGTTCTCAATCATCAATGCCATTCAAAGTCATTTCGTATAGATAGGAAAAAGGTTTAATTCCTATGGGTGTGTCTTTGCAGGAGGTTAATTGCTTCATTATAGTTTTATCATTTCCGAGCGTACTGTTCTGGAGTACAGCGTTAATCTTCATTAAATCCCTGGACAAACATGGTTCCATCATGCAATGTGTTGATGGCTTGTTGCCATGGCAGAACCGACTTAAACTCCATCACACTCTCTGCCGAGTGTGCATTTTAATGAGTGTATACATGCGTGGAGCATAAACATCTAAATACAGGTGCATTTCACTCCAATGTTTTTAGGCAAAACATATGTAAACAAACAAAGCTTTTACGGCCTTTAAAATATATGTAAAACTCATGTTTAGCTGTCACATAACATTAATCATCACATAAACAAAAGCCGACAGTAGCATTGTTTCAGTGGGGGTCATCACCCATGCTATAATCACAGTAATACGATACTAAAAACATTTGCACAGAGACTTGGAGAGCCGCGGCGAACGTGACCCCAGAATGACACACACGCACACACACACACACTCACACACACACACACACACACACACACACACACACACACACACACACACACACACACACACACACACACACACACACACACACACAGGGGACAAGGGCAAAGCGTGTGCCCAATGTGGTGCATATTTGTAATATATTGCTCATTTGAAGCCAAATAACTTGATGGCTGTGTGGGTTTACCACGTGGCAGGCGGCATGATTTAAATGCATTAAATCGCTGTCCTAAATAATGTATGTCCTCACAACTATACTAATACAAGTGTGTGTGTGTGTGTGTGTGTGTGTGTGTGTGTGTGTGTGTGTGTGTGTGTGTGTGTGTGTGTGTGTGTGTGTGTGTGTGTGTGTGTGTGTGTGTGTGTGTGTGTGTGTGTGTGTGTGTGTGCTGTGCGTGCGTGCGTGCGTGCGTGCGTGTGTGTGTGTGTGTGTGAGTGTGAGTGTGAAAGAGGCTGTGTGGGGGGTCATGTTGGAGGCACCACACACACACACACACACACACGTTCTCACACACACACACACACACACACACACACACACACACACACACACACACACACACACACACACACACACACACACACACACACATACACACACACACTCAACACAGTAGACACAGGAAGTCAGGGAGACAATGAGACAGAGCAAACACTAATCTCCCACTTAGCGGATGGAGAGATGTGTGTTTATATACAGAGAGACAGGTTCACCAGTTAAGCCTCGCCTCCGCAAACACCCTCCCGCCAATAGTTTATTTCCTGATTTGAGATCCCCATGTTTTTGCCCTTTTTAATCCTACCGTAAAGCAGAAAATAGCTGATCTACAAGCACACATCTCGTAGCACGCTTGCGCGCACGCACACAAACAAGCAAACATCAAGTGCCACGAGAGAGAAACGTCTAATCTATGGTCCGTTGCACAAGGGTGTCTCGTGTCAAAATCAAACAAAATGTCTGATCTACAAGCTCACAATGCAAGTTCGTTGATCTGCTATATTCTGAGTATAAATTGGGGCTAAAGAGAGAGAGAGAGAGAGAGAGAGAGAGAGAGAGAGAGAGAGAGAGAGAGAGAGAGAGAGAGAGAGAGAGAGAGAGAGTAACATAGAATGAAAGAGAGAGAGAGGCTCAACAAAAAACAAAAAAAAGCAATCTCTCAGGTCACTGTTAGGCCTATGTCCAAAACCGTTCTTGTTTTATTATAATTAAAAAAAAGTGAAAATAGCAGTAGAAGTAGGGCATTAATTCACCCAAAAAATAAGTTGTTCTTGCCGACAGCGACAACATAAAGGCTATTTTCATTATAGAGTGAAGTCAGTCAAGCTCTTTCCATTATGTCAAAGAGTGGCTCTTGCTTTGCTTACATACAAAAAGGGCTCCAAACAGATGATCAGCTCATCCAACACATAATTACTAAAATGATGATTCACCAGCAAAACATTCAGTTGAGTGCCTCATGGAAGGACTGCATGATGCGCTGAGTCACCGGCCAACTCATGACACATGAAGTTTCCAAACAAAATATTGAAGTGTCATAACACATAAAGTCATCATAACGCACTGTAATTGATAAGTGCAGTGATGATGGAGGACGACAACAGCTCTCTCTCTCTCTCTCTCTCTCTCTCTCTCGCTCTCTCTCGTTGAATTGCCAAACGTTAGCTGTTAATTGGAAATGCTTATATTTAGTACTATCTGCCAACAATATTTGCCAGCATAAACAGCAGTTATCGCCTCACAGAATGTCACATTTCTTCATGGGCGAAAGAACGTGACAGCTCCGATTATTACGACATCGAATGTATCGGAACCGGACACCTCGCGTTTCTGAATCTCTGCTTTTTTGCTCCACTTTTGTATTACTATATAATGTACTTTTTTACCGCATTAACACTAGCATCCCTAGTCTGAGGTGAACATTTGTCCAAAATAGCCAATCGACAAGCTCACAAATTGGCTATTTTTGGCTACGAGTTTTATTGTTGAGTGAAATTCTTGCTTGCCTAGTATCGAGCCCTGGGGGACCCGAGTCAGCTAAGTATAATCGTTGCAGTCGGGTGGAAATCAAATATGTCCAAATATTTTAAAACCATTTCAACTGCCATTTTCACTACTTTTGTGTGACACTCTTGTATGATGAAGTACGGCATTAATTTACAAAAAATAAAACATTAAAAAGTTAAAATATGGAGATACAAGGTATCTTGCCGACAGCAACAATATTATACAGGCGTTTAAGTGGATTAAAAGAACAGCACTTTTTGACTGTTTCCAAATTTGCGCAGCGGGGACTATGTCCATTTTCACAACAGGCACAATGAGAGTATAGGGGCACGGCTGAAAACAGGCGCGAAACCACCGGCACCACCCTCTGCCCGCCCCCCTCTGCCCGCCCCCCTTACCCGCCCCCTGAACACAATGATCAAACAAGATTTTATACTTTTCTTTTTTCTTTTTTCTTTATAAAGTCCTAGCTGGGCTTGGAGCCTGCAGGCGTTTCTGTCCTTCCTTGCCTTGTTTATGGGAAACACACACTGTTCAAGAACAGCTTGTTACGAGTAAACACTGGTGCGTCAGCAAGGAAAAAGTCTCTAAACTTTGCCTTTAACCCAGTGGTTCTCAAACTTTTCCGTGCCAAGGACCCCCACATTGATATATATTTGGCCGTGGACCCCCCCCCCCCCCCCCCCCATCTGAAATGTTTTGTGGCAGGGAACCGCATAAGAGAAGATTTGTGTTTAAAAATGCAAAATAAAAAATATCAAAAACAATAAACAGGAGAATAAAATCAAACATTTTTTAAAAGAGCTTCATACATACAAATACAAATAAAAAAGTAGTGGAAATAGTCGATCTACAAGCTCTCAAGGCGTTGATTGTAGATCGGCTATTTTCACAGTTTCTGAAAGTTTCCGTTCCATTTCCTGAAAAGAAACGGTTTTGGAGATACGAGGTCTCCACCCGCCACAGACGATATGCCTGCTGCCATGCAGTGATGGAAGAAGTAGTACTCAGATTTTGGACTTAAGTAAAAATAAATGTTTTAAAAATGTTTTACTTTATTGCAAGTGAAAGCAGCCTACTGCATTCAAAATATTACTTAAGTCAAAGTATTGACTTTTGGCATCAATATATGCTTAAAGCAGAAAAAGTAAAAGTACTCATTATGCAGAATGCATAGTACAAAATGTACCAATGAGATGTAGTGGAGTATATGGATTCAAGAAATACTCAAATAATGTAAAAGTAACTTGAAAGAAGCAGTGTCTGCAAAACTTCAGACACTCCTTGTTGCAGCTTTCTGCACTGGGAGACATTGTCACTTAACAGTAGTCACGTTATTTATTCACCGTTTGTGACCTCCTCTTATATCCACACATCTTTTTCTTTTTAAAGAAACCTTGTAAATCACTGAGCGCAGAGGCTCGTTGTCAGAGGTAATATGGAGTTATGTAAGACTGTGTAACCAAACTGCATTACGTAACATTATTTCAGGCTGCAAGCATCCAAAAAAGCAAGTTGTGGGGAAAGCGGCATGACCCAGAATAAACCCTACCCCCCCATCTTTCACAAAACGCATACGTGTGCGTGTGACGAAAGAGAGAGAAAGAAACACACAAGAGAGGGAGGGAGGAATTGCACAATGAAAAGTGAAGTTTGTTGAATTGAACTGAATTCGGCATTATGGGTGTGCGCACATTTGTATTTATAATCTACAATTACCAATTTAGGCATTTAGCAGATCGACGCTCTTAACCAGAGCGACTTACAATAAGCAAGGTAAACACATTCCTCAGAGAGAAATGCAGACTCAGTAAACTTGGATCACGAGTAAACCAAGAACCTACAGTAAGTATAGCATGAGTCCAGGTCTCCGCCAGGCCCGGGTTGCCTACCCAGGGCCCGCACTTTGGAAGGCATCGGAATCGGACTCATACATCTTGATCACATGACCCCAGAGATAATGTGTGCCTGATAATGTGAGATTTGGACAAAATCTGTAGGAGTAGTAGCAAAAAGTGTGTTGTGAAGATAGCGCACTATGGCAGAAATGTGGGGCCTATATGTTGCGGCATGATCCAAGGAATCCAGGGGAAAGATTTTGATTGTATACAACATACTGAACGGTTCAAGAGCTATAGGCCAAAAGGTGAATCAGCCTGTTATAGCGCCACCATGAGGCCGATTTGGACAGGTACAGTGCCATCTATTAGAGAGTTAAGCCAACTCCATTCACTTCTTCGGGCCAGGTCTTCTACATACACATACATTGGCGAATAGTGACAAATCCCTAAACCGGAAGTTCATGGAATGCATTGAAGTCTACGGCTCCTTGTCACTATTTCCAGCTACATGAACCACGTGACCGACGCTGTTTCTGACCCCTCATTGGCGCAACTCTCTCATAGAAGGCTCTGGACAGGTGGACGGACAGACAGGGGCAAATACTGTACATACTGTAGTCTTGACCACGCAGAAAATAGCTGATCGGCAAGCTTACAACGTGTCGCACTGCGGCGCATTGTGAGCTTGTCGATCAGCTATTTTCAGCGAAAGCTTTCCCCATAATAACAGAAAAACTGAAAATGTACTAGCATACAGCCCTGAGGGACCCCGCTCAACCAAATGGGGTTTAAGTCATTAACTGCACATGAAGCAACATGTATTTCCACTGACTCTATGTTTTTTTTTTCTTTCCACTGAACAACAGGAAGCATATGGTTAAGAGATTAATGCATGGATTGTTAATCATTATATGGACTCTGAAACAAACCATATCACATGAAAACAACATTAGCAAGGACATGCAGGACAGCGTATCGTATCAGGCCTGTAAGCACAGGCTGTTCTCTGTGAGCGAGGAGAGGAAGTCATAAAGGATGAGCCAACGATAATTGCTATCAGTGATTAATGCTCCAGTAGCGAAACAAACAGCCCATCATCACTCTACTTAAAGGTAGGGTATAAGTGATATTTTTTGGGGCTAAAACAAAAGGTGTTTTGTTAAAATGTTAAAGCTCTATATTGTGACAGTAATCATTGCTATATACATTGCTCACAGTGGTTCTCTCTTTTCTTTTTCTTTTTTCAAGGACCCCCATAGAACTCTGAGAGTGTGCCCCAGTGTTCCATGTGTAGGCTACACTCTTGGAGTTACAGACCTTTTGATTGGTGGAATACTTTATTAACAGTTTGGGGGGGGGAAAAGGCACGGTGGCACAGATTTATACAAAAGAATGCTAAGAAGATAACCCAAATAAGCTTGCAGGGCTTGTTTCCATAAAGGGTCCATTTGGAACCCCCTCATGAACCACAAGGGTCCCTGGACCCCACTTTGAGAACAACTGCTAAAGGGTGTTTGTACAGTAACAGCTCTTTAATAAACAGAAAATGCATATTTTTTCCCTCTCCCAGGTGGGTTGCCAATTTAAGCCAACCAGGAGAGAGTACCCCTCTTTGAAAACCACGTGCTGTATCCCCATGTGGGTGTGTATGTGTGAGATGTTGTGGGGGTGGGGTGCGGTGGGCCATCAGTAATGCTGTATCTTGTGAAAGTGTGGATGGATGGACAGGGTTTATAAATACTTTATTTGATGTGTGTTTGGTGGGTGGGGGGACGGGTTTTTGTACACCGCTCTGTGTTATCTTTTGTTGTTAACAACCGTCTGTTGTTATCGCAACGTGAAGATCAGAATTTGCTTTCCATGAAAAGTACTATACAAATACAATTGACTTGACTTGACATAACTCGAGTGCGGTGCATGGGAAAAAAAGGAAATCTAACTCACAAACCTAGCCTTGAATAACATATTATAGTAGGATCAAAGTGGTAGCACCTTTTTTACAACCGCCTTATCAACACTGGCGTTAGTTTAATGGCTTGTTATTGATATTAGGGGACGGAAGTTTGTCTCTGATCTCCCACTAATAGCACTGCGTGCCCTTGGCAATTCCAATTATTATATCAACTTAGATAGGTTCGCAATGCCAAATGCAAACATGCTAATCACTCCGTCAAGGTGAAGTACAAAAGCAGGGGTCCGGCGTAGCAAGGTTACTGACTCATTTGGATCGTGGTTCAAGGTTTTGTCTTCAAGATACCTGAAGGAGGGAAACACCATCCAACCCCCATTCACTTTGTTTTTGTGTGTTCTTTATAACAATGATTCTCGTTTTCATGTCAAAGCACCCCAAATTATTATGTACTTGGCCTGCAGACCCGTGTCAGGATATATGTTGTGGTGTAGGGAACCCCATACAAGATTTGTGTTGTTAAAATGTTTCAAAAAACAAAATCCATTTTATTTTTTAGGTTTAAAGTGGTTAAACTAATTGTGTTGGGGACCTCCCTGGAAAACCCTCAAGGACCCCTGGGGGTCCCCAGACCCCACTTTGAGAACCACAGCTTTATAAAACTATCACAGCATAAATTGAATCATTAAGTCCACAGAGGATGATGCGCTCATGGTGGGGGGAGAAACTCCTTGTTAATTATCCCACTCCTGACTATTCTGGTTTTAAGGAACAAAATGGTTTGCCATTCATTAACACAAGCCAACCCCCCCACTCAAAAGGCCTGAGCCCCCCACACCCCACACCCAGTTTCTAATGATGAATAAAACATGATCCCAACTCAAGCAAGCAAAGACCTTGACTTCTCTTTGATTCAACCCCCCTCACCTCCCCTAGGAGCCAATAATGGTGGTATAGGTGCTTATAGAAACAGAGACGAGAGAAGAGAATGACAGGGGGATGGTGGTGGGAGCATGTACATATTAATATACAACGGATCACTGGCAAAAACCTTGGCTGTTTCCAGGAGTTATAAGTTATAACATCAGACACCATTGAAGGTGAAGGCGCTCCAGCAGATGGAGTGAAGAAAGGCCCATGGGGGGTTGTATTGCAGAATCTGTGAGCAAGATTACAGACCTTTGGCAATGCTGATGTAAAATCTGAAATCTATGGACCCTTTTCCCATCACTATGTTTATGTTTTAACCACATGAACCCTGGGGGGGGGGGTCAAACATTCAACGAAAATATCCGATTTACATGCGCACAACGTGCCGCAATATTTTTGGTTTGGTGTAGCCTGGAAAAGGGGAGTGGGCCTACTATAGAACTCTGGGGGACTCCAGGCAACAAATATATATCGTTGCTGTTGGGCAGAAACCTCCTATCTCCATATTCTAAATGTTTGTGTTTTTTGTGTGTAAATTAATGCCCCTACTTGGTCATACTACAGTGTCACACAAAAGCATCAAAAGTAGCAGATCTACAAGCTCGGAACGCAGCACGAAGCGAAGAGTTTTGTGCTTGTAGATCTGCTACTTTTGCTATTTTTGAATTTGGAATTCTGAAAAGTAACGGTTTTTGACATATGAGGTTTCCACCCGACAGAGACGATATATAGGGTTTTAAGTGGATAAATATGCTGGCAAATTCCAGTTGACCTGGAGGGGATTATAACATTTTAATACGTTCTGATTTCATACAGTGGCAAGTGAGCTGAAGTAATTTAGCTTGGATGGCACAGATGCAATTCAGTGTAATCTTTGAACAAATGCACATAATGAATGTTCCATAATATGTATTCAATGATTTGCAATTGATTTGTTGGCCATCATCTCCTTCATCTGTGTTGTCAGCCCCCTCTATGGGCAGCTCTGTGTCACAGCAACACAGTTATAAACACCACAGAAATTATATTTGTATTTAAGGGATAATGTGGCTATATTCATGCAAACTGATGAGACAGAATAGTTTGCTTTTTCTTTTATACATCGGCCTGTGTTTTTAAATTTTAATATATATCTCACTAGGGATAATATAAAGCCCTATTTCATGCCAATACTTTTGTGCTTTTACTAAAGTAAATTCTGAATACCAGACTTTTACTTGTAACAGAGTATTTCTACATTGTGGTATTGATTGATACTTTTACTCAAGCAAAAAAAGTGTACTTCTGAATGCAAATTGGACCTAACATTTTGCTAATGAAACGAAGCACTACCAAGTGGGGCTACTCAGCCCAAATCCGTGGGCGTCTTGACTACTACAGGAAAGTAGTCCCCTATGTTTTGAACATCATTCCCATTATATTCCAACTCAAAGCCTGTTATTTAAACACACATAGGTTATATAACACTTTTAAATGTTTGTGGTATGTTTAAGTGGAAAGTAATTATAATTAAAACAATGTAAAGGGGGGAAGAGGCGGAGGGATCTACACACCCAGCCTGAGCGACCTGCGTTGCCAGGTCTGCTTTATTATAAGCGACTTTGGGCTAGTTTCTAAAGTGTAGTTGCTTATTTGGGCTTGACAAAAAAGAAAAGATACTTGTTTGAACCAGTGGTTCTCAAACGTTTTCAAGTCAAGGAAACCCCCCAAATGAATGAATATTTGTCTACACAGACCTCCCAATTTGAAATTATTATTTGTCTCAGGTACCCCCCGGGACCAGATTGTGTTGTTAAAAATGTTTCAAAAATATTCCATATTTTACACTTTTTTCCCCTCCTCAAGATTTTTGTTTGTAAATAGCTGATCTAAAAGCTCACAACTCGTCACATTTCGACGGGTTGTGACCTTGTTGGTACTTCATTTAATTGACATTTTGTTTTCTTTTTAATATTCTATAAGAAAACGCCTCTCTCTCACACTTATGCCAGTGTGCCAGCGATCACTCTCCCCTGTGCCTAAGGTTGGCACCAGTGCCTAAGGTTGCCTACCCCTGGCTATAGTCGCTTCTTTTGCGCTTGTTTTAATAGAATCTGGCAACACTGTGTGCGAGGCTCATACATAATATTGGCTCTTTAAAGAGTCCAAGCAGAGATTACTGGGTTCAGGGGAGGAGGATCTCACACACACTGACACACGCACACACACACACTCTACTACTACAGCTCACTGGGTTCAAACCATTCAGTCATATTTATTCCTCTGACATTAATAGAGCTAAAGCACATGACTGCTTCTGTTGTGGGAAAGCAGTGGATTCTCCTTGGACACCATTACTGGACTACAACTTTTATATCTTTACTTATTTTTTATTTCTTTCTCCTGATCGGTGATTAATAACCTTGATGGTTGAGCTCCTCGTCTTCGTGCGGACCACCGGAGGACCACTCAGTCTCTGACCGACTTGGCTTCTCGAAGAATTAAGGAATAACGTTTTTTTTTTGTGGGAGGAATATAATAAAAAACAATGTTGCTTTCCAAATTCGGATCCTTTTCTCACATCTGCAGCACCTCGAATATGGATTTGTCGGTGAAGATTCAGCTTAATCAGCAACAAGGTAAAGAAGGATTTCCCCCCGTATTCGGAAATATGGATACAGGATAGGTGGGCACGAGGGACATCTGGGCACCTCCATGTAAAATTGGCTATTTTGTCCAAAATGTTAAAAAATTTAATATTTGAAAGTAAAGTTAAGTATACACGATGTAGTGCATCATTATCAGACATAAATGTATCCTTAAACTTCTTGTTTATACCCCAAAAGGACTGGATATACAGGTTTTGTAGCCATTTGTAGAAATATTAGACCTTAATTGTCGAATGGTTAAGCATGTTCTAATCATGTTTACTTTACTTAAGACCATACAAAAAAAAAAAAAACATTTTGAACAAAATAGCCAATTTTGCATCCAGCTGCCCAGATGTCCCTAGTATAACCTACTATAATAATAATAACAACTCACTAATATACGTCGCCGCAGTTAAAAACCAAACCAACAGAAGTTATTCGATCAGTGGATCCTTTATTATAGGCCTATAAATAACGTGTGTTATTATCTTGGACTTATTCCCAGGGATATCTTCCCTCTCTCTCTCGCTCTCTTTGCTTTATTTGCCATTGAAGCCAAAAGGTTGTCGGCGGGGGTTTGACCTTATAATGAAATCTGGGGCCATTTTGAAAACAAGAGTGTGTGTGTGTGAGCCGTGGCCATGGGGGCGATGCTGCTGCTGCTGCGCGCATTGTGCGCCGATCATCAGCCCCAGCCAGCATGGACGCAAGATTTAAAGGAATAAAACCGTGATTTATGTTCATTTTTTTGCAGGGAAGACGGAGTCTAAAGAACCGTTCGAGAAGCTGTACCATGTGGGCTCGGTGCTGGGCTCCGGGGGCTTCGGCACCGTGTACCGAGGAACCAGGATCTCTGACGGGCTGCCGGTAAGAGAAGCTTTGTTTTGATTCTGATCCTTCCACCACATGACCCGGTGTTCGAGGCTACTAGTAGGCTACCATTCATCCGGGATACTATAGCAGAGAAACGAGTCACGGCCTACATTTTAAAGCTTGTAGATAGATCGGTTCTTGTAGGCAATAAGGATTGTATTGACGTTTTTTTTGTATGTGTTTCCAGGTTGCTATCAAACACGTCTCCAAGGAAAGGGTCACAGACTGGGGCACTCTGGTAAGATTTATATACACTTTATTGTCTCTAAACCACCACCATGTGCGTCTGTTGTGTAACTGTAGTAGAGGCTACAACATGGAACTTAATGGAGTTAAATCAACGCCGAGGAGGGTTTTTATTTACAGATCTGACACATAGTAGCCTATGTTTAACTTAATAGGCGGTGGTTAACTTGTAGCTGTAGTTAATGATAATGATCTGCGATCGGCAACAATGTGACAGTCATGTGTTATTGTTCCAACAACGTGTGAACCTTGTGTTTTTGTCCCACATGTGTGGCGATTATAACATGTGCCATTGTTGTTGTCCCCCCCCGGCCCCCCCCCTCGGATTTTAACCACTATTCAGAAATGGCAGATCTACAAGCTCACAGCGCGTCGAGCTTGTAGATCTGCTAAAAAAATTGTATAGTGAAAATATGTGCAAATCTTTGAGCTTCTATGACCTTGTAGATCTGCATTTTTTTGGGTCGTGAAAATGTGTGCAAATCTTTGAGCTTCTCTGGGCTTGTAGATCTGCCTTTTTTTTGTTGAAAAATCGTTAAAATTTGTGCAAATCTTTGAGCTTCTCTGGGCTTGTAGATCTGCATTTTTTTGTTGAAAAATCGTGAAAATGTGTGCAAATCTTTGAGCTTCTCTGAGCTTGTAGATCTGCCTTTTTTTGTTGAAAAATCGTGAAAATTTGTGGCAAATCTTTGAAAGTTTTTTTTTTTCTGTTTTCCCTCTTAGAACGGCTCGGTGGTCCCTCTGGAGATCGTGCTGCTGAAGAAAGTGTCAGGAGGGGGGTCGTCGTCGCCCTGTACCGGCTCCAACAACAACACCAACAGCAACAACTCCTCGTCTCCCCCACCGGCCTCGTCTCCCCCTTCGCCGTCGCCGTCCTCTTTCCCCGGCGTCATCCGCCTCCTCGACTGGTACGAGCGGCCGGGCGACGGCTGGCTGATCGTGATGGAGCGGCCGGAGCAGGGCCAGGACCTGTTCGACTACATCACGGAGAAGGGAGCGCTGGAGGAGGACACGGCGAGGGGGTTCTTCCGCCAGGTGCTGGAGGCCGTGCGCCACTGCTACGCGTGCGGCGTGGTGCACCGAGACCTGAAGGACGAGAACCTGCTGGTGGACCTGAGGACCGGAGACCTCAAGCTCATTGACTTCGGCTCCGGGGCCATCCTGAAGGACACCGTGTATACAGACTTTGACGGTAAGGAGGAGGGTTTTTTTTTTGTGGGTTTTCATATATTGTTGCTGTTGTTGGGTGGGAAAACCTTGTATGTCCATAATAGTTCCATTTAAAACATTTTAACATGTGTGGAGCTTGTAGATCTGCTATTTTCACCACTTTTTGTTTGACATTCTCGTCTTGTATGGTGTAAGTACATTTACCAAAAAAAAAACACATAAAGTTTAAATATGGAGATACAAGGTTTCTGCCTGACAGGGACAATATAACTGTATGATTTATGTTAGAATATTTATGATTATGATTGTGTAAGTACTGTAAGGTCACCGTTTCTCAACCTGTGGTCCGGGGTCCAAAATGGGCCCCTTTTGGGGTCGGTCTGTAACTCTTGAGAGTGTACAAAAATGAGCAGTTTTTGGTTCCAATTTTGTCAAATAGCTGACACTGGGGACTTTTTACTGTGTAGATTGGGGGGAGGGGGGTCCCAAAGTTTGCATCAAATGGGGGGTCTGTGCTGTGGCATGGCAAAAGGCTGATAAATCAGTGGTGTGGTTCTGTGAATGACGGATGCTGCGTCTGTCTGTATTGATATTCTGGGCAAGGCGTGCTCTGCTGTGACGCAGCATTTCCTGTCATAAGCATGGCACCCCCCAGGAGCAGGGTCACCTGCTTGATCGGAGCCTAATGGCTGCTTATAATGATAATAGGATTGTCTTATTTTTTTAGTTATGTGATTATATCAAACAAATGTTGTGATGTTGAGACATAAGGCTTTTCGCCTATGGCTTAGAATCCACACTTGATCTCCTCAAAACTAAGCTAAAAAAGAGGCTTATATGGACATGGTTGTGTTCTGTAAAGGTTGTGCGCGGGTTTGCTGCGTGTCTTGTTGTGAAACCTGAGACGGGCAGCGCACGTGACGCATTCCTGTTTTTGTTTGGTATCCAAGTCCCCCCCCCCCCTCTCCCTCATGCCCTTGGGGAGGGATGAGGGTAGCAGGGGAGAGAGAAGAGAGGGGATGGTGGGAGGGAGGGAGGGAGGGGTTCAACGCGTTTAATGATATAATGGCGGGGCTGTAGTGCTTTTGTTATGGCGACCGACTTGTTAAGGAGCTATTTATACCAGCCTGAGCGGAGCGGTGTGCCTCTCTCCCCCTCTCCTCACGACCCCAAAATTAGCAGCTACATTGCAGCCATGATGACGCAGTATATGTCGGTCTTCCCTCTCTCTCTCTCCCTCTCCCTCCTCCTCCTCCTCCTCCTCCCGCTGACTGACTGGCTGCCTGCTGGCTTCTCGTGACTTCTTTTTTATTTTGGGTCCGCAGTCAGCGTCACGCGCCAGGCAGACGCGAGGGGGAGGGGTGGGGTGGGCGGGGGTGGTTTAGACAGAATACAGCGGGCCGGTCAGCTGACTGGGAGGGGAGACTGTGCTGTTTGTAGTGTCGCAGTGTTAGATAGTCATATTACACATTATTACACAGTGACTCTATTTCAAGGACTCCTGTATGTGATACCGTATTTATTTAAATTTTATTTTTACTCTGGGACCTCAGCCCTCCCCCCCCCATATCCGGGACCCCAATCTACATTGTTAAAATCCCCAGTGTTAATTTAACTCTGAGAGTGTACAAATGGAACCAAATGGACCCGTAAGAGTCCATTTGGTTCCATTAATACACTCTTTGAGTTACAGACCGGGATCCATTTGGACATCTTGAGAACCGGTGCAAAAGTATATTAACACAAGCAACTGTTCTCGACTGCCACTTTTTCTTTTGGTGTAGCCGTTCACAATTCACTCATGGTGTTTGCCTTTTTTTTTTCTTGGTCTGCAGGAACCAGAGTGTACAGCCCACCCGAGTGGATCCGCTTCCACAGGTACCACGGGCGGTCGGCCACCGTCTGGTCGCTGGGCGTGCTCCTCTACGACATGGCGTGCGGAGACATCCCCTTCGAGCAGGACGAGGAGATCCTCCGAGGATGCTCCTCAGCGGGCCGCATGTTCTTCAGGAGGAAGATCTCCCAAGGTGAGCACTTTAGGAGGAGTGTAGGAACCCCCTTGTGACGTTTTCACACCGGTCTGATCTTGCACAAAAACAAATTTCACCCAACTTCTTTACACCTGTAAACCTGTGATGTGACTGTAAAGATGATTCCGATTCTGAGATTCTCTTATCCAGAGTGACTTACAAGTGCGAGATCGGACATGCTAAACAACATGCTATTAACCCATTAAGACCTGAGGCGATTCTTTAAAAAAAACCTAAATCCTAACAGTTTTTTAAAAAAAATATTTAAAATATTTTTTCGCGATTTTTCAAAAATAGCAGATCTGCAAGCTCGTAGCGCGGCACTCGGTGCCGCGCTACGAGCTTGTAGATCTGCTATTTTTGAATAGCCAAAGAAATCTAAAGTGACACAGATGCGTTCCAGGTATTAATGGGTTAAGATAACATTCTGCATATTTGATTGATTGATTACTTTATTAGTCAGAAATGTAAACAGCACGTGGTACAGACATTAAAGCTAAAAGGATAACACAAAAAAGTCCTGGGGACTTGTTTCGATTGTGGTCCTATGTATTAAATTCATCAACATAGCATAAAAGTTTAACACAATATGAAAGTATAGGATACCAGGTAAACAAAAGAACCCTAGCATGTGTCTGACCAACACGCTACCTAAAATGGCATTCTTAACATTTGTGGTCAAGAAAAAACTAATCTAATCAATTATTTTGGCATTTCCGCAGAGTGCCAGCAGCTCATCAGGTGGTGCCTGTGTCTACGACCCTCCGACAGGCCCACGCTGGAGCAGATCTTCGACCACCCGTGGATGCGTGCCGCGTCGTCGTCGTCTTCATCGACGACATCGCCCAAGGATTCCACGAAGTCGTCCTCGTCGTCGTCGTCGTCGGAGGGCAGCGGTGACATCACGCTGCACGCCATCAGTGCCGACTCCAGTACACACTCCAGCAAGGAGAGCCTATGATCATCATACTGGGACGGAATTCCATGAAAGAAATGGGGAAGGGAATGACATTGATAAATATGTCCCTTGGACTGATGAAGGGGTTTATGCCCCCCAGACCCTCCATGTTTGGCAGCACAGCAGTGGGGACTGCAAAGACTTTTATTGTGGTTGGCAACTAAAAAAGGTTTTTCCCTCTTAAACTAAGTCTTAGTTTTTGAGGAGATGTTGTTTGCTCACCGAGGGGCTTTGTTATTACGTTTTTGGGGTGGTCTGGTGGCATTATTTCTATGATTTATTATATATTTTTTGGGTTGGTTCATGTTCTCTGCAACCTCCCCCCGCCCCGATCCCTGTTTATGTTCTGAGCAGCTCTTATAGAGCTTTCAACAATTATTATTATTATTGTATTTTTCATTGATTTGGAGTGCCTTGTTTTTTGGAAAGCTGCTTAATTTTTCTTTTTTGGGTGCAGCCCCCCCCCCCTGTCATGTTTTTGTTTGCCAATTTGAAAAAAGAAAAAGAAGGGAGGAGGGGGGGACGATGGGGGTGAAACCCCCCCCCCCCCTGTGCCTCTTTCACCCAAGAGCCTATATCCGAGGGCAGCGCCAGGGTTACATAATCGTCGGTGTCGTCGGGCGGAAATCCCGCATATGTCCCAAAACCGTTCCTTTTGTATCATTTCAAAAAATATATTTTTTGGGGGGAAATAGCAGATCTGCAAGCTCACAACGCTGTGACGCATTGTGTGCTTGTAGATCTATTTTCACTGCTTTCGTACAACACTCTTGTATAATGAAGCAAAATTTTCAATTTATGAAAAAGATAACATCCACGATATGGACATTATGGAGATACAAGGTTTCTGCCGACGACCAGCGGCGATATGGCAAAAAAAGATGCCCCCCCCCCCCCCAACACTGACATGGTGGAATACTTGAAAACGCACACTCAACAACAAAACTCACAACACTACATCTCTCTTTTTTTATACCGCTTAATTTATCCTCCCGTCGTATGACGTTGCTCGTCGCGCTCCGAAAATAGCACAGATCTTACAAGCAGACATTTTCCACATATCTGTGGTTATTTATGTTATTTATTTATTTATTTCCCTGGGTATGAGGGCGACCCCATATCCAAAAGAAAATCTTAAATTATTTCTCTGATGAAAAAGCAAGGAAGAAGAAGAAAAAAAATTGGAACCCATCAAGGTTCAAATAGAATTAAAAGAATAAAAAAGTTTAAGATTGGCTATTTTCGGCATTTGCGGTCGTGTGACGGGAGTATAAACCAAGGCTAGACGCCCTTATTTGTGCTCTTGTCAAACGACAAACCTATAAGCAGATCTATAAGCTCACAATGCGTTGCGGTAGCGACGCGTTGTGCGCTTATAGATCTGCTATTGTCTGCGCTACGGCGGAAGGATAAATGGGGCTCAACTGCTGCTCTCTCGCTCTCTCTCTCTCACTGGAAGTGTCTGCAGCACACAGCTGTATTGTAATGGTTTTCTCATCCATAGTCTCTGAATGTGTACTGAAACACACAACACCTCTTCAATTCTCTCTCTCTCTCTCTCCGTTTCTGTCCCAATGAAAAGGGACTACTACGCTAACTCTGCTAAAACTTTTGCGTTTAACGCTTACTCCATCGTTCGCTGAAAAAAAAGAAACCTCACGGTCCCAATCGTGTGTATAGGCTGGGACCCCCGGGCGTGAAATGATGCACAATCAATGCAATATTCATGGTCTCATTGTTATTTTATATTATTATATTACTCTTTTTTTTTTTTTTTTTGATTAGTATTTGTATATTTATGTACATTCTCCCATGTATATTATTTATTTGTACTAGGACATTCCACACTCTTGTGGTTATTTATTTATTTATTATTTTTTTCCTTGGATATGAGGGGGATCCCATATCCGAAAAAAATATTTCAATTCTTTCACTTTTTTTTTTTTTTTGCATTCCTGTAATCCCATTAAATCGTCAACTAAAACCAATTTAGCTGTTGTCCACTTTGAACAACTCTTGTGTCTACTTGTGGGGTAAAAGAAATCAATTGACCCAAATGGAGTTCAATGGAAATGTGTATGGACAAAAGATGGGAAATGCTGTATGTTTAAAAAAAATTAGTTGGATTACTAAATTCTAAACGTTAATGCTTCAAAATGTGGATGAAAATGTCGAGGACTTATATATTGTTTCAATTCAAATTGTGAAAATCATGATGGGGGAGTATTTTTTCATACCAAAATTTCAAATAAAACCTTTTTTTGTATATAAAATACTCATTTCTCCAAAGTGTCTTAATTTACTCAGGAATCTTTAGTTAGATTGTTGTATGTGTTCTTTATTTAGTACAGTGGTTCTGTTATAGGTTTTGATATAGCATCAAAATCAGTGTAAACACTTGACTGTATACAGTAGGCCGTTTGAAACAAAGTAGATCTTGTACATCTGTTATTTAAGACATCTTTAACACAAATGGGGCATTGGGGGGTCCCTGGCACAATCTTTTCAGATGGGGGGTCTGTGTGTGGGCCAGATAAACATTAATTTGGGGGACCATGGCATGAAAACAAAGTTACATAATTGATCAGAGCCACTGATCTAGTAAGACACCCTGGCAATGATGCCTTTGGTGCCATAATGTCCAAAACCGTTGCTTTTTTATCATTAAAAAAAATCACTTCTGAGAGCTTGTCGATCTGCTATTTTCAGCGCAAGGTTTCCCCACAATAACAGAAAACTGAAAATACACTAGTATTGAGCCCTGAGGGACTCCGGTTACCCATGTGGGGTTTAAGTGGTTAAAAAGTTCAAATATGGAAAAACAAGGTTCCTGCCCGACAACAATGATATCCTCATCAGAATGTTGTGACCTAATCATCAATCATCTTCGCAGCAGTAGAGTAGAGAGCATTGACTACACACAACAAACAAACACCTGACAGACAGTAAATGTCTGAGTCACAAGATTCCTGGAATAGCTGTTGACTAGGTTTAGCTTCTGCTGCCCCCTGTGGTGCAATTAAACAATGCATGCAAGCTTGTATCACCATAACTCAATGAGTGGAGGTGCAGAATTAGATCAGTGATTCTCAGAGTGGAACATTCGCCACAAATAGTAGATCTACAAGCTCACAACGTGTCACACCGTAACGCATTGTGAGGTTGTAGATCGGCATTCTTTGGCGAATAGATTTGGTGTAGACTTTAAAAAAAAAGTACAGTTGTCAGGTCTGTTTTATTAAGATTAGAGGGTTTAATGGTTAATACAATCTACAATTTGCAATTTGCAACAGACGCTCTGGACAGAGTCCAAGCAAGGTAAACACATGCATCAAATGCAGAGAGGCCGTGTAGTGCCTCAGTAAACTATAAGATCACAGGTAAACTAACCTATAGCATCAGTCTAAACAATTTACTATCAAAATAATCTGTACTTTGAAACTATAGGATGACCAGGTAAACAATGAAACAAGCATCTGTCTACATAACATGCTATCTAAATTCATTTTAACCTTTCCATGAATCTGCATCTCAAATACATTGAAGCCCCGGTTTGATCAAAATGTTTATCAAACCGGGACCCCCAATCTACTCTGTAAAAAAAGAGTTACCGACCCCATCAGGGTCCATTTGGACTCCTATGGTGGTCCTCCCTGGACCCCAACGTTGAAAAAAACTGTGTAGAACAGTATAGATCACTGGTTCTCAAAGTGTGGTCCGTCCGGAGACCCCCAGACTGAGGTACTTGAGGGGGGTTCCAGGGGGTCCCCAGTTAAATTTAGTTTGGGAATTTGTAATAGTTTTGAAGCATTTTAGCAACACAAATCTTATATTTGCAGATGGGGGTCCCTGGCCAAATACATTTTAATTTTGGGGCTTGAGAACCACTGGTATAGATGCATGACCTCAGAGCCCACGTAAAGCCACATTTAACCACTTTCGACCATTGTATACACATCTAACTACAGGTCCAGAGGTGACCGAGCCTTTGCCGTGGCCGGCCCCATTCTCTGGAACAGTTTACCCCAACATATTAAGTCCTCTCGCTCCTAGCGGTCTTCAAATCCTCACTAAAAACGCATTGACTTTTAACTCCATCTGATTGGATAAACCTGGCTCCTACGTTTGGCTCACGCCTTGGCCTAATTGTGAAATGCTGTTTTCATACTCTTGTTATTATTTTCTTTTGTTGATGAATTGTGTTATTTGTTATTTGTTATCTGTTTTCTGTTTTCTGTTTTTCTTGTTTTTAATCTGTCTGTTACAGCACTTTGGCTGACCACTGGTTATTGTATTATGTGCTTTATAAATCAAGTTTGAGTTGAGTTTAAGTTTGAGTATAATTGTACACATTATATTGATTGATTGAATGCTTCATTAACAGTGTGCAAAGACAAGCACAGGGAAGTAGAGTTATATCATATACATATTATAAAATAGGGCTTACGAGGTTAACCAGGGTTGTACCACCAAAGATAAGTTTGACACCTGTTTTTGCTTTTGTGACACTTGCTGAACGTGTCGTGTTGGAAAGTCTAAAGTATAACCTTAACCCCAGTTCACTTCTTAGGATAAAGGCTGTATTGATTGTTACGTGCATGCCGTGCAGCACTAAGCTGTCCTAGAACAGGCTGTTCTAAAACACAACAGGGCTGAGGGTGAGAGTAAAGTGAAACTTAACTACCCCTCCTCTTTCCCACACACACACACACACACACACACACACACACACACACACACACACACACACACACACACACACACACACACACACACACACACAGAGAAAAGCAGAGGAGAGTTCAACAGAGGTTCCAAAGATCATGTGAATGTCATATGGGAACAACTTTATCTCTCCTTATACAGCGGTGGTGGAAAGTAACTAAGTACATTTACTGAAGCACTTCACTTAACCCATTAAAACCTGGAAAGCATCCATGTAAAAAAAAAATTAATCTTGAAAGTGTGAGAATTACTGATTGAGCAGGCATTTGTAGAATTGGCCTCAGATCTTAATGGGTATGTCCATTTTGTCGATTGACCTGACTGCTTGTTTCTCTAGGTTCATAGGTTCAGGATTTGTCGTGCACCCCCCATCCAGTTATTACACTGGCCCCCCATCCAGTTATTACACTGGCCCCCCATCCAGTTATTACACTGGCCCCCCATCCAGTTATTACACTGGCCCCGGGCGCAGTCCGCAGAAAGAGAAAAGAAAGGGAAAAGAGGAAAACATAGGACAAGACAAAGAAGACTAGACTATACGACAACAAGAACTCAGTCACACTGTCTGTCAGTCACAACAGGAGGGAGTAGAAACTAAACACACACACACACACACACACACACACACACACACACACACACACACACACACACACACACACACACACACACACACACACACACACACACACACACACACACACACACACACACACACACACACACACACACCCCACAAGACTCAAAACAACAAGTGAATCTAGGAGTCCTCTGAGTCTACAGCGGTGGTTCTCAACCTTTTCAGACCCCCCAAAATAATCATATTTGAACTGGGGACCCCCCCCACCCTGACAAGCACTTGGAATATAGGAGTTGAGGAATTACATTTAGTTTGGCTCAGTTCCACAGATACATATTATGAAAATAGCTGATCTATAAGCTCCCAATGCCACTTTGATTTTTTTTCTCAATTTGACAATTTCTTAGAGTATAGTTTGTTGATTACTTTTGACGCAATGAAAATGTAATTTCAGAGGTCTTAAAAAAGGTCTTGAAAGTCATCAAATTGTCACTTTAGAAATGTGCAGATACCCTGTTTGTGTGCACTTGTTGGTTTGTTTACTGTTGAGTGAGAAAACAATGTGGGGTCCCGCCACACAGGTTGAGAACCACTGCTCGACAGGTTCTCTCTGGCAAAACAAGACAACACTGATACATGCTTTGTGTGCATGATACACAACACAACACAAGACACGTCACATGCACAGTGCATGCATGGGTGTCTCTCTCATTGTCTCTCTCGTTGTCTCTCTCATTGTGTTGCGTGTGAACAACACACTAAAATCATGTTCCCATGGGTGACTCTGTTTATGGACCATATTCACATGTTTGCTGTCAGCGGTGGAAAGTAACTAAATAGATGTACTCTAGTACTGTATATTTAAGTACAATTCCTAGGTATTTTAGTTTACTTGAGTATGTAACATGTTCAATACTTTCTACTGCTACACCACTACATCTCATCTCAGAAGCAAATATTGTGCTTTTTACTCCACTACAAGTAATTGAAAACTTTAGTTACAAGTTACTTTGCAGATTTAGATCATTAAAAGAACATACATTAACCAACTAAGTCCTATTTTATACATATTCCATTCAAAAATAAGCAATATACAAGCTCTCTTTTAGATAGCCTATTTTCAAAGAATATTGCAAAGTTTGGGGCGGGGGGGGCAAAAGGAACTTCAGTCAGTCATCAATCAGTATTTGATGACGCAGGAGGAGTAGAGCATCCGATTATTTCAAGATGATGTTGGTCGTGTTGTAATTGCAAGATGGAGAAGTACGTTAGCGTTTCTCAAAGCGGGTGGCACCCTGGGGTGCCGTGACGCAAGTCCAGTGGTGGCGCAGAATACTTTGATAATATTTGGAATTGATCAACATCACTCCAGTTTAACCACTTAGACCCCTCTATACTATGTAAAACAGACTTGAGTTGCACTGTACTTGGTATGTTCTTTTTCGATCTACACCAAATCCCTTGCATTGTGACACGTTGTGAGCTTCTAGATCTGCTATTTTTGACGAATGTTCCCTCCAGAATAGGTATGCTGGGGCTCAAGTGGTTAAATGTCAAACGAAGTTATGTCCAATCTGTCCTAAATGGAAACGGATATTCTCTCAAGTTTTCCCTCGTGACATACTGTATCTTTAGGGTGAAAGTTTTACATATTTACGTACCATAATATGACATAAATGTAAGGTGCTGCAAAGCAGTGTTCTTAAGATTTTCCGGCCGCGACCCCCCAAAAGAATCATATTTGAACTGGGGACCCCCACCTTGACAAGCATTTGGAATTATAGGAGTTGAGGCATTACATTTTGACTCGGTTCGACAGATAAATATTGTGAAAATAGCCGATCTACAAGCTCACAACACTTGCAACGTGAGGCGTTGTGAGCTTGTAGATCGGCTATTTTCACAATGTTTGCCTATTTCTTATATTATTTGACAATTTGGCCAATGTTTGACCAGTTTGTATAGTATAGTTTGTTGACTACTTTTGATGCAGTAATGGTCTTTTTTTTCATTTCAAAACCCCCCAAAACCACTGCTGTAAAGTAACAACACTTTAGAGTAGCACTACATTAGACACAGGCCAGTGGGTAGAGTAGTTCATGCCATGTACAGAAGGGATCAGACCATATATACTCATGATAAGAGAGAATCTGTTTGTGTCAAATTAAGGACCACGCTGTACCCAAACACAATAGATACCAGGCCTGTGCCGTGGCATCTTGACTCTTAAAATATGCAAAACGTCAGAACATATTATCATAAGGGGAAAAGGTGAAGAGCATCATAACATTACAATGTATAATTCTACCATAATTCCTTCTCAACTTACAGTAAAAACCGCAGCAGATGTGACATTAAAGCAGGATCATTCCAAATCCCTAAAATCTCATTAACCTTTTCCACTCACTTTGCACTTTGAGTCAACCCCCCAACCTGCCATGAATGTGCTAATTGCCGCCCATATGTTAACGTTTTACGGTATCGGCACCTGCTTCTAAAGATGGTGTTTGCATTGTGTCTGTGCCTGGAAGGGTTTTCTTCTTTTTTTAATATGTAAATGACTCAGGACCATGGAGGTGCCTCCAGCAAACATTAACATACATACTATACATTCCAAACGCGCACACACACACACACACACACACACACACACACACACACACACACACACACACACACACACACACACACACACACACACACACACACACACACACACACACACACACACACACACTCCTGACCCATTTAAATGTAAGTGCCATAAAGGGCCTAGCTGCTTGTCCTGTTCAGATGGAATTCTCTCTTTTACAAAAGACAGTAATTGAATTGATGAGCAATAAATCATTTCACAAGGGGTATAGATTGTTTGCGGGGGTAGGCCCGTTTAGAGTTACAGCATATCGCTTTAGGGTTACAGCATATCGCACCGGACTCTTAAAGGAGTAGTTCACCCAGAAAATGACTTGTTTTCTTTTCAATTACACACCCCATGAAGCATTGAATTCATGTAGTTTTTGTCGCATTCCTAAGCCAATAATGTGATTTCCGGTGTAAATATGCGAATGTATCCGGTAGGAGACTCAAAGGAGACTCTTTGAGTCTCCTATCGGAGAGACCGCCGGTCATCAAATTATTGGCTTATAGGTATGCGACAAAAACAAAAAAATCTCCATGAATTCAATGCTTCATGGGGTGTATAATTGATTGAAAGAAGTAATGTTTTGGGTGAACTACTCCTTTAATATTTAACCCCAAACAATAACTTGATAGGGACCCTAGCTAGCCCCAATGGCCCCAAGACTCTTCAAGTTGTTTTTGTACCCCTGACCCCAACAACACCTGTGAGTGAGAGAGGGGTTTGACACTTTGGAACAAAAAAGACCCCTGCCCACCCACAGGGATGATGTAGGCGGTCGAAACATTGTCCTATATCTTAATTAGGTTCTTGTTGTAAGCTCAATACAATGTGCAGCAGCTGCTTCTTTGTTGATATTATGATTTCTATCTGACACGCCCATAGTTTGATTTGTTGGGACACGCCCATAGTTAAATTTGTTGGGAAACGCCCATAGTTGATTGATTGATTGATTGATTGATTGATTGATTGAATACTTTATTAGAAGTTTGCAGAAAAAAGCATATGATACAGTTCAATACAGCTAATAGGAAATAAAAAACCCAAGAAAGCCATTGGCTTGTTTCCATTGGGGTCCTTTACTCAATTCATAGTTGGGGGGGGGGGGGTCCATGCCTCTGCTTTTGATATCCCTCTCTGGTCACTCATTTGTTTGGCCGGTGGAGATTTGGTTTTTCCTTGCTTCTGGTCACACTGAACTAAGTGAATTTTTAAGTGTACAGATTACAGAAGTATTTAGGGGGGGTCTGAGATTGGAATATATTGTTGCTGTCGGACAGAAACCTCCTATCTCCATATTTTAACTTTTTGTGGCTTTTTTGTGTGCAAATTAACGCCCTACTTGATCATACCACAGCTTCACAGAAAAGTAGCAGATCTACAAGTCTCGAAGCGGCACGGTTCGAGCTTGTAGATCTGCTACTTTTGCAGTTTTTGAATTTGAATCCTGAAAAGTAACAGTTTTGGACATATGAGGTTTCCACCCGACAGAGACAATAATGGTAAGCAGGTCTTTTTTAAAGATGTATTTTTGGCATTTTTCATGCTTTATTCAGATAGACATATAGAGAAGAGAGAGATGAGAACACGGAGCAGGGGAAAGACACAGAAAATGATCTGGCCGGCCAAGAGTTCCAGTAAGAAAGCAATAGCCAGCACTCCAAAGTCCTTCTGGTACTTTTTATTCATAGATGCACGGACAGCATACACGGACGTGTTTCGGCATCAAGCCTTCCTCAGCGTGTGAGGAAGGCTAACGCCTCGCTTCCTCCGTTATCTGTCCTCCAGCATGGCAATGTTTACAGTGAAATTAGTGACCTGCCGAAATATCTGACCATCTTGTGGACGTCACATAACTTACATGGAGGTCTTTAAATACGTGGCCTAAATACCATAGGTTGAACTTAGCGGTAACTTGCTAATAAACAAACCGCAATGATTTACGCTTGGACACGTTATGTGATGTTTACATCATTGTCACATATTTCAGCAGGTCACCAATTTCACCGTAACACCGCCATGCTGGAGTGACCGAGTGTGAGTGAGCGAGTGGGCGAGATTTGGGGTATTGGAATTCAGCTTTAAAGAGTTCCAATCAGGAACACATTGTAGTAGAGAGCATTGTGCACCCACAGTGGCATGCAACATCCTAATCATCTGACAGCTATAAGGTCAAGTTCTCCTATATATCATTTATTGGGGATTTATTGGGATACAGAGGAAGTCCCGTTGACATTGAGCAAATTCTCAACGCAGAGAGAATATGAACTGGCCTTTGCAGCAGCTCTGATGGTGATCTTCCGTGGTGAACTGTTCCGTAATAAAACGTCTTCACACCATTGTGCTATGACAGATGTAAGTAGGCTGCCTGTCAGAGGGCTCTCAATGAATGAGGACTATAAGGGCAGGCTGTTACAAGATGTACTTGTCAAATACCCTCTAGAACAATAACAACAACAACCGTTGTAAGTCACTCAAGGAGAAATGTTTCAATTCCTTCTTTTTCCTTCATGTGACAGAGAGCTGGCGGCATTCCCCTGGGCAGGCACGCACCGTTCCTGTCTACTGGCACAACACACCATGAGAACTAATCAGACCTAATCAGTCATCAGCTGCCATTAATGGGGCACATGGCTATAGCAATCTGAAGGGCATACTTGTTCAATAAATACAGCCAGGAAGATGCAGTATGCTAATAATAGTCCAAACTTTCTGGTTTCTTATTAACACGCTCAGTATTACAGCTCTGAAGAATGGGAAATTATTGTTTTAAAGGGATAGTTTCCCAAAATGTCATTTTTTTCTATCGATTAGTCACCCCATGGAGACTTGACTTCATGGATATTTTTTAGTTTTTGTCACATTCCTAAGACAATAATTTGATGACCGGCAGCGGTTCCGGTAGGAGACATAAAGACTCTCCTTTGTGTCTCCTACCGGAACCGCTGCGTGCCGGTCCGCTGGTCATCAAATTATTGGCTTAGGAATGCGACAAAAACAAAAAAAATCAAGTCTCCTTGGGGTGACTAATCGATAGAATTATTTTTTTTTGGGGTGAACTAGTCCCTTTAAGACAGGGGTCTTCAACGTTTTTCGGGCCAATTAGGCCCCTTATTAGCTGAGAGAGAGATGAAGCAGGGAGGGACCTCCACTACATATTGTATAAAATTGAATTGCATTATTAAACTCTTTTCATAGAGTTGTTTGACAGCAGCACTATCATCAGTGTTGTGTAAATTAATGTTTGTTCACACGTCATCTTTTCTATGAATGTGTTGCATGTTAATGTGTATTGTTTAAAGACTTAAACACTCAGTACTTATAGTCTACAAGCTTGTCGTGAGCTTGTGGATCAGCTATTTCCCGCTATTTGTAGGAAGAAGGGCTTAAGTAGTTAATTGATCACTTCACCCATTTTCAACTTATCTTCATATAATTGGTCCTCACTAATGCTCATTATAAGATTGCACCATTTATGTCTAGTACTCACTGTGTGTCCCAGAAGGAGGGCTGTGGACACTTCAGAAACCTGTCTACCAGTGCTCGGTATAGGCAGGTTTGGTCATTTCGAACATGATTTCCAACTTTTGCATGTATTTATTTATTTCTAATTAATGCAAGAGTAATGGCTTCTATGACATCATCTTTCCAGGAAGAGAAAGGCATGTAGTTTCTGTCAGATTGTCATTTATAGGCATAGATTTCTGAACTGTACCCGTATGAGTAGAAAGAAATTGTGCCATCTCTTGTTTCCTTAGCGTGAGACAGCTAAGGAAGTACAAGTACATCCCCTGGACATGACGTAGTATGTCACAGGGACTTACCCACCAATCCTTCACTTGATGCTGAGTGTCAAGCAGGGAGGCATTGGGTCCCATTTGTATAGTCTTTGGTATATGATCGAACCCCGACCTCCCAATCTCAGGGCGGACACTCTAACCGCAAGGCCACTGCACTGTACTGTACACCAAGTAAGAACAAGCAATCGCTTCGCGGCACGTTTCGAGCTTGCAGATTTGCGACTTTTGCCGCTTTTGTGTGACGCTTTTGTGTGGTCAAGTAGGGCGTGAATTTACGAAAAAAACACAAACAGTTAGAATATGCAGATAAGTTTCTGCCCGACAGGTACGATGTGCATACCTAAAAGCCCCCCCCCCCCCCCCCCCTCTCTGTTTTCTTTTTTTTTTCAATTTACAAATGGAGCCCTGTGGGCAAGTGCATTCCACGAACACTATGAGTGCTGTTCTCTAGTGGATGGACCGCATACTGAGACAGGGTGACTCACACACACACACACGCGCACACACACACACACACACACACACACACACACACACACACACACACACACACACACACACACACACACACACACACACACACACACACACACACACACACACACACACACACACACTCCCCCGTGCGATGATAAGCCTAGATCGAGGAGCACGGAGCACCATGCACCATCATCATCATCATCATCTCGCTTTCATCCCGTAATCGTATTGATGAGGAGAATCAATTACGTGGAGGTTGGACGTTGTCAGTCTCTCTGCAGCTCATATCCAGTTACAGTAATCATCCTTTTAATGGGGAATAAAAAAGGGCTTCGTACCGTATTCCTGTCTGGACTGACTCACTGACTGTTTACAGCAAACCCAAGGGGTCAAGGTTCAATGCTCAATGAGATCAGATTATTACAGCAAACAAATGTGCTTACGTTTATTTTGGACCAAAACAAGGCTATATAATGTCTACAGAAATAATAATCTTGTTTTTTTGACGTAACTGGATCGCAATGGTCTAGTTTTATTGCCTGTTGTTGAGTTTTGTATTGTATAGTATGCCAGCCACCACTGGTTTAGTTTGACGTCAGACATTCTCTTGCTCTGCCCTTCAGGCTGCATCAGTTGTCAAACATTCAGCAGACAATGAGAATTCTTCTGTCGTCTTGAGGGCGGCCGTAGCTTAGTCGGGTATGAGAAGCTTTCTGGTGATCAGAAGGCCACCGCTGACCACCGGTTCAACTCCTGCATGCCGCCCGCCCTGCAATATATGTCCAAATGTCCCTGAGCAAGACTTTTAACCCATTAAGACCTGAGGCCGATTCTACAAATGCCTTCTAAACCAGTAGTTCTCAAACTTGTTTGTGCCCAGGAGGACTCACAAAATGATATGTATTTGGCCGCGGACCTCTCCCCCGCACAGAAGATATATGTGAGATGTTGTGAGCTTGTATATCTGTATCCCTCACGGGTCACTTTTTAGAAGTTTTTACACACTCAAGTGTTAATATACCAGATTTTACTTCATAGGTTCACAATCTCCAACGTTTACACTCACGCACGCACACACACACACACACACACACACACACACACACACACACACACACACACACACACACACACACACACACACACACACACACACACACACACACACACACACACACACACACACACACACAGCGCTACTGTCACTTCTAAGAAATGGTTACTCTTCACAACCATAAACACAAAGCACGACGCACATTGGAGACGCATTGGTGTCATGTTGCCGCTGTCACAGTGTATAGCCTACAAGTGAAGGGACACTGCATGCTTCATCCGTATACAGTCAGTACTGTTTATAGCCTATTGTCAATAGGAATGCATCCCTCGGCTAGAAGAAAGCATTCCGTTTTTAAATGAACTGGAATCCGTTACAAATTTAACTCTAGAGCGTGAACTCAATGACATTATGTGTTGAACATTAACGCAAAACCCTGCATGAGACGGAATGTTCTCTCTAGCTCTATCGTAGAGAGAGCATGTTCTAAAGAGAGACTGCAGAGAGACGGTGTAGTGCCTCAGTAAACTATAGGATCACACGTAAACCGAGGACCTAGCATATCAGTCTAAAGTTCTCTAAAGTAAACAATATACTATCAACCAGTGGTGGAAAGTACATTTACTCAAGTACGGTACTTAAGTACAATTTTGAGGTATTTGTACTTTACTTGAGTATTTCCATTTTCCTATACTTTTAATTCTACTCCACTACATCATAGAGGCAAATATTTTACTTTTACTTCACTACAATTATTTGAAAACTTTAGTTATTTTAGTTACTTTGCAGATATGAATTATTACATTATAAAACATACATTAACCACTTTAGCCCTATTTTATCCCTAGGCCATTTGAAAATAGCCGAGCCAAGCCGATACCAATACTTTTGTACTTCAAGTAAATTTCGAATTCCGGACTGTTACTTGTAAGAGAGTACAGACTACATTGCAGTATTGATACTTTTACTTAAGTAAAACATTGGAGTACCTTTTCCACCACTGCTATCAACATAATCTGTACATTTGAAACCATTAGATTTTCAGGCCTTCAAATCCAGCCGTTACGTAAGTACAGTACGTTGCGCTGATCAGAGCAATGATCACACAGCCATTTGAAGGGTTAAACACTATAGAAAAAAAAACATATCTAAAGAACAAAAACATGAGAACAAATGACGAAGGTAACTAAGTCTGTATTATGGTCGTCATCATAACTAGGTCAAGTGCTACGGGGCTATTAAGGTGGAGTCTGAGGAGACATACGCACATCTTGCTCGGTGTTGCCATGTCTGCTTATTATAAGCAACTTTGGGCTTGTTTTTTTCTGTAAACTTGCTTGTAAATATTGGTTGAGGCATGTGTTTTTTTGGGGGGCTTGTTTCTAAAGTGTAGTTGCTTATTTGGTCTTGCTTCCTAATGTTGTTTAAACCAGAGGTTCCCACCTGTTTTCTGGAAATATTTTGTGCCAGGGAACCACATACCAGATTTGTGTTGTTAAAATATTTCAGAAATATTCAAAATATTTCACTTCTTTGTTTCTCAATATTTAAAAAAAAAATAGCCTAGTCACTTCTTTTGGGCTTGTTTTCATAGACCTGGCCGCTTGTTTCTCTTGCAAAATCTGGCAACACTGATCTTGCTCCTCAGTGGGCAGCATTATGATGAATGGACGTTGAGACAGGGGCAGACGCAGGTTTTTTGTCGTCATGAAAAAATCATCATCGTCATCCTCCTTCTGGCAGGGAAAAGTGGGAGAGAGAGAGAGAGAGAGAGAGAAGTGCCGCGTCATCTTGGAGAGCAGGGAGAGAATTGCTTAGTCATTGTTTTGAGTACGTGCCAGTCCAGTCCGGTCCAGTCCAGTCCTCCTGCACGTGTGCGTCACACACTGTGCTTCCTGTGTGTCACGTCACATGATGCCACACACACACTGCACTTTGACTCAGCCAATGACGAGCGTCATCACAACACCGTCGTCAGGCAGAAACCTCGCATCTCCATGTTTCACATTTTCACATTTTTTTCCCCGTAAATGAATGCCATACTCAGTGGTGGGAAAAGTACTCAAATGTTTTACTTAAGTAAAAGTATCAATACTGCAATGTAGAAGTACTCCGTTACACGTAAGAGTCCGGAATTCAAAATGTACTTGAGTAAAAGTGCAAAAGTATTGGTATCAAAAGTACCACAAGTAAAAGTACTAAAATGTTTGAAGATAGCAGATCTACAAGCTCACAACGGGTCGCGATGCGACGCATTGTGAGCTTGTAGATCGGCTATTTTCAAATAGCCTAGGTATAAAATAGGGCTAAAGTGGTTAATGTATGTTTTACAATGTAATAATTTATATCTGCAAAGTAAAGTTTTCAAATAATTGTAGTGGAGTAAAAGTACAAAATTTGCCTCTGAGATGTAGTGGAGTAGAAGTAAAAGTACAGAAATTTTGAAATACTCCAGGAAAGTAAAAGTACCTCAAAATTCTACTTAAGTACAGTACAGAGATTTAAACAGCACGTGGTACAGTCAGACATTAAGGATAAAAGGATAACACAAAAAAATAATTAACACAATAATACATGTCACCAACAAATACTATACTGTATGTACAAAAAAGGTGGGAAAATAACATTTATCTCCCCTTTTGGTCTCCTGACTTTTCAGGCCAAAAGGAGTGAAAAACGCCGATCTACAAGCTCACAATGTGTCGCATGTTAGCTTGTAGATCAGCTATTTCACTGATGAAAGTGTTAAAAAGTAATAATAATATAGAGAACCTGTTTTGGACATACAAGGTTTCCACCCGACAATGACACGGATACATGATGTGTGTGGATGGGTGTCTCTCTCTCTCATTGTGTGTGTGTGTGTGTGTGTGTGTGTGTGTGTGTGTGTGTGTGTGTGTGTGTGTGTGTGCGTGTGCGTGTGCGTGTGCGTGTGTGTGTGTGTGCGTGTGCGTGTGTGTGCGTGCGTGCGTGTGTGTGTGTGTGTGGTCCCTTGGGTGCCTCTGTTATTGACATGTTTCACATGTTTGCCTAACCCTAACCCACCGTGCAAAGTAGCTAAGTACATTTACTCAAGTCCTGTATATTTTTTACTTGAGTATGTCCAGTTTTCAATACGTTATACTTCTACTCCACTATACAGTACATCTTAGATGCAAATTATATATGCATTAACCAATTAAGCCCTATCTAGCCCCTATCTTGTCTATTAAAAAAAAAAATGCCGATCTACATGAAGCTCAAAGACGCAATGTGTGCTTGTAGATATGCTATTTTTCATTTAACATTTTGACAAGAAGAAAGAAACCGGTGAAATGGGACATTCTGCAAAATGAGCACTTTTACTTTTCGACCTTTAAGCATATTTAATACATACTTTTGTACTTTAATTCAAGTACAATTATGAATACAGAGTATTTATACATTGTGTTATTGATACTTATACTTACTTCTTCCACCACTGGTTGACTCAGCCGCTGATGTAGTTCATCAGTACAACACAGACCCATGTGTGTCTGTGGGAAAATAGCAGATCTAGAAGCTCACAAGGCGTTGCAATGCGACGCATTGTGAGCTTGTACATCTGCTATGTTCGAATAGCCAAGGGATTAATTGGTTAATGTATGGTATGTTTTGTAATAATAATTCAATACAAAGTAACTAGTAAAAAAAACAATTGTAAATACTCCAGTGAAGTAAAAAATACCTCAAAATTGTACTTAAGTACAGTACTTGAGTACATGTACTAAGTTACTGGCCACCCCTGTAGCTACCAGTACAACACAGACCCATGTGTGTGTGCATGGGTGTCTCTGTCATTGTGTGTCTCGCTGTGTTGTGCGTGTGAACACACACAACAAGACGTTCCCATGGGTGAGTCGGTTATTGACCATAATTCACATGTTTGCTACTGTGTGAACATGGTCTGTTACAGTGGTCCTATTACAGCTCAGTGGCCTTGGGGTTAGAGCAGGGCTCCTCCAACAGGGGTCTTCCAACAGGGGGTCCGGGACCCCTAGGCCTAGGGGGTCCCAGTGGTGTAAAGTAACTATGTACATTTACTAAAGTACTGTACTTAAGTACAATTTTGAGGTACTTTTACTTTACTGGAGTATTTCCAATTGCCTATACTTTTACTTCTACTCCACTACATCTCGGAGGCAAATATTGTACTTTTACTCCACTACAATTATTTGAAAACTTCATTTACTAGTTACTTTGCAGATATACATTATTACATTATAAAACATACATTAACCACCTTAGCCCTATTTTATACCTAGGCTATTTGAAAATAGCCGATCTACAAGCTCAAAACGCGTCGCATCGCGACGCGATGTGAGCTTGTAGATCTGCTATTTTCAGACATTTTAATACTTTAACTTTTGGTACTTTAAGTACTTTTTGATACGAATACTTTTGTACTTTCACTCAAGTAAAAGTATCAATACATTGCAGTATTTATACTTGTACTTAAGTAAAACATTTGAGTACTTCTGCCACCACAGGGGGGTCCTCAGAGTTACTAAAGGGGGGCCGCCAAATCATTGTGTGATAGGAACCTTTTTGTTTTACATTAACCACTTGAACCCTAACATTTCTATTCTGGGGGAAGCATTCGCCGAACATAGACAATCTACAAGCTCTGTAGATTTGGTGTAGAGGGGGTAAAAAGAGCAGACCAAGTACAGAGCCAAAGCTCAGGTTTACTAGTATAAAGGGTTTAAGACAAGTGGTTAAATGTCGGAAAATACAGGGTTAAACCCTGAGGAAGACTTTATAGTCAAAACGGTTTCCTGTACATTTTAATACATTTTTGCACCGTGGCCAAGAGTTGTGCGGCCTCATCCTTCTCTTTCTTTTCAAAATCTTTTTATTACGTTTTTTAAACAAAGCCCAAGGGCGAGTATACTTTACGTAGCATCTTAATACACAATATCACAAAGATACAAAGAGAGAGAGACAAAATGTATATATGTCACAGGTAAATTGGCATTCCAGGTAAATTGGAAGTGAAGCGCTTGTTTTTAGGCTCGGGGCGGGGCTGCGATGCGAGGACGACAACATGGATATATGTACATACTGGCCTCAGTGGCGCACTTTGATAATCATTGGACTCACCATCCACTATCACTGGGAGTCTGGTTTTGACTCCCGCTTGGGACATTACTTTTTTAAACAACCGTGGACGACTTTTTTTCGCCGATAAAGTATAGTTTTGGACCATGATGGAGGCGCGCCGACTCAGCAGACCTTGAGGCCAAGGAGGCGCGCCCGAGCGCCTCCAGGCGCGAGTGCCCGCGACGACCGGCCGATGGTCTGCTAGTCGACTAAGCGCCGTCCGAGTTATGTACCGATAGGCACAGAATCGTAAATGATGTTGTGGGGACTGTGTTTGCCCCTCTATGGTTTGCCCCAACTGCCACTCACTGCACTAACATAGCCCGCCAGCCCCGCCTCCTCAGGCTCGCCCCCTTGTGCTTCAACTGCATGGAATAAGGCTGTTCGCGGGTGTGTGTGTGCGCGCGCGTTCGTGTGCGCGCATGCGTGTGTGCGTGCTCGTTTGTGCGAGTGTGCATGCGTGCGTGGTGTGGGACTCATGTCTGGCTTGCATTGCCCTCTAGCGTTGGTTCTATAGAGGGGGCGGTGAAAACAAGCGCTTCTTTTCCAATTTACCTGGAATGCCAATCGACCTGTAACATATATACCCATTCCCCCAGTGGTGTGATCTAGTTTTTTTCGGAGGGTATACGATAATTATTCCCTGCACGACATGCGCGATACGCTATCGCGTTTTCAATGGATGAAATGGTTATTAGACTGTATACGCTTTCCCCAAAAAAAATCTGCATTGTATACGGCGTATATGTCACAGTACGTTTGGAGAACCAGTACGATTGAAGACCTGAGAGATCTCACATTTTTTAAATGGATGGAATAATTGTGAGAGCCAGCCCCTATTAATGCTTTATAGGTAGAGTTAGAAGATTTTTTAAATAAATTCGGCAAGCAATAAAACAGCCAGTGAAGTGAAGACTGCACCGGAGTTATTATGTGTGATCTGCGACTGGTGTCTGAGTAATGAGTCTGGTAGCTGCATTTTGGATTAGTAAGTAATCTAGAAATAGAGGAGCGACACAGGCTGTCGAAAAGTCCATCACAACAACCGTCTAGACGAGATGAAACAAATGCGTGAGCGGGGAGAGCAAGCGTGGATTTGATTTGAGCAATGTTTTGGAAAATGACAGAACATACAGTACATGGCATGCACAACGTTATTTCACGTCATATACTGTGCACTGTATAATATGGTTGTTTGGCCTTCTCTTGCAGAGAGACGCAACAAACATTGGTTGTTATTTATTTTTTAAAGCCTCATTGGGAAACATCCTTTGTATCTGTCTGAGATGTCCTGGACAAAATGAGAGCTGTGCAAGATCTAATGACTTTTACTAATGCCCCCAACTCCTGGAATGCCCTTGAACACATTTTAAAGTTTGTTCTATGCCATCGTTTCCACAGTTCAAATGAGGGTAACCTCAGTGCCTTTCGAGCATAATTAAAGGTTTGAATGAACGAATGAATGAATGAACCCATTCACACAGACGTTCACACACCAACGGCGGAAGAAACCATGATGGCAAGGCCCCCACCTGCTCATCGGGAGCAGTTAGGGGTTCAGTGTCTTGCTGATGGACACTTCGACATGGACCACCATGTTGGAAACATATCCCCTGGGGCTTTGTTGTGTTATCCTTTTTAGCATAACCTTTGTCTGTATTACTGTTAACACAATAAAGTATTCAATCAATCAATCAATCAATCAATCAATCAATCAATTGGCCGAGTTGTTGCGTGGTTGACATAAGCTCTATCTCTCCCTCCCTCCATCTCTCTGAGTAGTAGAGTAGTAGAATGAGAACTGTCCCATGTTTGTTCTAAATTTGGGTGGTACCAGATCATGGTCGCTCCCTCTAGTGTTGTGGCTGTGGGTGTCACTCACTTTGGAGAAGTGGTTAGACGGGTATGAGGGATTGTCCCTTTGACTATCTTAAATTCCAATCCCATTGATATTTGCTTAACCCTGTCTTCTACCCTGAGCCATCCCAAACTAGCAAAGTGTGTTGGAATTAGGTGGGTGATCAACTTGTGATGCGATGGGACAGCCCCGTCTGTCGCAGCCAGGGGAGTCCCATCCGTCGCATCAAACAGGTGGTCAAATCCTGCCCCCCCCCTACTCGTCACCTTTTTGACGCAACAGGACATCTGCTCCTAACCACTGCTCCTCACTATAAGACAGCTGCTGAGAAAAAAAATTGAGCTTTGGGTTCAAACTGAGGCTATTATAGCTCGGTGCCCAGGTGGTCTGAAAGGAAAAGCTTGATCACTCCGTTGATTTACAGTATGTTTTTGGAACAGCTCGGAAAGTCTGACTCATGTGTCGGAGCGGCCGTAGGCCCCTATTGATGTGTTTGACAGTAAATCCCTGCTCAGGTTACTGTTTCCAAGTGCAGCCAAAACATGGGCTCTGCTGTATCAATAGAAACATGTCTCTACTGGCAACAAAGGCCTTCATCAGCTCCCTAGTGTGTCTTCACAACCGCTCATCTCAACAGTTTTAACCACCGGTTTAGCAAGGATCACACTACCAAACAATATGAGTTTACGTAAATTTATCAACGGAAAGACGAAATGAACGCATTAATCAATTAATGAAGGAAAAACGAAGGTGATCAACGACTGGTCATCTGGTCATCCGGGCTGGTTGTCCTTAAGCTGAGGTGGGGAAGCTTTTCATTAGTCCGCCGTGGCACCCTTAGGGTCCTATAAAAAGAAAAGGGTAGCAGTGGTGGACAGTAACGGAATAAATGTACTTGAGTACTGTACTTAAGTACAGATTCTGAGGATCTGTACTTTACTTGAGTATTAGATTGTTTTGATACTTATTACTTTTACTCGAGTACATTTCCAAGACAAATATTTTACTTTTACTCAAGTACATTTCTAAAGTACTTTTAGGTTGGCTGTTTACATTTTTTTTATTTTTATTTTTTAAAGTAAAGTAACTAACAAATTACCATTTGAGAGCAGTAGCCTAACTAGTAACTATAACTTTAACTATTGTTACTTTTTTAAAGTAACTTGGCCAACACTGTTTATAACATTATTTGAGTGAAATATTTGTCACCACTTCTCCAGTCGACCCCCTTGCTTTGTTAGTGACACTGACACAGGTCCTCAGTTAATCCATTGCCATATTACTGAGAAATGCTGTTAAAATAGGACTCTCTAACGATTCAGCTATGGCCGACCCATGTTGCCATGGTTACCCGATGTGTCAATCACAGTACGTTGAGGCCGGTCTGGAGTCGTGTGGAACTTCATTTTTGGGAAAATTACGTCATAATTGATGAGTCGTGATTTGAGCAGCTTGATTTAAAGGCTGATTCCACACAGTGTGAGGACATTAGTGAAAGAGAAGCACGCTATACATCCTCCTATTGAAACCATTGGAGCACTGAGTGGAAGTCAAAGCTGACCATTCCTGGATCGTAACTTGAGACATCACTGGGACAGTTCTAGACAGCTGGAGAAGACACTCAGTCAAGATGGAGAACAAGCTGTGTGATGCTGAAATTAGGAGGATCCAGCAATATGAGGTGGATGTAACTCTGGACCCTGATACAGCACACTGCATGCTCATCCTGTCTGAGGATGGAAAACAAGTGAGCCATGGAAATGGATGGAAGAATCTCCCAGACAACAAAGAGAGATTCTCTAAAAACAATGTCTTAGGAAAACAAAGCTTCTCCTCAGGAAGGTTTTACTATGAGGTTCAGGTTGGAGGGAAGACTTCCTGGGATGTAGGAGTGGCCAGAGAGTCCATCAACAGGTATGGATGGATACAACTGAGACCCAATGATGGTTACTGGTCTATAAGGTTGAGGAATGGAAATGAGTACGAGGCTATTGCTGATTCTGATGTCCTCCTCCCTGTAAGAGAGGAGCTCCAGAAAGTGGGAGTGTTTGTGGATTATGAGGAGGGTCTGGTCTCCTTTTATAATGTGGAGAGCAGAGGTCATCTCTAACCTTTCACTGGCTGCACCTTCACTGAGAGACTCTACCCATTCTTTGGTCCACGTAACAACTATGCTGGTACAAACTCTGCTCCTCTGATCATCTCTCCTGTCAATCACACTGATTGACAGGATAAATCCTTACATTTACAATAGAATGTGTAAATTACACAGTATTGTAACTCTTAACAAACCTGCTTATCTGCAGCAGTTAGGGCTTCAGTGCCTTGCTCAAGGACGCTTCATCCAGTTCAAAATACTGGTGACGACCTACAAGGCAGTCAAGGTCACGTCACCTCCTGACCTTCAGGACATGATCCACCCCTACACCCCTTCACTAACACTTTGCATCAGATATATATATATACATATATTTTTATTAGGTAAAATGGTGTCTTGAGTCGTGTGACATTGAGCATCAAACAGGGTTCTGATACTCCATACTGTTTGACTGTAATTGGATTCATAAATGTATGGGCGGTAGAGATGCGCGGATGGCCTCTCATGGTCATCCGAATCCGCGGTACAAATTAATTATCCATCCGTTATCCAACCGCAATAATTATATTATCCAATTTTAATATGCGCATCCGCACCAACCGTTTTCCCCGTATGTCAAAATATTATTATTTTCTGGTATTCCCCGTTAGTTTTAGTATTAGTTGTGCGATGCGATCAGAAAATGCATTGATTTAGCCTATGGAATGTCGGTGCGGCATCCAACTGTGCGGAATCCAACATACAGAGCGCACTGCTCTTCAGCGCAGCACAGCAGCACTGGTTAAAAAAAAAGAAAAAAGACGCACCGACATTCCATAGGCTAAATCAATGCATTTTGTGATCGCATCGCACAGAGGCTGCTCTACACACTCACACAGACACAAGCACGCAGAGATTTAGCTATTTTATGGATAGATATATTAGATGTCATTAATTTATTTACCGCAATATTTCACCCGCGGTTTATCCGATATTAATTAATAATTATATTTGATTGACCCAAATCCACCCTAAACTGCGGTTAACTGCGGCAACCGCGGCTAAAACCGCGATCCGCGCATCTCTAATGGGCGGGCTGGGACCTATTTCTAATCCAAAAAACTAAACATATCACAAACACAACATCCAATCAACCCCAAATTAGAATCACATATATATAGAGCACACCTCCAAAAAGTGTTTCTGCAGGCCTTGTATAACGTAGTGGTTCTACAAGCACATCAGTGCATGCAGTGCATGTGGTTTCAGCCCTGACAAGCACTTGGACTTGTAGGAGTTGAAGCATTACATTTAGTTTGACTCGGTACAGATAACTATTGTGAAAATAGCCGATCTGCAAGCTCACAAGGCGTGTTTTTGGCGAAGAGGTATAGGCTCCTCTTATATTTTAAAGCCTCATTGGGAAACATCCTTTGTATCTGTCTGAGATGTCCTGGGGAAATGAGAGCTGTACAAGATCTAATGACTTTTACTTAAGTCCCTAGCACACACTGAGTTTGGCAAGTACTCTTTTTCTTTTAATGCCCCCAACTCCTGGAATGCCCTTCAGCATATTTTAAAGTTTCTATGCCATCGTTTTCACAGTTCAAATCCATGATCATGCTCCATTGTGTATCTGTTTGTAATCGTTTTTTTTTCCCCCCACAGTAAATCAGGGTAACTGTAAAAATAAGAGGTAGACTCTACACATCTAGGCCTTTTACCCTTTACTGTGAAAAGGGTACTCTACAGTGTAAGCGTAAAAAAGAGAAGACCAAGTACACAGCCAGAGGTCAAGTAACGTACTAAGTTTTGAGGGTTTGTGGTTAAATATCTAAAAATCACATTAACATGAATCCAACAATTACGTAAGAGAAACAATAATGTGTAAACAAACATACAAAAACATAAATTTAAACAAAACACTGATGATAGTGCTGTCAAACAAGTCTATGAATTGCTATCTATGAAAGCTATGAACAAGTTTCATCTGCAACACAATTTTGTACAATTTGTAATGGGGGGTCCCTGCTTCATCTCTCTCTCAGCTCAAAATATACAGCAGGTGTTGTGTTATGCAATGGAAGCCAAAGAAATGATGTCATCGTGATGGTTCCTAAATTTGCTATAATTATTCTCTGAATTAAACATAAAGGAAATCTTTTCTTTTTTCTTCCTTATATTCATCACATCATGTGTCCTGTGATTCTCTCTTTCTTCAATATAACACCAGTGCTGTTTCAAACCGCGTAAAACTCGAGTGTTCGGTGCATGCAGGGAGATTACATAACATCCATTTGGTTTAAGAAGCCCTTTCACTTCCCCCTGTTTTTTGGCAGTAGTGATTCGATTCCCGTGCCAGAGTGCGAGTGAATGAGCACCCACCCACCCACCCGCGTGGGTGGGTGCTCAGCGTGGGGGTGCCGTGCCGGAAAGGTGCCACGCAGCGACACCCACTGAATCGTGAGTCAAAATCCGCAAGCACCAGAACAAAAGATCACAGGAAGGGAAGAAAACCTCATCGAAAAGAATCCTTAATATTCTGGAGGTATAGGGACAAGGAGGGAGACGGTTGAGCAACAATATAGGCTCCATGCGCAGCAGACATGTTGGAAAGAAATTAGGCCTCTTCCTTACTTTCTTCACAGGTCTTTCCAATGATACTAATGATGGCATGTTCCAGAACATGTTATCGTCATTGTTCAAGTTCCGGAATATTGTATTATATGATGAATTGAGTACCATGGACCACAATGTTGGAAACAAGCTTTTGGTGTAATCCTTTTAGCATGACCTTTGACTGTACTAACTGTTGTTACTGTTACTAACACAATACAGTATTCAATCAATCAATCAATCAATCAATCAATCAATCAATCAATCAATCAATCAATCAATCAATCAATCAATCAATCAATCAATCAATCAATTGATCAATCAATCAATCAATTGGCCGAGTTGTTGCGTGGGTGACATAAGCTCTTTCTCTCTCCCCCTCTCCCTCTCTCTCTCTCTCTCCCTCTCTCTCTCTCCCTCTCTCCCTCACTCTCGTTCTCCCTTTTTACCTCTCCCTCCATACCCCCTCTGTCTCTGTCTCTTTCCGCCCCTCTCTCTCTCTCTCCCTCTCTCCCTCTCTCCCTCTCTCCCTCTCCCTTTTTACCTCTCCCTCCATCCCCCCTGTCTCTCTCTTTCCGCCCCTCTCTCTCTCTCTCCCTCGCTCCCTCCCTCCCTCCCTCTCACTGATCAGGATCTGGAACGACGTCATACACACCACAGGACCAGCGACGCCGATGTCCAGGATCTCCATGCATGGTTATGTGACGTCAGGCACAACAAGAGCAAACAGAGCCATTCATACTGATTCGCGTTGATGTCGGCCATGTCCATATTTGGGCATAATCCGCCCACCCGCCCGCCTGCCACAGACAAGACAAACAACTTGAACTTCATATCGTTGCTGTCAGGCAGAAACTTCATATCTCCATATTTCATATGCTTTTTTTTAATTAATGCCCTACTTCATCATACAAGAGTGTCTCACAAAAGCAGTGAAAATAGCAGATCTACAAGCTCGACACGTGGTGACCTTGTAGATCGTCTATTTTCACTATGTTAACAGGGTTTTCTTTGCAAAATGCAAAAGAAACGGTTTTGTCTTGTACAGTGCAAGATTTCCACCCACTAGATACTATCTAAAATTACTCAGAGCAGTCGTGTGTAGTATAGTGTAGTTTGCAGGGATGAGGTAGCCAAACTTTGCGAGTGTGTGTGTGTGTGTGTGTGTGTGTGTGTGTGTGTGTGTGTGTGTGTGTGTGTGTGTGTGTGTGTGTGTGTGTGTGTGTGTGTGTGTGTGTGTGTGTGTGTGCGTGCGTGCGTGCGTGCGTGCGTGCGTGCGTGCGTTCGTGCGTGCGTGTGTGCGTGCGTGTGGTTGGTCATATAAAAATAGCCATGGTGTCCTTTCCAGGCATTGGAAATATTTTGTAAGAACGAAATAATAACTTTCAGGAACATGTCCAGCAGAGAAATCCAATCTGCAGGTGATTGTTTGTTTCCTCCGGTCCGGGGGTCAGGCTGTGCTCGCACTCCCCGTTCCTTCCAACTATTCACACCACGTCATCGCCTTAAGAATACCACTGATAAGATTTGTGAACAGAAAGAATTCAATGGAGTTTGGCCAACATTTCATTCCCTGAGCATTAAAAATAGGCTCTACTACAAAATGAACAAAGGGTGAATAACCACTTGAACTCTATACAGGGTTTCTCAAAGTGGGTGCCATGACACAAGTCCAGGGGTGCCACCAGTGGTGTAAAGTAACTAGTACATTTACTCAAGTACTGTACTTAAGTACAATTTTGAGGTACTTTTACTTTACTGGAGTATTTCCAATTGTCTATACTTTCACATCTACTCCTACATCTCGGAGGCAAATATTGTACTTTTACTCCACTACAATTATTTGAACACTTTAGTTACCAGTTACTATGCAGATATAAATGATTACATTATAAAACATATATTAACAACTTTAGCCCTATTTTATATCTAGGTTATTTGAAAATAACAGATCTACAAGCTCACAACGCGTCGCATTGCGACGCGTTGTGAGCTTGTAGATCTGTTTACTTTTGGTACTTTAAGTACATTTTGATACCAATACTTTTGTACTTTTACTCAAGTAAATTTTGAATTCCGGACTTTTACTTGTAACAGAGTACTTCTACATTGCAGTATTGATACTTTTACTTGAGTAAAACATTTGAGTACTTTTTCCACCACTGGGTGCCAAAGAATACTTTGATAACATTTGGAATTTATCAATATCCCTTCAGTTTAACCACCTCTATACTTAGTAAAACAGACCTCAATTGCACTACACTTGGTACGTTCTTTTTCAATCTACACCAAATCTCTTTGCCAAAAATAGCACATCTACAAGCTTGTAGGTCGGCTATTTTTGGTGAACGTTCCCCCCCAGTGATTAAACGTTAAGTATAAAGTTACTTTTCAATCTGTCCCAATGGAAACGGCTATTTGCTCAAGTTTTACTCGTGACATACTGGATCTTAGGGGGAAAGATTCACATATTTATGTACCGTAATATGACATAAGTGTGAGATTCAAAAAATGTACAATGTCATTCAGGGGTAACCTGACTCTGTCAAATGGAAGAAGCTTGCGACACAAATGCAAATGAGATTTCCGGAGGGAGGGGGGTTTACCAGGCTAATTCAGGGGTGCCGTGGATGAAAAATTTATGTACACGGGTGCCCTGAGCTTTGAGAGTCTGAGAACCACTGCCTCAGCATCCCTATTCCGGGGCAAGTTGTGAGCTTATAGATCAGCTATTTTTTGAATTGCTGAAGAATAGATAAAGTGGTAAAACCTTTATTTTGATTAACTAATTTTGCTGGGGACACCCTGGAACCCCCTGAAGGACCCCCGGGGGTCCCCAGATTCCACATTGAAAACCCCTGCTGTAAAACATACAATATATAGATTTACATACATTGAAACAGGGCCTCCCTCGTAAAAGACATCTTGTATCTTAACGGATTCCTCCTGTATAAATAAAGGTTCAATCAAACATAGCTGTTTGGAAAAGTCATGGTAAGTTCACCAGCCTCATTTATTTTCCTTTCTTCTGTATTCAGGAACAGAACAAAATAGCAACCACCATACCAGAAACATGGAGATCATGTTATTGTGAACTCTCTTTTTTGAATGTGATGACGTTATGAGTACATGGTCCAATTAAAACATTTATTGGACCACGACAAACCACCAGGAAAGTCCCCATGTTTTGCTGGTGACTTTTACTGTTTTTAACTCAGACAGCATGGCTTAACAAGTGAAGCCATGTTTGATCACAAAGGGACTTGTAACAAACTGCTCTTAACAATTAACACACTTTTTTTTAAACTTAAGTTGAAGTATCAATACCACAAGTGAAAGTCCGGTGAAAGGCCAATCTACAAGCTCACAACGTGTTGTGAGCTTGTAGATTGGATTTTCAAACCGTTAAAGTAAAGGGGTTAATGCATACATAATAATCTAACTCTATAAAGTAACTAGTTTTCAAATAGTTTTAGTGGAGGGAAAAGTGCAATATTTGCCTCTGAGATGTAGTGGAGTAGAAGTAAAAGTATTGAAATTTGGAAATACTCCAGTAAAGTAGAAAAAGAAAAACTCATAATTGTACTTGAAGTACAGTAGGCTACTTGAGTAAAATCAGTAAATGTACTTAGTTACTTTCCACCTCAGCTAACACATGACCAATTATGTCGTTTCAACCCATGACCTCAATTGTGACCTTGTCCTTTGACCTGTTCGACCCAAAAGTTAACCACTTCACCAAAAAAATTACTTATTTTCTATCAATTACACACCCCATGAAGCCTTGATTTCATGGATTTATTTTTGTTTTTGTGGCATTCCTAAGACAATAATTTGATGACCGTGTGTATTTCCGGTAGGAGACACAAATAATCTACTTTGTGTCTCCTACCGGATACATTAGCCGGTAGGAGACGGGAATCAAATTATTAGCTTAGGAATGCGACAAAAAAAAAAAAGAATCCATGGATTCAAGGCTTCATAGGGTGTGCAATTGATAGAAAATAAGTCATTTTTTGGGTGAACTCCTCCATTAAGCTCTATATACTCGGTTGTATGATGAACAGCAAGAATAGCAATTGAAATGAAATGGTTAGTGTATGTTTTGTCCAAATCTACATAGTAACTAGTAACTAAAGTTTACTAAAGAGTAAAAAGTACAATTTGCCTCTGAGGTTTAGTGGAGTAGAAGTAAAAGTACTGACATTTTGAAAAAATAGTAAAGTAAAAAATAAAAAACAACATTAAAAAACCCTCAACATTGTACTTTAAGTACAGTACTTGAGTACATGTACTTAGTTACTTTCCACCACTGCCAACCACGGTGTGTGGACTTTGTTTACCACAGATCCTAATCTACAGTTTACTATTAAGGGACCATGTGAGCACATGAGCACCTGCTGATCAAAGAGAAGCTCAACATCCACTAAACAAACAGACATCTGAGGTCTTTGAAACCTCAAGAACCCTGCATGTCAACATCACTTTTGTTTTATATTATGTACATTTCAGCCAACTGAGTCTGGGAAAGCCTTTTTTTTAAAAAGTTGAAAGGAAACCATTTCTTTCATTTTGGAAGACCTAGTAAATAACTGTATCCTAAAAGACATGTAAAGAAAATGATTGCAGTATCAGTGACTATAGCTACAGTATCATAGAGATTCAGTGATAAACCATGGTCCACAGTGCTGCCTGGTGGTCAAGTCTGGTATGTCTGGTAAAAATAAATAAGTACGCAAATACATAAATACATATTCAATAATTAAATACATAAATACATAACATAAATACATAAATACATAAATACATAAATACATAAATACATAAATAAAAATAAATAAAATAAATACATACATAAAATAAATACATAAATAAATACACAAATAAATACTTAAATAAACAAACAAAACAATAAACATTGCATAAAGTGCAATCTTTTAGTTAATACTTGCCAAATGTGCTGCAAACCATTCAACACTGTGAAGACGTCCTTTTGGCCTATAATTAAAGCTGCACTATGTAACATTCCTCTTCTACCCCAGATTTGAAGTGCTAGGTCACCTGCCAATACAAGTGCTGAATTTTGTTTTGTTTTACCTTTGAGCTAATATATTCTGCCTGCTTGCTCAGGGGATAAATTGAATCTTGACTTTCAGGTCAAAATTCACGTCAAACCAGAAACAGGATAGTGTCAAAGGTCATGTCTCACCACACAGGATTTTGGGCCTCTTCCTTACTTCCTTCATAGGTGTTCCCCTCTGGTCAAACAGAGTCAGGGTGCTGATATTGTGCATTTTGGCTCACTGGAAACTCTCAAAGTGTGATCCAAGGTGACTCATGGTTCCACCCATAAGGGGCCAAATGGCCCCTTATGGGTGTGTAACTCTGAGTGTACAAATGGAACCAAATGGACCCTATATTGGTTCCGTTTGTACACTCTCAGAGTTATGGGTGGACCTTGAAATTAAACAGTTTGAGAAGCACTGTTTCAAAAGACGTTTGTCATTCTATGAACACACTGTTCCACATGTGGTGTGTGTGTGTGTGCGTGTGTGTGTGTGTGTGTGTGTGTGTGTGTGTGTGTGTGTGTGTGTGTGTGTGTGTGTGTGTGTGTGTGTGTGTGTGTGTGTGTGTGTGTGTGTGTGTGTGTGTGTGTGTGTGTGTGTGTGTGTGTGTGTGTGTGTGTGTGTGTGTGTGTGTGTGTGTGTGTGTGTGTGTGATTCAATAGTGTTTGTATTTTGGAGCCCAGACTGTACAGCATTCCTGAAAAGATTTGTTAGTTGGCAAAATGTTCTTCCAGAAGGCAGGAAGGAATGTCAAACAAAAGAATGCACTTGGCATCATTGGTCTGACAACCACTACATGGACTTTAATTGGCTAACTGCAACACACTGTCAGTCATCTGGGAAAGGCAGACAGACAGAGAGACAGACAGAGAGAGAGACAGACAGACAGACAGACAGACAGACAGACAGACAGACAGACAGACAGACAGACAGACAGACAGACAGACAGAGACATGGGGTCACATCACTCCAGTTCTTAGATGTTTACACTTTCTCCCTATCTGTAAATATGTATTTAAAAATACAACTGTTGGTGTGAAAAGCAATGAATGGTTGAGGCCTATAAACAACAAATAATAAACTAACAATTTTTTAAATTTATTTTTTATCACATGAAGAACATATTGTTGTATCTTAGTATGAATGTATTTATAAATGCATGTATTTATTTGGAATAGATTTATTTCCCCCTGTATGTCACTGCTACCACCCCAAAACATGGCAGTGTGTTTACACACACATTTGCACTCGAAGGACCACAATAGACATACTGTAGGCTCTCAAGCCTGTTCTCTGACACATTCTGTATACAAACGTATGATGCTGTTGTGTCAATACAAACGTCAATCAGAAGATCAAAATATTTCCAATAAAAAGATTTGACACAGTATATACCATAATATATTACTAGAGTAGTAAAATGTTGTGGTTGACCTTGTCAAATGCAGCTGATATCCAATAATATCAGCTGTAATATCATGTTGTGTACATTTTATGAATTGAAACATAATTATTTTTTTATTATTACTGTGTATTTTTATATTACTTACTCTACCTCTATCATCTCTCTTCTGCAATAATTTCATCCACCTCTTTACACCTGTGATGTGACAATAAAGATGATCCTGATTCAAAGGGGCTAATATTGTTCTCTCACGCAGGAGGACTATTTAAGCGTCCGTCGGTGTTCCTGCTGCCTCGACCAGTCGAGCAGACCGGTCAGAATATGGTGACCCTGGTTTGCTACGTGAGAGACTTCTACCCCAAGGAGGTGGCGGTGTCTTGGCTCATTAACGATGAGCCCATGGAAACGGACTCCAGCGATTATGCGTTCAATACCACTAATCTGATGGAAAAGAAAGGAGTCTTCTCTGTTTATGGCCAGCTAACGTTCAGCGATGCCCTTTGGAGAAAGACTGAGACTATGTACAGCTGCGTCGTTTACCATGAGTCCATGATAAACACAACACGGATAATCATTAGGTCCATGGTGGAGAGAACGGCTGACAAACCCTAGAATGGCCCCTTGACCTGTTTATAGCACTGGCGGCCATTTTGTGGTTCCACAGATAGAAAGCCCATTCATTTGTTTCCCATAGAGATTTCCGAAAATATTATGCCAATGAAAACTCACTTTTCAAGGTTTTAAAGAAAAAAAAAGTCCCATGAAAGTCTTTATTTTCATTGTTTTAAATTATTGTTTTATTCATGATTTGGGGGGACCACTTGCAATATCGTCATGGCCCCCAGTCCTCTGCTGCCTTGTAGCAGTGGTTCTCAACGTGTGGGTCAGGACCCCCAGGGGGGTCCCCACATGATTTTTGGGGGAGTCCCCAGACGACAGTGAAGTGACAATTTAAGGCATTTTAAGACCTTTTTAATACCTCAAAAAGAAAGAAAAGAAAAACACCATTATTGCATCTAAATGAATCAACAAACTGAACTAGAAAAACTGGTCAAACATTGGCCAAATTGTCAAATAATATAAGAAAGAGGCAAAAAAAATAGCCGATCTACTTGTAGATCGGCTATTTTCACAATATCTATTATCTCAATATATATTTTTTCTATCTATCTGTGGAACCCAAAATGTAATGCCTCAACTACATAACAAGTGCTTGTCAGAGTGGGGAGTCCCCAGTTCAAATATGATCATTTTGGGGGGTCCCCAGTTCAAATATGATTATTTTGGGGGGTCCCCAGTTCAAATATGTTTTTTTGGGGGCGTCATGGCATGGAAAGGTAGAGAGCCACTGCCCTTATAACACAAGCCATTTGTGCCACAGTTAAAGCTGTAAATGTGCTACTAACCCTAACTCATACGTATATGTCATATTTACATGAGTGTTTGTATTAGACTCACCTTCTTCTACATTATAATCTTTACGTTTAATCAGCCACAAGTTGTTGCCATGTATTTTTGCTACATTTGAAATTATAATAATTGCTTCTAGGACTGTTGTATACTACAGCTCGGCTAACAAGAACCAAAGGCTCCTCCAAAATAAGAACCACAGATGTGCATTATCACAGCAAAGTGTGAAAGTGGAGAGTTTATATTTATTCATACCTATTTGTCCCCTGAAAGATGAAAACATGGACAGAGGCCTTGTAGAGGAGCTGCAGTTGGGGGATGAGTGCCCTCTGCTGGTCAAGGGTTAGCCTATGGTTCACAATGCAGGGTGTTTTTCTCACCACGGCAGTTTTAGGAAAGTTCTACAGCATCTAGTCTGTGCATTTATTTTGTCCTGGCTTATGACACGCAATGTCCTTTATCACAAAGTCAATACATTTTTATCAGTACGTGTCTTTTTTCTTCTCTGAAGTCAGAGAGAGCTTTGGTTTTAGTTCAGTTTAGTTTAGTTTATTTGAAACACAAGAACACACAGGTTAGAACATTTTGAGGATGAGACACAATTAAGTCCTTATTTCCACACACACAAAACAATTTATTGTTAGGCTGAGAGTCTCACAGTGCCATCTTGGACTCTGATGCATCACTTCTGTCGTGTGTGTCTCCATATCCTGGGACAATGCTCTGCATGCAAACACAGGGTTCAAACCAATAAAAAAGAAATGCTACTGTCTGGGGACAACACTGAACACTCCAAAACATTGGAAAACGTGTCATAAATGACAATTTGCCAAACATATAGTAAAAGTTGTCTTGTATTATGTGCACGTGGTGAGAGTAGGATATGTCCCAGTGCTACTTACGCAGTCTTTCTCATTCATTTCCTGAAGGAAGAGGATGTACCCATGTATCATGAACTTTGTTAATTTGACTTTCTTACTTGATTTGCACACTTTCTTCAAAAACAACAACAAACAAGACAGAGATGAAGAGAGTTGAGTTCAGTTTGCACATCAGCCACAAAGTTGTGGCTGATTGAGATTCAATACATTCAAAGGGTTAGTTAGATGATATATGGGCAACTGGTGGCCCGGGGGCCACATGTGGCCCCCACCTTCACTTAGTGTGTCCCACAGGTTAATATCGGAATACTGATATATTATTGATTTCAGCTGTTACAATTCCAAACATGCAAACATGACCCGCTTTAATTACTACAGTCTATATTAGTAGCTTATTGACTAGTATTTCATTTCTATTGTCTTTTTTTATGTCCAATGTATTTGTATTTAAGTTCACATAAGTATAACTAAATGCATTTGAAATTAAATAAAAATGTAACTTTTCAGGATTCTAATTCAAAAATAGCGACAAAGAAAAATCAGAAATAAAAAGTAGCAAAAATAGCAGATCTACAAGCTCAAAACACGTCATAGTGCGACTTGTTTTGAGCTTGTATATTGGCTACTTTTGCTACTCTTGTGTGACATAGAATGGCGAAGTACGGCATTAATTTACGAAAAAAGTTAAAATACGGAGATAAGAGGTGTCTGCCCGACAGTATTATGCAATGTGGCCCTCTGGAGTGAGTGTGGAAATATAGTGGCCCTCTACATCATCAAAGTTGCATCACCCCTGAGTTAGATGAATGTCAGAACATCAGTCTTAATTCAGAAGAAGAACATGCATCACTAACCAGCTGATGATGTTCAGAAAGAGTTCTGACCGCCTTGGTCAAGTGCTGGAGAAGATCTCTGCCCAGATGCGTCTTTTGCAGTGCATTTACAAAATGATCCAGGTCTTTGGCAAACGTACCGCTGCAGTTACACTATGGAACAAAATGACAGGGCCTGGTACTGCAGTTATGTCAAGTAGAACCAATACAATGAACAGAATAAGAAGAACATAAGATACTTGCATGGACCATTCTGTGTGAAGGATTATTACTTACTGCGTCCTCTCTCATTTTGTTAGTTGGCACTTGCAGTGCCTATAGAAATAGAGATAAAACAATGATTTTATTATTAATCTATTCAAAGGTTATGACAGCATTATAATGATCACATTCACATTTATACACATTTAAAAAAAATGCCTATCACTGATTATTCAGCACAAGACCACTGTACAACTTTACAGAGTCAAATCCTGAGTATAATTTTAATTCTGAGTGTAACAATAGACCAGCCATAGGACCCCTAAATTGACTTTCATGAATCCACAGACTCCCGTTTGATTATGTCCTAGAATCCAAATAAATGTTATAATATAATGTTATATATATTTTATCCAGAAAATATGTTTTAATATAGGCTAAATACAATGTTCTAAATTGTTATATATGTTATACATGTTATAATGTTACATAAGAAATAGATGCATAGCGGTGAATATTTATAAACTTAGAACATCATTCTTTTTTAGAATATCCACTACATAAGTGAATTTGACTGATAGGGAAATTAAACTGCTCCTCATTTGGCTGTATATTTCTGGGGGGAGATTGAAAACATCTGTGCTATAGTGATCATCATTAGTTCATAATGCTATACTTACTTGTCCCAAGTTTAATCTCTGTTTTTTGATTTTCTCCAGCTGATGAATGATCTCCTTTATGGCGTTCCTGTGCTTCATTGCCTCGTCATCAGCCTTGTTGACATCCATTGCCCTGGCATCAGCCTTGCAGATATGCAAAAGGACAAATGAGGCGCAGTTTACGGAGCTAGTTCAGGCCAGGCAACTTAAAGGTTTAATGACATTCACTTTTACACCACATTCAAAGTCTTTGTCCTGGTCCTTCAAAAGTGTACAAAAAGTTTTAAGTGAAAATTCCATTCCAGTGATCAATGGCAGGTGTTTTTCTCTCACATTTCTAAAGCCTTTTCAACTGCAATGAAAAAAGAAATCTTTGCCTGCGGGTGTCGCTGGTGAGGGATTTTGCCTGTCAATCATCGCCTCTGCTCCGCCCCCCCCCAAAGGAAAGGATAGGGGAGGGGAGGGTCGAGGAGGAGAGTGGGTGGGATTAATCGACTGTGACCTCACTGTCGAAGGGCCAAGCTCAGATTACTTTTCAGCCTAATTATTCAGAAAACCCCAGACCACAGAAAATCCACTGAATGTTCTAAGTTCAGTTTTTTGGGGTGTAATTGAGGTCATAAAACCCCAAATAAAACATTGAAAATAAAAAAAGTGAAAATGAATGTCATGATACCTTTAAGGGATTGGGGCAACCGATCAGGTGACTAGTCACATGCACTTTTCCTCCTGATCGGGTGGTTATAGGTACTGCGCTGTTACCTGCTCACTCTGGCTTCCCTGTCTTGCTGAGCTGACGTGTGTCGCTACTGCTGCTGCTGTTTGCTGAGATCCTGCTACCGCTGCTTACCTGCTGCTGCCCATGAAAACGTATAAACTCATCTCCTGGTCGTTCGTACTCCTCGCCATGTCCTCCTCCTCCACGGACACGGGGAGCGAACGGGGTGCGGAGGAAATTCCGGACACCGGGATCGCGTCCCTCCCCCCTGGGGGCATCCCGGGTCCCCCGGCCAAAGAGTAGTTCCCGGCTGGTAGTCCAAAAACAGCTGGGTACCTACGTATGCTGCTGACCATAAATAGTCTCATATTGTTCATGTAGGTGGTCATACGGCGTCGTTGTTCCTTGGTTGATGGTTGTTTGCGTTACTGCCATTGTCCATGCTGAGCTAATCATAGCTACTCATCTGTGTGCTACTGGTTCTAATCGTGTTATTACTTTCTTTACTTAAGTAAAAAACTAAATTAAATTATGGCTAAATCGCTTGCTAAACGCTCAGCTCAAAAGCAGTAGCGTTCGTCATTGATCGATATCAGTATGGTCAACTAGAGAGTGTAGAAATGGAGTAACGACACGCTTGATTCCGCCGCAAAACGGGCTCCTTGGGCTATAGTTCCAAACATTGGGACTGCCTCATTGAGTTAGACGGAGCACTTCCGCATTCCATTCTTACAATGGGAGTCGACGCTAGTGTCAGAACTCTCTCTATGGCACTGGGTTGACGGTAATTCACCAACAGTGTTGCGTAAGTTGCTATGTTTTCTTATCGTAAGCAACGATGGGCTTGGGGTTCTGTTATGGTCCCCAGTTTAGCGTGTTCAAAGTAGTTCACTTTATCTCAAGATTGGGTTTCTAGACCTGGTTGCTTGCTTCTCTCTCAAGAGATGACGTCACCGATCTATCGTTCACAGAGGAACGGATGCGCGCTGATATGGCTGGTAAGTGATACTGCCTTGGTAGAGAGAGGGCATGGCTTCACTTTGTGATTTGCTTTGCTTGTTCTGGCTCTAATGTTCAGATTAATATCTTTATGTACTGGTTAAAACACGGATATGCTCAGTTGACTGCATCTTGCTTAATTTATAGTTTAATGTATCATGGTTAGTTCAGTGGCTTTAGACGGTACTCTTATTCTGAAGAGCTCGTCCACCGGATGTTGTTTGAGGCTTATAGTTGATGACCGAACACTTCTCTACCTTATTTTTAACTCTATGTTCTCTACCCATGCGAAGGAGAGATGGGAAGCTAACTTGTGAGTAGTGTTCAAGAAGTAGTTGTTAATGCTGCTAGAATTCATTGAAATTGATTTAGCATTTATCTATAGGAGGTTCTGTTTGGTGTAGGGCTGGAACGGATGAACTATTACGTTATGGGATAAAGGGATAAGTTTTGTTCCGTAGTCATGCTGTCTGACTCTATGATTGGTTGACTTTTCTGGTGTAACCTGGGAATTGTAGTCTCTGCTCAAGCCTCCGGCGTCAGATCAGTGGTTACTGGTTATGATACAGGCAGAGAGATTTTATTCATGTGCCGATCGTGGCATAAGCTATATTTATTATTTTATGTAGTCTGCGTGGTAAAATAAATTCAATCAGGCTGGATGGCATAAGATTGATTGATTGATGTAGTTTATTTAGTAAGACATGAGAATAGTACATGACAGTACATAACAGTACATGGAAGTACAAATTCACAATACAAGGTCTACTAAACTGGAACTCTCATTAAGAACTAAGCTTGTTTAAGATGAGAACCCCATGCACACAAATCATGATGAAATATAAGAGGCAGGCAGATATACACACTACTATACAGAATGTCATACAATCAGCTTTCAGGTTACTGGTATGAAGAGAGAAAAAAAATATATATACAAAAGAGGAAAATGAAGGAGGGGGGGGTAGGTTAAGACTTAGACAGGGGCCATTTTCGAATTGCAGCCACCTGAAGGTGTATCTTTAGGGCAGTTTTGAAAGTGAGTAGGGTTTTACACTCCTTTACTCCTTTTGGTAGGGCATTCCACATTTTTGATGAATAGCATGAGAACGAGTTCATTCCCTTAGTTGAGCCAAATCTGTTGTTAAGTAATCTCAGTAAGCCACAGCAACTAAAGCATTATATTGATTAAATTATTATACGTTATGAACTTGCTTGTGACTTGCAAATATGAGTTAAACAGCAATAATACTAAGTATCACAGCGTAGGATAAATAAATGTGCAAGTCTAGTTGGTGTTAAATATCATAGGGTACGGGTCCGTTCGGATTCCAATCATCATTTAGCAGTATCTTTATCAGAAGGCTGCGAGTATGTTGTAAGGATGTGCATAGATCATTCTATGCTTAAAGCTGTCTGTAGTTGTGCAGACTGGCATTAGATTGCGTTATTTATTTATGGGCAGATAATAGGGGTAGGGATGATTTATCTCCATGGCTGATGGTGGCTATAGTTATTTACCTCTTGTATAGCTATGTCTGGTATCTAACACAGTACGTTTGCTTCTTCGTGGAAGCTTTAGATTGTGTTAGCACAGGCTAGCACAGCATGTTGCTTCTTGTACGGAAGCTTTAGATTGTTGTAGCACAGGCGAGTCAGCATGTTTGCTTCTTATGTGGAAGCTTTAGATTGTTATAGCACAGGCTAGCACAGCATGTTTTGCCTACATGGAGGCCGAATTGTTAGCACAAGCTATCTCAGCATGCCTTGCTACGTGGATAGCTCTGGATTGTTTGTAGCACAGGCTAGCATAGCATGGTTTGCTTCCCACGTGGAAGCTTGAATTGTCTTAGCACAAACTATCTCAGCATGCCTTGCTACGTGGATAGCTCTGGATTGTTTGTAGCACAGACTAGCATAGCATGGTTTGCTTCCCACGTGGAAGCTTGAATTGTCTTAGCACAAGCTATCTCAGCATGCTTGCTACGTGGATAGCTCCCCATGTGGAAGCTTGGATTGTTCGTAGTAAAAGCTAATTCAGCATGTTTGCTTCTCATGTGGAAGCTTGGATTGTTGGCAGCACAAGCTAAACACAGCATGTTTTGCTTCCCATGCGTAAAGCTATCAAATTGGTTTTAGCACAAGCTAACTCAGCATGCCTTACTTATGTAGATAGTTCTGGATTGTCGTAGCACAAGCTAAACACGGCATGCTTGCTTCCATGTGGGAGGTACATGGTATATAGAAAAGTTGGTTGCCAAGTGATGTTGTCATGTTATGAGCATCAAGATTACAAAAGTAAAGTTATTGCAACAGGATAGATAGTGGGGCTTCAGTAGAGTCAAGATATCAGTCATTTGTCCATGTTGGTGGTGCGCACAAATTAAATAAAATTAAAAATATATATATATTTTGCCGCGACATATCTCGCAGGACGGATAAAAGAGGGACTCCGATCCTGGCTGCTCCTGTTATCAATAGTTACACTATGTTGATGGGCTCTTTGCTTGTCTCATGCTTATCAAAAGCTGGGTGACTGGAAGTATTTGTCCCCGTATAAAAGGCGCTGCTGTATCCGCCAGAGTGGGATGCTCACGGCATATTTAGCACCACATCACGGTGTGTTCATCACTGGTGACGAGTGTTGCAGCGCAACCAGCAGCTTGCGGTGTGCGACTGACTGTGTCAGGATTGAGGCCACACTCGTGCATTGACGTGCAGCATGCGTCCCCACTCATCCACAGTGAAGCATGCACGCTTCACCGTGGATGTGTGAGTGGCTTCAGGAAGTAAATTCCTGTCCCAGCGGTCTATAACGGCGTCATCTCGTCCAGGGTGGCTTACCATGGTAATTGCAAGAATAATTCTGCTTATGGTTCTAGATTCCAGGTTGAGCTACCTACGCTCTTGGCGGCACTGTGAGCTCTCAAGGCAGCGTGAGAGAGCTGCTTGAGATGTGGGCTTCTCAATGTCTTCTCGGCACCTATGCTGCATCATCTACTGAGCTGCCTAGCCTTGCTGCTAAACTCTGCTAAATCAATTCTGCCAACCTCTGGCGTCTGGCTCTATTGGGCCGATCCAGCTAAATCTATTAGGCTATGGATGGAGAGGGATATCGGCGTTAGTTAATATTATTCACATGTCTAATAATCTGCGTCAAGCTCTGCAAGCTGTAATTTAAGCTTGTAAAAAAAAAATATATATATATATATATATATATATATATATATATATATAAAATGCATGTTGCTATACGGTAAATGGCAACATGAACCCAAAACGGGTTAAACTGGTCATAGGATGGCCAGGCTAATCCAGAATTGCAATAACATTGTGTTTGTCTCTCCATCTGTAGGCCTAAACTTGAACTGGTTCACTGCAAAGCTGCGAGAGATCGGCTCAAGCTGCAGGCTTTCTCCAACCTCCGTATTGGTTTAGCTACATCTACAGCCCTGCTTGTCCTATGCTTTTCTTAAATCTCTGGGGCGATGGTCCTCAGGAGCTTACGTAGATATTGGTTAATAAGGATGACATCCTGCAGGCTAAAAGCTCATGAGTATGAGTGCTCACGCTGTTCTATCGCTAATTCAATAAATGCTGCTTGCGCACTATTGACGCTTAATTATCAATATTACAATAATTACAACTCGGGTGGATTGCTGGGGATTTAGTTTAGTGGTGATGTCATGGTGCTAAAAAATGTCGGTTTATTCCTATAGCGCTAAAAAAAATTGTTTTTTCTATGGCTATGTAGTCAGGCTAATCATATCAAGCTCAGTCTATTAGTAATTGCTGCTCAGGTATCGTTGGGTACTGATTCAGATGTTAAGTAAAGATAGCACGTCTTTACACACATAGTCAGTACACTTTATTTATTATGGATGATAAACAATAGTTATCATTCATCATAGGATGACCTCATTTATATATATATGTATATATATAGCAGATTTCTTTGAAAAAGAAATAAATATAGAATGTCCTTTTCGAATCCTACTCGTGGTGCGGCACAGCAGTGGACACCGTAGTGTTAGGATACCGTTTAGGACTCCTGGGTTCAGGAATCAACAGGTACCTGGATTCATCAGGCTTGTTGAACACATGGTTGCATGCTGCATTTGTCTAGTTAAATTAAAAAAAAATGAAATGTTGAGGAACACTATCATGTTAGTAAAAAACAAGTTCATGGAGCTCCACCATTCTCACAGATGGTTGGTCTGGCGTCAGGCCCTGTGCTCCCAAGCGGTTTTGGGGGTTCTTGCTGTTTTGGGGGTTTAATTCATTCCCTGTAAATGCTAATTGGCATGTAACATTCATTAAAATGTTATCCTTACAGGGAATGAATGGATTCAGAGGCCTGACGCCAAACTATGCTTCCTCTTGTTTTCTATACCATGCTCAAGCTTGCTAAATATATATTGCTAATAAATATATATTCTAATCCAATCTAAGAGTTGTCTGACTGAAATGAGGCGCAGTTTACGGAGCTAGTTCAGGCCAGGCAACTTAAGGGATTGGGGCAACCGATCAGGTGACTAGTCACATGCACTTTTCCTCCTGATCGGGTGGTTATAGGTACTGCGCTGTTACCTGCTCACTCTGGCTTCCCTGTCTTGCTGAGCTGACGTGTGTCGCTACTGCTGCTGCTGTTGCTGAGATCCTGCTACCGCTGCTTACCTGCTGCTGCCCATGAAGTCATCCCACCCGCCTCCCCGGCATCCACCTGTAGGCTCTGTTTCTAGATCCCCTTGGGGGTTTAATTCATTCCCTGTAAATGCTAATTGGCATGTAACATTCATTAAAATGTTATCCTTACAGGGAATGAATGGATTCAGAGGCCTGACGTCAAACTATGCTTCCTCTTGTTTTCTATACCATGCTCAAGCTTGCTAAATATATATTGCTAATAAATATATATTCTAATCCAATCTAAGAGTTGTCTGACTGAACTATAATCACCATGTACTTCATATTCGACCTGTTTCTCTCTCTTTCAATTCAATTCAATTCATATTTATTAAAGTGTCAAATCACAACAAGTTGTCTCAAGACACTTTACATGTAGAGAAGAGACCCGACATCCCACCCTGAGCAAGCAATTTTGCGACAGTGGCAACGAAAAACTCCCTCTTAACTGGAAGAAACGTCAGGCAGACCCTAGGCTCTAGGGTGGCGGCCTTCTGCCTCGACCGTGTCGGGGGAAAGAAGAGAGAGAGAGGGAGAGACAGAGGAGAGACAGAAAGAGATACAGTGCAAGTAGTAACAATAACAATAGTAGCAAATATAATAGTGTAAGATAGTATATGATAATATAATATAGTACAGCAATAATGTGTATGCAGTATATAATGGTATAATATAAGAATGTTAAGATAGTATACAGTATAGTGTAGTGGTATAGTGTAGTGTAGTAGAAATCCACGGTCGTGCTCCATGGAGAGGCCCGGTCCGCAGTCACAGTCTTGAGCCGCAGCTGGGGGTCCGTAGTGACAGTCCATGGACCTGCGACGTGGGAAATAAAAGAAACTCCGGGGATCGGGTCCCCGGTTGTAGAATTAGTGGTAGGCCTTACTAGAGCGTGAATCCGTACAGGGTTAATTACGATTGTACCAATGGGACACAAACCCACACAACCAAAGGGAGGAGAGAGGAGAAAAGGGGGGGAGGTGGGGAGAGAGGATGACTATAGGGTGACTGAGTCTATACACTTCGGCTATAGGCTTTATCATAGAGAAAGGTTTTTAGTCTAGTCTTAAATATACAGAGTGTGTCTGCTTCACGGACTGAGACTGGGAGAAGGTTCCACAGCTGAGGTGCCTGAAACTTAAATGCTCTGCCTCCTGTTCTAACTTTTTTGGGGTTTCCTGGAGCCGTAAGCATTTTTTCATACTGTGGACGCAATGGTGTTCTGGCTGGTTTATAGGGCTCGATGAGTTCTTTGAGATATACTGGTGCCTGTCCATTGAGAGCCGTATGTGAGGAGGAGAACTTTAAACTCTCTGTCTCGTCTTGCGTGTGTGAAGAGATAGTGATACAGTCTGAACAGCCTATTTTATGTCCCAAAGAAGAGCAAGTTGTTATGTCATCACATACGCCAATGTGGAAATACTAAGAAATAATGTATTTGAAATCTTGATATGAAATAAGTCACAGCAGGATTGCACAGTCATTAGTTAGCCCCATGTGATTTGTGCCATTGTTCCTTAACCACAAAATTACTCAATTTTGATCCCCACCACGTGTCCTGTCAAAGTGCCCTTGATAAACTCGCTGAACCCTTTCAATCGTTCACATTTTGAAATATCAATACATATTTAATAAAAAAATAATCAGTGTTTGAGGTATAAGATTATATTTGAGAGCATCTGCATGATGAAGTCCACTATCTGCCGATTTGGGATCATTTCTTTGGCTATTCTTTGGCTATTCAAAAATAGCAGATCTACAAGCTCATAGCGCGGCACCGAGTGCCGCGCTATGAGCTTGTAGATCTGCTGTGTTTGAAAAATCGTGAAAATGTGTCCAAATCTTTTTAACATATTTTTTAAAGCGAACATTTGTCAAATATTTTGTTCCATGCAGGGACCTCCAAAAGCAAAGATTTGAGTTTTAAAAATAAATAAAAAAATACATGTATGTTCAAGATTTTTCAAAAATAGCAGATCTACAAGCTTGAGTGCCGCCCTACGAGCTTGTATATCTGCTATTTTTTTAATAGCCCAAAGTATAAAATAATGGTTATAGCTAAAAATCGAAAATGACAGAGTAGCCTATATGCGTTCCCGGTCTTAATGGGTTAAAGTGGCTGTCAGGTCCAGTAACACTACCCCAGCTTTCTCTTTTTCCTGGAAGCTGTCTTCTGAGTTTTGCATAAGCAGTGTTACTTGGCCCACCGCTTGATCCAGTTTAATGTACGGTACACATGGTTGAGATTTCAGAGTAGTTCAGAGTTCCTGGAATGACTTGTTGTTTTCCAGAAAGTGTCTTAACAAGTACCCTTTTTTTGTTGCATAGAGACAAAATACATACTTAAAATGCTAATGACAGCACTTTATCAAGTTTCATGTACGGTAGGATACTACTGTGTATATATGTAGCTGTGATTTCAGTTCCTTCTTTCTTTAACTCGGCTGGTAAAGTATTGTGAAATGATTTGTGGTTTGTCCGAAAGAGTCTTTCTAAGTTTGCTTTCTTCACCATTGCTGCATAGTTTTTTGCTGATGTGACAAATACATTTCCCATTTAACAAGATCAAAACATTATTCATTGTCTTTTTGTCTCATGGTATCTGTTCCTAAACTGTCATTCTACTGATGTCCCCTGCTCTAGAAATGTAGTTGTATACAACGTAGGTTCAGGAGTGGAGACCACCCTCTGCTTATCACAGCCACTCCCCGTCCTCAATTGCTTCCCTGTCTACCACACCTACCATCACTCATTAGCCACTCCCCATCCACAATCACCCCTATCCACTACACCTGCCTCCGCTCACCTCAGCCAATCCTTGTTGCAATCACCGCAGTATAAATACACCCACCCCAATTTCCTCCTTCCCCCTCGATTCTCGCTCTTCTCCCTTCTGTCTCTACTTCTCTAGGAATCCAGGGGGGACAGTGACGGAGCCTAGACGGCCGACCGCTCCCAGAGTAGAGCAACGATGGCCGTCAGCTCCAGAGACTATTCCCCAATAAGCCCTCAGCGTCACCCCACCTTGGGTTCCTCATCCCGTTCCACGTTCATCTCATTTCGTTTCAATAAATCATTAAACTTAAGTAGGGGTGTGGTCTCTTACTAGTGAACAACTGGTTGTTGATGGCAAAAGGCAGGTCACTACAGTAAAACGCACTACAGTAATTAACACCAAGCAAGTATATCACGTTTAAAAAATCATTCTAACTTGAAGTGGATGGCAGAGTAATCTATCCGTCTGCTTATTCTTTATAAGTGTCATCAACAAATACAATCTGCTATATTCACCAGAGGAGAAAAATAAAAAAGGTGGCAGCGTATGACCCCTCATTTCAATGGGATTTAATATCTATCTCCACTAGTTTTTTCAAGACAGTTTTGAAAGAAGCCAGTGTTTTACATCCTTTAATGATGGATGATGTCAGGGCATTCCACGTTATAGTGGCAGAGTAGTAGAATGAATATTTTCCCATGTTTGTGCTACATTTTGGGGGTTCAAGGTCGATAAGTGCTCCCTCTGGTGTTGTGACTGTTGGTGTAACTCCCTTTTGGAGAAGCAGTTAAGACAGGTATGAGGGCACTGGCCCTTCTGAGTATCTTAAATACCAATCCCACTGATCCCTGTCTTCTACCCTGAGCCATACCAAACCAGCAAAGTATGTTGGAATTAGGTGGGTCATGGGTTTTAGGCCGACAAGTAGTCGTATCAGTTTGTTTTTGGAGGTCTGAATCTTAGTTTTTTAGTGACATTGAGGTGTTGGAGAACCAAGAGGTGCAAGCATAATCGAACAATGACATTGAATGAGGGTTCCAGCTAGAGTTTTCAGGACATCGTGTCGTGTTGAAAAATCTTGTTCTTTGATTGACTTTCTCGATCACTTTGGATGCAATTTTTTCACCTGTGCCAAATAGGTAACCTCTTCTTTACTTGAGATGACTTCATTACATTACTTTATTACTTGCTTTTGATTTATTACATTTTATTTATATAAATTATTGTTTTGTGTTTTTTTGGCAGCGGGTCAGTTTCTCTGACTGGCCAACCCTTTGTGTCACGTGACTGCCGCTGCGCCTATATAAGTGGTAATGTGTACAGTCGGTCTCCCATCAACACAACGTTCGCAGTTTTTCTGAAAATATCAGGGAACCCCATGCATTCCCAACTTTCATCGTTGTCGTCATGGTGGTCGGTATACTCAGGTGGTCTTCTAGATGTATAATTATAGTGTTACAAATAATCAGAAAAACATACAGTAGATAGACAACAGTGCTTTTGAATATGTGTTTATTGACAGGATGAATGTGGATTATGTAAGATAGATCAGAATGTATTGGTACCAGGTACCAGTGTTACATAGGATAGACCAGAACACCACTCCACATGTTGTGGTTGTTGTTTATGTTCTCATCCTCAGTGAGCCTGAAGTTGCCACCTCGTAAACGCATGTAAACACGGTCCCCCAGCTCCATCTCTACCATCACTCCATTAGACATGTATTCAACCATTGCATGAGTCACGTATCCAGTGTTATCAATGAGTTTCTGCTCATTTTTAAACAACTGGATGGTCACAGGCTGCGGCGACCCCCAGACAGATGCAGTGAATGTGAAGTGATAGACTCCTTTCAACGGTGCTCTGAAGACACCTACGGGAGAACACACAAAAAAAAACAAATAAGCAAAATAGTTGCAGTGAAAAAATGTATGCGAACGATACATTAATAGCAGTACGCAACTCCTTTCACAGATTAATGTAAGAAAAAAAAGAAAAAAATCTGAAAACCTTTGAACATGTGTGAAAGTCTGATTGTTAAATTGTGTAATTAGTTAATTTATTCTGTAAAGTTCACTCATCGCCACATACCTGTCGTTGCATCGTACGCGTTGCCGAGGTTAATGAGGACATTCTTGTAGACCACAGTGGTATCAGAACAAAACGGTCCAACGGTTCTACCCAAACCAGCAGAGAAGGCCACCTTTGGTGTGTCTGTCAACACAGCATTATCAAATAAATCATCAGTGGTGGAATAGATACTCAAATGTTTTACTTAAGCAAAAGTATCAATGCTGCAATGTAGAAGTGCTCTGTTACAAGTAAAAGTCCAGAATTCAAAATTCCCTTGAGTAAAAGTACAAATGTATTGGTATCAAAATATACTTAAAGTGCCCAAAGTAAAATTACAAAAATGTTTGAAAATAGCAGATCTACAAGCTCACAACGCATCGCATCGCGACGCGTTGTGAGCTTGTAGATCGGCTATTTTCAAATAGCCAAGGTATAAAATAGGGCTTAAGTGGTTCATGTATGTTTTATAATGTAATCATTTATATCTGCAAAGATCTGCCGAAATGTATAGGGTTAATGTATGTTCTGTAATAAAAATCTAAATCTACAAAGTAACTAGTAACTAAAGTTTTCAAATCATTGTAGTGGAATAAAAGTACAATATTTGCCTCTGAGATGTAGTGGAGTAGAAGTAAAAGTATTGGAAACTGGAAATACTCAAGTAAATTACAAATACCTCAAAATTGTACTTAAGTACTGTACTTGAGTACATGTACTTAGTTACTTTCCACCACTGCAAATCATTTATAATATTATTAAAAACAAACATACAGCACTATATACTTCATCATACGAAAAATAGCAAAACTAGCCGATCTACAAATTTGACTGATTTAAAAGAAATAGCAGATCTACAAGCTCATAGAGCGACACAAAGTGACACGCTATGAGCTTGTATATCTGCAATTTTTGAATAGCCAAAGTATAAAATATGGCAAAAGTGGTTAAAATTATTGTGACATTATTAACCCATTAAAACCGGAAACATATCACAGAGAAAGAAGACATTTCAGCCTGTACCTTTACACATTCTTCAGGTTGCATTTTTGGCACAATAAGCATGTTGCCTCTTGAACATTCTAACCTATGCTCCTATGTGGATTATGTCAAACATACAGTAAATTGCATGATGAAAACATGATCAGATCTCTGAGCTCAACTGAATGAATTGTATGTAAAGTAAGACATTTTTCAACACTGTCCTCTCATACATGCATTGACTGAACATCATTCTGGTCTAATTACCTCCACTTTCTTTCTTCAAGTTCTCCACCTGCTCTTCACTGGTACTGAGTCTGGTCTGGATGCTCTGGACATGGTCTTCACTGGTACTGAGTCTGGTCTGGATGCTCTGGACCTGGTCTTCATTGGTACTGAGTCTGGTCTGGAGGACTTCGACCTGCTTCTGACTGACAGTCAATTTGGCAGACATTTCTGGAAAAAATATCACAGAGAAAGAAGACATTTTAGCCTGTACCTTTACACATTCTTCAGGCTGCATTTTTGGCACAATAAGCATGTTGCCTCTTGAACATTTGAACCAGCATTTTGTTTTGCCATACCTTTCATCTCATGTTTGTTGATGGCCAACTCCACCCGAAGATCAGACACTAAGTCTCTCTGGGCCTTGGCTTCTTTCACCACGTTCTTCAGCTTCTCTCCCTGTACTACCACAGTGTGTCCCTGTTCTGCCACGGTGTCTCTCAGCTCCTTGACTTCACCTTCGCGGGCTGTCGCCTTGGCCTCCATGGTCTTCAGCATCTGTCCCTGTACTACCACAGTGTGTCCCTGTTCTACCACGGTGTCTCTCAGCTCCTTGACTTCACCTTCGCGGGCTGTCACCTTGGCCTCCATGGTCTTCAGCATCTGACCCTGTACTAACACAGAAAAAAAAAAACATTCCAAAAAAGCTTAATCTTTCATGAATTAAAAACAAATTCAATTTTTTTTTTTAAGGAATTTCTAAAGAAAATGTAAATAAATTCCATAAATTAGAAAACAAATGTAGTGAAAATAGCAGATCCACGAGCTAGCTTGTAGATCTAATATTTTCACTAGTTTGGGTCCCGGGCAAACATCTGATTACTCTTTTGGGTCTTGAGCTAAAGGGTTTAGGAACCACTGGATTAAAGGGCCATTCACACAGTGAGTACTATAACTATAAATATATAGTACTATAAAGGTATACATATATAGTATTAAAATGGTTCTAAGTCAAGTGGATGGCAACAACAACTATAAAAAAAATACCATGGTGAACGATATAGTTTTAGTTGTATTGTTGTGATTTTGGTTGACCAACCATGTGGTCCTTCAACCCATTCAATCTGTGAACACATCTGTGTCACTTTAGATGTCTTTGGCTATTCAAAAATAGCAGATCTACAAGCTCATAGCACGGCAACTTACTGCCGCGCTATGAGCTTGTATCTATTTTGGAAGAAAATGTGTGGAAATCTTTGAATATATATTCTACCCCCAGAATGATATGTATTTGGCCGCGGACCCCCATCTCAAAATATGTTGTTCCAGGGACCCCCAGAAGCACAGATCGGAGTTTAAAATGTTCACTTTAAAACAAATACAGTCCATTCAAAGATTTGCACAAAGTTTCTAGATTTTTCAAAAGTACCAGATCTACAACCTTGGTGCTGTGCTATGAGCTTGTATATCTGCTATTTTTTTTTATTTATTTTTTTGAACAGCCAAAGAAATCTAAAATGACACAGATGTGTTCCCGGTCTTAAAGGGTTGAGAGTCTCCCTCTAAGGGAGGTGAGTGATGTTTCAGTTGAGTCGCGTGGGAAAAAATAATGGGCTTTCGATTTGTTGCACCACAAAATGGCTGCCACTGCTGTGCCCTATACATCATTTCAACAAGCTTTTTTATAAATTCACCTGCAATCTGTGTCATGATATCCTTCACAGTCTGCTCCATGTCTGCCAGTTTGGACGTTAGTGGCATCACAGTCTCCACCTTCTTCTCCATGTCTGCCAGTTTGGACGTCAGGGCTGAAACCAGCAGGGATAAATATCACTTGAATTTAGGACTGAAACCAGCAGGGATAAATATCACTTGAATTTAGGACTGAAACCAGCAGGGATAAATATCACTTGAATTTAGGACTGAAACCAGAAAGATCACTTGGCATTGGTGAAAAATAGTCACTGAATTAATTTGACTTTGGTTGCTGTAATCAGCATAGTATGATCTAGTTCTGGTCTGTAGCATCAGGAGTTCTCCTTAACGCTATGTGACTGTATGGTGTATTTTCCTCATTTCAATGAGTAAACGATGTGATGCCTACACTTCAGTAAAAGAATATCAATACGCTTTCGCTCAATATCAATCCATCCATCTTCAACCGCTTATCCGGAGTCGGGTTGCGGGGGCAACAGTTCCAGCAGAGAGCTCCAGCCTTCCCTCTCCTGAGCAACATTAGCCACTTCCTCCTGGGGGATCCCGAGGCGTTCCCAGGCCAGTGTGGAGATGTAATCCCTCCATATGGTCCTTGGTCTGCCCCGGGGTCTCTTCCCAGTGGGAGGAGACCCCACTCAATATGAAGATGCTATTGACCAGATGTGTTTGCGGTACTGGAGTAATTAAAACATTTCTCTGTCCATTGGAATGTTTTATTTTCTGGCCCAAAAGTGGATTTTACATGAAAGGTGGGAGTCTGAGAGACTTCCCACCGCGGAGGGTAGGCTTTCAACACCTTAAAACCGCATTTGTTTCTGTAAGTTGTTTATTTTTTACTTAAGTGTAGACATCGTGCTCCCGTTCACATGAGGTAAAACATACGTACAGTCCCATAGCGTTAAGGAGAAGTCCTAACGCTATGGACCAGAGCTAAGCATGATCCATATTTACTTTACCTGCATTATCTCTCTCCAAACCAGCCGTTTTCTCTTTTTCGTTTCTCGACACTCCCTTCATCTCCTCCACCATGTCACTGAGCTCCTTCAGTTTGGAGCACATGTTGTTCAGCTCTTGAGAAAGTGCAGCAGACAGACAGAATATCAACACAGACTTCAGCCTTCATTCTGAATTTCTGACCTTTTCAAAAAAACTACGTAAATAATAGCAACTTCTATATGTGTATCAGATCCAGTTTTCTGTTAGCAGTGCAGTTAAACTGTCTCTCTCTCTCTCTCTCTCTCTCTCTCTCTCTCTCTCTCTCTCTCTCTCTCTCTCTCTCTCTCTCTCTCTCTCTCTCTCTCTGGTTGAATAGAGCTATCTTATCAGTTGGAAAGTGTTGGTCTATAAATCAAAAACAACTCTCAGTTGGAAAGTACACCGTGACTGCCAACTTCTGAGGCAACTCTGTAATTCAACTTTTTGAACAACTGTGGAAATGTTTGTTAGTAGATTATTCAAGTGACTTATCACTCAGTCATCATGTTAACACACTCCTGAATGTCAACAAAGGCAGCAGTGAAACTAAGTCAAATCTTTTCAAATCTGAATGATTCTCCACTCCCTTTCTTCTCCTTTAATTTACTTCAGATCATTTGTATGTGTATCAGGGGCATGTACAAAATATGTTACTTTTAAGTAAGCATATCATCACCCACTACATAAATATGACACTGAATGTATGTAGTTAGTGGCATAAGAAACATTTTCATAAATGGCTAATGGAGGCTTAATTTTTTCACGTACAAACCTCTCTCCAACTGGGTTTTTAGATATGGGTCTAAAGTCTCTGTGTTAAAAGTTTGGTGCAGATTGGTAAACAATACAGGAGGAGATATAATGTAACTGTTTTTCATATCATTCCAAATGACAGAGGGTCTAAAGGTCAGAGGTCAAAGTGTAAAGTGTTTAGTCATGAAGGGAGACATATGTGTCAAATGGTTCATGAGCTATGTCTGTTCAAAGTTTGCATGTTTCAATGGAGTGCTATAGCGCCACCCTTTGGCCAATAGTTGTAAGTTTCATTTCTTAGCTGTTTGGCATAGCCTTCTACCATATTGCCAAGTTTTATAACAAAAAAATAAGCCAGAACTGCAAGAAAGGGCGGAAGAAGAAGAACGACTCAAGCATTGAGCTGCACAAGGACAAGAAAAGCTCACCTCCTATTGGATCCTCAGGACCATCCTGTTGAACACAGTCATGTTATTTAATTTCAACAACACAAAGTACAGTATGGTATTGTACAGTATGAGCTCTATTGAACAACATTAAATCTTGAAAGAGGTAAGAGATAAGGCAAAGAAAGCTATGAAGACAGACAGACAGACAGACAGACAGACAGACAGACAGACAGACAGACAGACAGACAGGATTGCAATACTGAGTCATGAAACATATTTCTCATAAAAGCGTTTCAGCACTTAAAAAAGTATAACATTATAGTTTTAAAGTGAGTGAAACAGTTTAGAATGTATCATGTGTTCTATAGTTTTAAAGTGAGTGAATGAGTTTTGAATGCATCTTGTGTTCTTTACCAGCTCTATTCGCACTTCAAGGACGGCGGCATTAATCCAACTCCTGTGCTTCTCATACAGTCCTTCTGTCACAGCAGTGCATTCTGGGAACAACACAGACACAAAGTTGATTGGGACTGTGTGAAGTGAAGCTCGAGTCACCTGGTGGCCGACTCTGAAAGTGCAGCTTACCACAGCTGGGGCCGGTTACATGAAAGAGCAAAAACTAGAAATGCACAATTATGAAATGATGGCCGATATCCGATATCCGATTATTTGCAGGGTCATATTGTCCAATACCAATTCCGATACCGACATATTACATTAATATATATTATATTTATATTGAGCTCATTGCTGATTTTTTGTATTTTAAAATGTTGTTTTGCTGTTGAAAGTTCCCCCCTCCCTATCAACCCTACTGTGATTATAAATATGTATGGAATAAATACATTGATTAGATATATATACATTTGAAAGACAATTGACTGACTTCTAGTACCAAACTAAACTATGACATCATATTTGTATGCTTTAATAAGCCACCTGCTTATTACATAATTATTTGAATCGTTGTTTAACACAAAACATTTAGTAATGTATATTTATGTTATGTGGCCTATGACACTAAGTTATTAGTGTTATTTATTATTGTCTGTTGGCTAAATTAATTAGCCTCTGCTCTAAACAATAAAGCCCCCATTATCTCCCCCAATCACAATTCCCTGGAGCCACCACAGTGTGTGATATACTGTGTGTGACGGGGGGCGGGGGGTACGGTAACCTAAACCTAACCCTAACCCTAAGGTAAGTGGGGAACATAGAACCCGGGGGACATGGGGATGACCCAGAGAAAAGGGAGTATGCGCTGGACGAGCATTCTGTTCTGTTCAGCGCCATTTAAAAATTCTCCCGTTGGTGAGCAGTTCACCAGTATCTAGGTGGGAGGTACAAAACCATTCAACAGTCTTCTCACCTGTAAAAGTGGGTCTTTGGTCTGGATTAGGGTCCCAGCACTTCACCATGAGTTCTACCAGCTCCTCCAGCCCCGGGGCCTTCATTTCATTAACATAATGTAGGGACGGCCTTTGTCCCCTGGAAGCATCAAACTCTGTAATGCTGCGACCAGTGTCTGAGAGAGTGGAGAGGAAGATAGAAAAACTTTAGTAATACACAGAGTACTTGTCAACTTGTATTTCTAATTATTCGTATTGTTGAATTAACATTAAGTCAAATAATTGAATCTGTGAGGCTGAGACATTGAGTGATTAAGGGGCTTATTATAGTTTTTCCCTGAGCACAGCGTATGTTTTAAATTCTTTGCTATGGGACCACTTCAGCAGCACGATGAGGCCATGAGTATTTATTTTCCTCAGATCATTTTATATTAATTCAACTAGGGCTTTTTGAGGCATTTTGAGATGCCATGGCGTATTCAGCCAAATATATTAAAAAAACTAATCAATAAATACATTTTTTTTAAACAAATTGAAAACTAAATGAGAAAGAACAGAAAATGAGAAAGACAAAAAATTAAATAAAGAAGATGAGAAAGAGAATTACTCACGTAAAAGGCTGTACAGCAGTATAGCGTAACTAAAATAAAAAGAGACATTGATCAGCAATTAGTTTCCATATCCACATATCACACATGGGGCAGACAGCAATAGCAACTCATTCTCAGCATCAGTGTTATACTTTGTAAAATAACAACAGTATAATAGCTAAATAGCAAATTTGTTTAGTTAGCACATAGTAACATGTTACAAGTTACAAAATGGCACAGGGAATGAAGAATACCTGTAGACATCATAGGCACACGAGGAGATGTCCTCTGGAGGCATGTAGAGGAATGTCCCGAACCCAATGAGACGACTGGTTGTGTCACTTGTGCCAAACTTCGAGACCAAAGTCTGTGATCTGGATGAATAAGAGATGAGAATGTTGAGATCATAAAAGGGAACAGAGAGAAAGAGAGAGAGAGATAGAGAGAGAGAGAGAGATAGAGAGAGAGAGAGAGAGAGAGAGAGAGAGAGAGAGAGAGAGAGAGAGAGAGAGAGAGAGAGAGAGAGAGAGAGAGAGAGTGTGAGAGTGATGTTGCAATACTACTGCGACAACAGCCAGGCAAGCTCCACCACAGGAGCTCGCACTAAACTGCTTACTTTCAGTGTCATCTCAAAATAAAGCCAGTTAGTGATGATGTCAACTAAACACATTTAAAAAGATAAATAAAACTACTACTACTACTATCAATAATAATAATAATAATAATAATAATAATAAGGGTAATAATAATAATAATAATAATAATACATCAATGTAATCCCTGCAACGAACTTAAAGGGATATTTCACTTTCAAAAAAACTTTTGGTCATTTTATCGTCTATTCAGGCTTTTGAGAGCCCCCCAGACCGTTTTTAAGTTGCTTGATTTAGTATTTAGATATTTGATATTCATTTTATCAGACACGCCCCCTTCCTATACAAACCCATTATAACTTCAAACTCCATTTTAACCCGTTAGATTCATCAAAAACACCCGTCCTTGGCTCTGGTGACTCACCCTGCCCTCCTAATACATGATGGGGCCGTGTTTTTTCGATTACTTTTTTCATTTATTTTATTTAATTTTTTTAATGTATTTAATTTTTTTCATTTTCCAAAAAATATATAAAAAATAAATGAAAAAAGTAATCGAAAAAACACGGCCCCCTCATGTATTTGGAGGGCAGGGTGAGTCACCAGAACCAAGGACGGGTGTTTTTGATGAATCTAACGGGTTAAAAATTAAGTTTGAAGTTATAATGGGTTTGTATAGGAAGGGGGCGTGTCTGATAAAATGAATATCAAATATCTAAATAATGAATCAAGCAACTTAAAAACTGTCTGGGGGGCTCTCAAAAGCCTGAGTAGACGATAAAATGACCAAAAGTTTTTTTGAAAGTGAAATATCCCTTTAAACCACATAATTAATCACAAAACTGTACAATTGTGCATTGTGGTCATGTGTTTTTTGCCCCCAGCCCTATAGCCACAGGGCACATCATCCTTGGACGGGCGCAGCTGCCATGCTTGGCCATCTTGGCCGCGAATAAATTCCTGGTCCAGGGAAGGTTCCCACAGTGATACAGTGGACAAGTAGCCTACCACATACCTGTTTATTTATTGTTTTGTATTTGCTTCATACAATAACAGCATGAACAGTGCCAGAACACGCTTGACTCATCATGGTGGTAATCCCCCCCAAAAAGAGACTCACCTTGACATTTAGGCTCGAGTCCAGCAGTACGTTGTCAGGCTTCAGATCCTTGTGGATGAGAGCAGGTGTGAGACTGTGAAGGTAGTTCATGCCCAGATAGCCACTTGGTGAGCCAGTCGATAGACCAGAGGCCAGGGTGGCAGGTGCTTTAGTTTTTTCTGGTGAGGGTTGGGGTCAAACAGAAACGTTTAAGTCACAATCTCAGAGACACAAATGCAAATAAAGGCTCAATAAAGCCTGCCAGAAGACCTCAGGTTAACTAGCTCACTAATCACTAAGGAACCAAGCAAAGCCACACATTATAGCATAATGTTTCATTTGTTATTGTTTAGAAAAGTGCAATAATAATAATAATAATAATAATAACAACTAGAAAAAGTGCTCCTCGGAGCGCAGGTCTCCGCCAGGTCAGGTACGTTATTGTGGCCTCCTGGTGGCGCTATAATAGGGCAATGTGAAAAGGGTGCCATTTATCTTAGGCCTTTCACGGCAATCGGACACTGCATTCATGATTTGAGGCATTTTGTTCCAGAAATGTGTTTTGCTAAATTAGACCTGCTGGTGGCGCTATAACAGGGTGGCATTTCTTCCTCGGTCTAGTGGGAATGTGCGTGTGAAATTTCACAGAAATTGCAAGCTGCGTGCATAATTTGAGGCATTTTGTTGAAAACGGACCAATCCTGCAAACTTTGGAAGCCAACCTTAGCCAATCAGGATGAAATATGGGAAATCGGACAGATCCGTGTTGATCACATGACTATAGAGATACTGTGTACCAATTTGCATGACGTTTGGATAAAATCTGTAGGAGTAATGTAAAAAAATGCGTTTTGCACAAATCTGCCTCCTGGTGGCGCTATAACAGGCCCATGTGAAAAGGTTCTGAATTGGCATCCAGGGAGTGTGTGTGCACAGTTTTGATTAGCTGGTAACGGACGGACAGGACACACACACACGCGCGCGCGGACGGACGGACGGACAGGGGGTGAAACATACTCTCTCGCCATGCCTTTCGGCCTGGCGGAGACAATAATAGTTATACATTATAAACCAATGAATACGTAAAGAGGGAAAAAAGCTGACCTGCCAGGAGTCGAGGGATCCTCTCTCCATCATTTCCATGACCAGGCCCAGGTGTATGTTGGGGCTATTGTTTATATGGCCCCTGATGAGCCCCATGACCTTGATGACATAGGGGCACTCTGCACGTAGCATCAGCTTAGCCTCATCAACTAAATACTCATCAAAGCACGATCTGAAGATGACACATGACATACATACATGTCACTATAGCGTTGCCAACCGTACCTTGAAATACAGAATTGAAAACACCCGTACTTGGTTCTGCAGACTGATATTGTCATTCTAATGCGTGAGATTGGGCATGCTTTTTCAATTACTTTTTACATTTTTTTAAAAAGTTAGAATCTCTCAAGACAGATTCAGAGCTCTGTAGCGGAAACTGTCGGCAACTCCCATTACAACGTGGAGATTGTAATGGGGCTGAAGGAGGGCTGAATAATAATAATATTATATAATTATATTATAATTATCTTTTACCCCATTTTTTACCCCTCCCCCGAACACGGGCCAATAGGGCATAGCAGTGGTGGCCATTTTCTGGTTCCACAAAGCCAATGCATTTTTTCCCATAGAGATTTCCAAAAATATTTATATATATTATTTTAAGCCTAGAATCAAGCCGTCCAGGGTCCTGGTGAATCATGCCACTGCTATGCCCTATTGTGTTCCTGTAGACGCTGGACAAAGCCGGATGCACCACGGTGGATTCGGACCCACAACCTCCGTGGTGGTGGGCAGTGACTTTATCACTGCACAACCCAAGCGCCCTAAACATGCATTCAAATACTTTTCTATGCATGATACCATGTGCTTGTAATGTCTACACCATACTGTACAGGCATAAAGGAATTGAATGCATGTGTTCAAGGATGCATGAATGAAGAAAACAATATGAGGAGAAGAAGGTTGGAAGAACTTCAAGACACTTTCACCCATGAGTATATAAATGCTGACTTAAGTACAGGAGTTTCCACTTACCCGATACGAGATAAACATTTTACGGCCACGTCACATTTCCACTGACGATGCCTGGCCTTGTAGACTGATGCAAATCCACCTGCACCGATCAACTTCCAGCTCTCCAAACTGTTCGGATCAATCTCTTTTAGATTGACTGCATTGGAGCTGGACTGTGCCATTGTTCACTGAAGAGAGGGAGAGAGGATTTGTAATGGCAGCTCATCCATGTATCTGCAAAGTAACTAGTAAATAAAGCTGTCAAATAATTGTAGTGGAGTGTGAATGGTGATTAATCATGATTAATGATTTTTTAAACTGTGATTAATCTGATTAAAACTTTTAATTGTTTGACTAAAGCACTAATATGTATATATTATATATATATATATATATATATATATATATATATATATATATATATATATATATATATATATATATATATACCTTGTCAAATTGAAAATAGTTTTTTATACATTTGAAAACTTGTTAAATTGGACGTACTGCAAAATGAGTACTTTTACTTTTGGTACTTTAAGTTTTGATGCCAAAACTTTTGTACTTTTACTCAAGTCAATTTTTAATACCCAAATGTACTTTTAACAGACTATTTCTACAATATGGTACTGATACTTCTACTTAAAACTTGTGAGTACTTCTTCCATCACTGCAATTCAATTACATAAAATTCAGTTCAGATTAGTTTAGTACTCAACTCAACTCAACTCAACTCAACTCAACTCAACTCAATGTGATGGTGTCTACAGTCCTTACCTTTCACAAGTCCTGATGAATCCTTGTCTGTAGAAATGCCAATGTATTTGAATGGAATGCAATTTAAATGTAGTTGTTGAATGTCTTACAGTTTCCGTCAGTCACACAGTGTCAGCTGGGAGCAGCTAGCTATACAAGCATATGTGTGCTATGTCCTGCTTATATACAGACCATGCAGATGGGAGGAGACACAGGTAGAGACGTGTGCCTAAACTGATTGAATCATCAGATTCAACACAGTGGTGTAAAGTAACTAAGTACATTTACTCAAGCACTGTACTTAAGTACAATTTTGAGGTATTTTTTTTACTTAATGGAGTAATTCAAATTAAAATACTTTTATTTCTACTCCACTACATCTCAGATGCAAATATTGTACTTTTACTCCACTACAATTATTTGAAAACTTTAGTTACTAGTTACTTTGTAGATTTTGATTATTATTACAAAACACACATTAACTACTTCAGCCCTATATACATTTACAATGTTTAGCAGAAGACCATGAGTGGAGATTTATTTTACAGTTGTGCTGTTAACAGGGAGAGACCACAACTAAGGACTAAGTGCTATCAATCACTGAAACTAATGTATGTAAAAGTCCTATAATTTGTTGGTTGTATACATAAATATACTCTGTACTGTAAGTGCATTTCAAACACAGCTATTGTGTTCAACGACACAGTTTTATTAAACAAACAATTACCAGACATTTTTATTAAACAAACAATTACCAGCCATTCTGTTGGTGGATACATTTAGAAAGATGGCATGTTAAAACTTAAAACAGTAATGAAACATCTTTATATTAAAAACATAGCTTTAACAGGCTCCAGTTATGATAATACAGTAAACATTTTGTTTAAGAGTAGTGTGGGGGGGGGGGGGGGGGGGTAGATAAAGCAATGGTAATGGTTTAGCAGAAGCTTGTCATTTAAGTATTCCTACACATTTTCAGCAGCTCCAGCAGCAACTTTATCGTGTTAACTTTTAGATAGTTTGACAAAGGTGACATTGGTAATGTCAGTCTTGTTTCTGTATTGCTAACTTGAACAACTTAGAGGAGTAGTTCACCTAAACAATGACTTATTTTGTATCAATTACACACCCCATGATCCATGAAGCCTTGCATTCATGGAGACGTTTTTGTTTTTGTTGCATTCCTAAGCCAATAATTTGATGACCAGGTGGCTGGTCAGTAGGAGACTGAGACTCCGCCGGTAACACTGACCAATACAACTGCAGGTCTAACCTGGCTCTAGATATTTCTTCACAAATGAATGTAGCCAGTGACTCAGCACAGAGGTCCTTCATGTAGAAGGTGCCTCTAGCGCGTTCATTGATTGATTGATTGATTGATTGATTGATTGATTGATTGATTGATTGATGTACTTTATTTAGTAAGACATGAGAAACAGTACATGGAAGTACAATTCACAATACAAGGTCCACTAAACTGGATAACTCATAAAAGCACTAAACTTGTTTAAAATGAGTTCCCACGCACACAAATCATGATGATTCATTCATCCATTAATGAATGCATACATTAACAATGCCATTGCAGGAGGGGGGGGGGGGGGTTTGGACACACTCAGCACCATGGGGGGGGGGGGGGGGTTCATGGAGTACATCTTCTGTGCTGAATTAACGAAATCTGGTCTGGTCCGGAGGACTTCGACCTGCTTCTGACTGACAGTCAATTTGGCAGACATTTCTGGAAAAAATATCACAGAGAAAGAAGACATTTTAGCCTGTACCTTTACACATTCTTCAGGCTGCATTTTTGGCACAATAAGCATGTTGCCTCTTGAACATTTGAACCAGCATTTTGTTTTGCCATACCTTTCATCTCATGTTTGTTGATGGCCAACTCCACCCGAAGATCAGACACTAAGTCTCTCTGGGCCTTGGCTTCTTTCACCACGTTCTTCAGCTTCTCTCCCTGTACTGCCACAGTGTGTCCCTGTTCTACCACGGTGTCTCTCAGCTCCTTGACTTCACCTTCGCGGGCTGTCACCTTGGCCTCCATGGTCTTCAGCATCTGACCCTGTACTACCACAGTGTGTCCCTGTTCTACCACGGTGTTTCTCAGCTCCTTGACTTCACCTTCGCGGGCTGTCACCTTGGCCTCCATGGTCTTCAGCATCTGACCCTGTACTAACACAGAAAAAAAAAAAACATTCCAAAAAAGCTTAATCTTTCATGAATTAAAAACTAATTCAATTATTTTTTTAAAGGAATTTCTAAAGAAAATGTAAATAAATTCCATAAATTAGAAAACAAATGTAGTGAAAATAGCAGATCCACGAGCTAGCTTGTAGATCTAATATTTTCACTAGTTTGGGTCCCGGGCAAACATCTGATTACTCTTTTGGGTCTTGAGCTAAAAGGTTTAGGAACCACTGGATTAAAGGGCCATTCACACAGTGAGTACTATAACTATAAATATATAGTACTATAAAGGTATAAATATATAGTATTAAAATGGTTCTAAGTCAAGTGGAATGCAAAAACAACTATAAAAAAATACCATGGTGAACGATATAGTTTTAGTTGTATTGTTGTGATTTTGGTTGACCAACCATGTGGTCCTTTAACCCATTCAATCTGTGAACACATCTGTGTCACTTTAGATGTCTTTGGCTATTCAAAAATAGCATATCTACAAGCTCATAGCACGGCAACTTACTGCCGCGCTATGAGCTTGTATCTATTTTGGAAAAAAACGTGAAAATGTGTGGAAATCTTTGAATATATATTCTACCCCCAGAATGATATGTATTTGGCCGCGGACCCCCATCTCAAAATATGTTGTTCCAGGGACCCCCAGAAGCACAGATCGGAGTTTAAAATGTTCACTTTAAAACAAATACAGTCCATTCAAAGATTTGCACAAAGTTTCTAGATTTTTCAAAAGTACCAGATCTACAACCTTGGTGCTGTGCTATGAGCTTGTATATCTGCTATTTTTTTTAATATTTTTTTTGAATAGCCAAAGAAATCTAAAATGACACAGATGTGTTCCCGGTCTTAAAGGGTTGAGAGTCTCCCTCTAAGGGAGGTGAGTGATGTTTCAGTCGCGTGGGAAAAAAATAATGGGCTTTCGATTTGTTGCACCACAAAATGGCTGCCACTGCTGTGCCCTATACATCATTTCAACAAGCTTTTTTATAAATTCACCTGCAATCTGTGTCATGATATCCTTCACAGTCTGCTCCATGTCTGCCAGTTTGGACGTTAGTGGCATCACAGTCTCCACCTTCTTCTCCATGTCTGCCAGTTTGGACGTCAGGGCTGAAACCAGCAGGGATAAATAAATATCACTTGAATTTAGGACTGAAACCAGCAGGGATAAATATCACTTGAATTTAGGACTGAAACCAGCAGGGATAAATATCACTTGAATTTAGGACTGAAACCAAAAAGATCACTTGGCATTGGTGAAAAATAGTCACTGAATTCATTTGACTTTGGTTGCTGTAATCAGCATAGTATGATCTAGTTCTGGTCTGTAGCATCAGGAGTTCTCCTTAACGCTATGTGACTGTATGGTGTATTTTCCTCATTTCAATGAGTAAACGATGTGATGCCTACACTTCAGTAAAAGAATATCAATACGCTTTCGCTCAATATCAATCCATCCATCTTCAACCGCTTATCCGGAGTCGGGTTGCGGGGGCAACAGTTCCAGCAGAGAGCTCCAGCCTTCCCTCTCCTGAGCAACATTAGCCACTTCCTCCTGGGGGATCCCGAGGCGTTCCCAGGCCAGTGTGGAGATGTAATCCCTCCATATGGTCCTTGGTCTGCCCCGGGGTCTCTTCCCAGTGGGAGGAGACCCCACTCAATATGAAGATGCTATTGACCAGATGTGTTTGCGGTACTGGAGTAATTAAAACATTTCTCTGTCCATTGGAATGTTTTATTTTCTGGCCCAAAAGTGGATTTTACATGAAAGGTGGGAGTCTGAGAGACTTCCCACCGCGGAGGGTAGGCTTTCAACACCTTAAAACCGCATTTGTTTCTGTAAGTTGTTTATTTTTTACTTAAGTGTAGACATCGTGCTCCCGTTCACATGAGGTAAAACATACGTACAGTCCCATAGCGTTAAGGAGAAGTCCTAACGCTATGGACCAGAGCTAAGCATGATCCATATTTACTTTACCTGCATTATCTCTCTCCAAACCAGCCGTTTTCTCTTTTTCGTTTCTCGACACTCCCTTCATCTCCTCCACCATGTCACTGAGCTCCTTCAGTTTGGAGCACATGTTGTTCAGCTCTTGAGAAAGTGCAGCAGACAGACAGAATATCAACACAGACTTCAGCCTTCATTCTGAATTTCTGACCTTTTCAAAAAAACTACGTAAATAATAGCAACTTCTATATGTGTATCAGATCCAGTTTTCTGTTAGCAGTGCAGTTAAACTGTCTCTCTCTCTCTCTCTCTCTCTCTCTCTCTCTCTCTCTCTCTGGTTGAATAGAGCTATCTTATCAGTTGGAAAGTGTTGGTCTATAAATCAAAAACAACTCTCAGTTGGAAAGTACACCGTGACTGCCAACTTCTGAGGCAACTCTGTAATTCAACTTTTTGAACAACTGTGGAAATGTTTGTTAGTAGATTATTCAAGTGACTTATCACTCAGTCATCATGTTAACACACTCCTGAATGTCAACAAAGGCAGCAGTGAAACTAAGTCAAATCTTTTCAAATCTGAATGATTCTCCACTCCCTTTCTTCTCCTTTAATTTACTTCAGATCATTTGTATGTGTATCAGGGGCATGTACAAAATATGTTACTTTTAAGTAAGCATATCATCACCCACTACATAAATATGACACTGAATGTATGTAGTTAGTGGCATAAGAAACATTTTCATAAATGGCTAATGGAGGCTTAATTTTTTCACGTACAAACCTCTCTCCAACTGGGTTTTTAGATATGGGTCTAAAGTCTCTGTGTTAAAAGTTTGGTGCAGATTGGTAAACAATACAGGAGGAGATATAATGTAACTGTTTTTCATATCATTCCAAATGACAGAGGGTCTAAAGGTCAGAGGTCAAAGTGTAAAGTGTTTAGTCATGAAGGGAGACATATGTGTCAAATGGTTCATGAGCTATGTCTGTTCAAAGTTTGCATGTTTCAATGGAGTGCTATAGCGCCACCCTTTGGCCAATAGTTGTAAGTTTCATTTCTTAGCTGTTTGGCATAGCCTTCTACCATATTGCCAAGTTTTATAACAAAAAACTAAGCCAGAACTGCAAGAAAGGGCGGAAGAAGAAGAACGACTCAAGCATTGAGCTGCACAAGGACAAGAAAAGCTCACCTCCTATTGGATCCTCAGGACCATCCTGTTGAACACAGTCATGTTATTTAATTTCAACAACACAAAGTACAGTATGGTATTGTACAGTATGAGCTCTATTGAACAACATTATATCTTGAAAGAGGTAAGAGATAAGGCAAAGAAAGCTATGAAGACAGACAGACAGACAGACAGACAGACAGACAGACAGACAGACAGACAGACAGACAGACAGACAGACAGACAGACAGACAGACAGACAGACAGGATTGCAATACTGAGTCATGAAACATATTTCTCATAAAAGCGTTTCAGCACTTAAAAAAGTATAACATTATAGTTTTAAAGTGAGTGAAACAGTTTAGAATGTATCATGTGTTCTATAGTTTTAAAGTGAGTGAATGAGTTTTGAATGCATCTTGTGTTCTTTACCAGCTCTATTCGCACTTCAAGGACGGCGGCATTAATCCAACTCCTGTGCTTCTCATACAGTCCTTCTGTCACAGCAGTGCATTCTGGGAACAACACAGACACAAAGTTGATTGGGACTGTGTGAAGTGAAGCTCGAGTCACCTGGTGGCCGACTCTGAAAGTGCAGCTTACCACAGCTGGGGCCGGTTACATGAAAGAGCAAAAACTAGAAATGCACAATTATGAAATTATGGCCGATATCCGATATCCGATTATTTGCAGGGTCATATTGTCCAATACCAATTCCGATACCGACATATTACATTAATATATATTATATTTATATTGAGCTCATTGCTGATTTTTTGTATTTTAAAATGTTGTTTTGCTGTTGAAAGTTCCCCCCTCCCTATCAACCCTGTGATTATAAATATGTATGGAATAAATACATTGATTAGATATATATACATTTGAAAGACAATTGACTGACTTCTAGTACCAAACTAAACTATGACATCATATTTGTATGCTTTAATAAGCCACCTGCTTATTACATAATTATTTGAATCGTTGTATAACACAAAACATTTAGTAATGTATATTTATGTTATGTGGCCTATGACACTAAGTTATTAGTGTTATTTATTATTGTCTGTTGGCTAAATTCATTAGCCTCTGCTCTAAACAATAAAGCCCCCATTATCTCCCCCAATCACAATTCCCTGGAGCCACCACAGTGTGTGATATACTGTGTGTGACGGGGGGGGAGGGGGGGGGGCGGGGGGTACGGTAACCTAAACCTAACCCTAACCCTAAGGTAAGTGGGGAACATAGAACCCGGGGAACATGGGGATGACCCAGAGAAAAGGGAGTATGCGCTGGACGAGCATTCTGTTCTGTTCAGCGCCATTTAAAAATTCTCCCGTTGGTGAGCAGTTCACCAGTATCTAGGTGGGAGGTACAAAACCATTCAACAGTCTTCTCACCTGTAAAAGTGGGTCTTTGGTCTGGATTAGGGTCCCAGCACTTCACCATATGTTCTACCAGCTCCTCCAGCCCCGGGGCCTTCATTTCATTAACATAATGTAGGGACGGCCTTTGTCCCCTGGAAGCATCAAACTCTGTAATGCTGCGACCAGTGTCTGAGAGAGTGGAGAGGAAGATAGAAAAACTTTAGTAATACACAGAATGGGTACTTGTCAACTTGTATTTCTAATTATTCGTATTGTTGAATTAACATTAAGTCAAATAATTGAATCTGTGAGGCTGAGACATTGAGTGATTAAGGGGCTTATTATAGTTTTTCCCTGAGCACAGCGTATGTTTTAAATTCTTTGCTATGGGACCACTTCAGCAGCACGATGAGGCCATGAGTATTTATTTTCCTCAGATCATTTTATATTAATTCAACTAGGGCGTTTTGAGGCATTTTGAGATGCCATGGCGTATTCAGCCAAATATATAAAAAAAACTAAACAATAAATACATTTTTTTTAAACGAATTGAAAACTAAATGAGAAAGAACAGAAAATGAGAAAGACAAAAAATTAAATAAAGAAGATGAGAAAGAGAATTACTCACGTAAAAGGCTGTACAGCAGTATAGCGTAACTAAAATAAAAAGAGACATTGATCAGCAATTAGTTTCCATATCCACATATCACACATGGGGCAGACAGCAATAGCAACTCATTCTCAGCATCAGTGTTATACTTTGTAAAATAACAACAGTATAATAGCTAAATAGCAAATTTGTTTAGTTAGCACATAGTAACATGTTACAAGTTACAAAATGGCACAGGGAATGAAGAATACCTGTAGACATCATAGGCACACGAGGAGATGTCCTCTGGAGGCATGTAGAGGAATGTCCCGAACCCAATGAGACGACTGGTTGTGTCACTTGTGCCAAACTTGGCGAGACCAAAGTCTGTGATCTGGATGAATAAGAGATGAGAATGTTGAGATCATAAAAGGGAACAGAGAGAAAGAGAGAGAGAGAGAGATAGAGATAGAGAGAGAGAGAGAGAGAGAGAGAGAGAGAGAGAGAGAGAGTGTGAGAGTGATGTTGCAATACTACTGCGACAACAGCCAGGCAAGCTCCACCACAGGAGCTCGCACTAAACTGCTTACTTTCAGTGTCATCTCAAAATAAAGCCAGTTAGTGATGATGTCAACTAAACACATTTAAAAAGATAAATAAAACTACTACTACTACTATCAATAATAATAATAATAATAATAATAATAATAATAATAAGGGTAATAATAATAATAATAATAATAATAATAATAATAAGGGTAATAATAATAATAATAATAATAATAATACATCAATGTAATCCCTGCAACGAACTTAAACCACATAATTAATCACAAAACTGTACAATTGTGCATTGTGGTCATGTGTTTTTTGCCCCCAGCCCTATAGCCACAGGGCACATCATCCTTGGACGGGCGCAGCTGCCATGCTTGGCCATCTTGGCCACGAATAAATTCCTGGTCCAGGGAAGGTTCCCACAGTGATACAGTGGACAAGTAGCCTACCACATACCTGTTTATTTATTGTTTTGTATTTGCTTCATACAATAACAGCATGAACAGTGCCAGAACACGCTTGACTCATCATGGTGGTTATCCCCCCCAAAAAGAGACTCACCTTGACATTTAGGCTCGAGTCCAGCAGTACGTTGTCAGGCTTCAGATCCTTGTGGATGAGAGCAGGTGTGAGACTGTGAAGGTAGTTCATGCCCAGAGCCACTTGGTGAGCCAGTCGATAGACCAGAGGCCAGGGTGGCAGGTGCTTTAGTTTTTTCTGGTGAGGGTTGGGGTCAAACAGAAACGTTTAAGTCACAATCTCAGAGACACAAATGCAAATAAAGGCTCAATAAAGCCTGCCAGAAGACCTCAGGTTAACTAGCTCACTAATCACTAAGGAACCAAGCAAAGCCACACATTATAGCATAATGTTTCATTTGTTATTGTTTAGAAAAGTGCAATAATAATAATAATAATAATAATAATAACAACTAGAAAAAGTGCTCCTCGGAGCGCAGGTCTCCGCCAGGTCAGGTACGTTATTGTGGCCTCCTGGTGGCGCTATAATAGGGCAATGTGAAAAGGGTGCCATTTATCTTAGGCCTTTCACGGCAATCGGACACTGCATTCATGATTTGAGGCATTTTGTTCCAAAAATGTGTTTTGCTAAATTAGACCTGCTGGTGGCGCTATAACAGGGTGGCATTTCTTCCTCGGTCTAGTGGGAATGTGCGTGTGAAATTTCACAGAAATTGCAAGCTGCGTGCATAATTTGAGGCATTTTGTTGAAAACGGACCAATCCTGCAAACTTTGGAAGCCAACCTTAGCCAATCAGGATGAAATATGGGAAATCGGACAGATCCGTGTTGATCACATGACTATAGAGATACTGTGTACCAATTTGCATGACGTTTGGATAAAATCTGTAGGAGTAATGTAAAAAAATGCGTTTTGCACAAATCTGCCTCCTGGTGGCGCTATAACAGGCCCATGTGAAAAGGTTCTGAATTGGCATCCAGGGAGTGTGTGTGCACAGTTTTGATTAGCTGGTAACGGACGGACAGGACACACACACACACACGCGCGGACGGACGGACGGACAGGGGGTGAAACATACTCTCTCGCCATGCCTTTCGGCCTGGCGGAGACAATAATAGTTATACATTATAAACCAATGAATACATAAAGAGGGAAAAAAGCTGACCTGCCAGGAGTCGAGGGATCCTCTCTCCATCATTTCCATGACCAGGCCCAGGTGTATGTTGGGGCTATTGTTTATATGGCCCCTGATGAGCCCCATGACCTTGATGACATAGGGGCACTCTGCACGTAGCATCAGCTTAGCCTCATCAACTAAATATTCATCAAAGCACGATCTGAAGATGACACATGACATACATACATGTCACTATAGCGTTGCCAACCGTACCTTGAAATACAGAATTGAAAACACCCGTACTTGGTTCTGCAGACTGATATTGTCATTCTAATGCGTGAGATTGGGCATGCTTTTTCAATTACTTTTTACATTTTTTTAAAAAGTTAGAATCTCTCAAGACAGATTCAGAGCTCTGTAGCGGAAACTGTCGGCAACTCCCATTACAACGTGGAGATTGTAATGGGGCTGAAGGAGGGCTGAATAATAATAATATTATATAATTATATTATAATTATCTTTTACCCCATTTTTTACCCCTCCCCCGAACACGGGCCAATAGGGCATAGCAGTGGTGGCCATTTTCTGGTTCCACAAAGCCAATGCATTTTTTCCCATAGAGATTTCCAAAAATATTTATATATATTATTTTAAGCCTAGAATCAAGCCGTCCAGGGTCCTGGTGAATCATGCCACTGCTATGCCCTATTGTGTTCCTGTAGACGCTGGACAAAGCCGGATGCACCACGGTGGATTCGGACCCACAACCTCCGTGGTGGTGGGCACAACCCAAGCGCCCTAAACATGCATTCAAATACTTTTCTATGCATGATACCATGTGCTTGTAATGTCTACACCATACTGTACAGGCATAAAGGAATTGAATGCATGTGTTCAAGGATGCATGAATGAAGAAAACAATATGAGGAGAAGAAGGTTGGAAGAACTTCAAGACACTTTCACCCATGAGTATATAAATGCTGACTTAAGTACAGGAGTTTCCACTTACCCGATACGAGATAAACATTTTACGGCCACGTCACATTTCCACTGACGATGCCTGGCCTTGTAGACTGATGCAAATCCACCTGCACCGATCAACTTCCAGCTCTCCAAACTGTTCGGATCAATCTCTTTTAGATTGACTGCATTGGAGCTGGACTGTGCCATTGTTCACTGAAGAGAGGGAGAGAGGATTTGTAATGGCAGCTCATCCATGTATCTGCAAAGTAACTAGTAAATAAAGCTGTCAAATAATTGTAGTGGAGTGTGAATGGTGATTAATCATGATTAATGATTTTTTAAACTGTGATTAATCTGATTAAAACTTTTAATTGTTTGACTAAAGCACTAATATGTATATATTATATATATATATATATATATATATATATATATATATATATATATATATATATATATATATATATATATATATATATATATATATACCTTGTCAAATTGAAAATAGTTTTTTATACATTTGAAAACTTGTTAAATTGGACGTACTGCAAAATGAGTACTTTTACTTTTGGTACTTTAAGTTTTGATGCCAAAACTTTTGTACTTTTACTCAAGTCAATTTTTAATACCCAAATGTACTTTTAACAGACTATTTCTACAATATGGTACTGATACTTCTACTTAAAACTTGTGAGTACTTCTTCCATCACTGCAATTCAATTACATAAAATTCAGTTCAGATTAGTTTAGTACTCAACTCAACTCAACTCAACTCAACTCAACTCAACTCAACTCAATGTGATGGTGTCTACAGTCCTTACCTTTCACAAGTCCTGATGAATCCTTGTCTGTAGAAATGCCAATGTATTTGAATGGAATGCAATTTAAATGTAGTTGTTGAATGTCTTACAGTTTCCGTCAGTCACACAGTGTCAGCTGGGAGCAGCTAGCTATACAAGCATATGTGTGCTATGTCCTGCTTATATACAGACCATGCATATGGGAGGAGACACAGGTAGAGACGTGTGCCTAAACTGATTGAATCATCAGATTCAACACAGTGGTGTAAAGTAACTAAGTACATTTACTCAAGCACTGTACTTAAGTACAATTTTGAGGTATTTTTTTTACTTAATGGAGTAATTCAAATTAAAATACTTTTATTTCTACTCCACTACATCTCAGATGCAAATATTGTACTTTTACTCCACTACAATTATTTGAAAACTTTAGTTACTAGTTACTTTGTAGATTTTGATTATTATTACAAAACACACATTAACTACTTCAGCCCTATATACATTTACAATGTTTAGCAGAAGACCATGAGTGGAGATTTATTTTACAGTTGTGCTGTTAACAGGGAGAGACCACAACTAAGGACTAAGTGCTATCAATCACTGAAACTAATGTATGTAAAAGTCCTATAATTTGTTGGTTGTATACATAAATATACTCTGTACTGTAAGTGCATTTCAAACACAGCTATTGTGTTCAACGACACAGTTTTATTAAACAAACAATTACCAGACATTTTTATTAAACAAACAATTACCAGCCATTCTGTTGGTGGATACATTTAGAAAGATGGCATGTTAAAACTTAAAACAGTAATGAAACATCTTTATATTAAAAACATAGCTTTAACAGGCTCCAGTTATGATAATACAGTAAACATTTTGTTTAAGAGTAGTGTGGGGGGGGGGGGGGGGGGGGTAGATAAAGCAATGGTAATGGTTTAGCAGAAGCTTGTCATTTAAGTATTCCTACACATTTTCAGCAGCTCCAGCAGCAACTTTATCGTGTTAACTTTTAGATAGTTTGACAAAGGTGACATTGGTAATGTCAGTCTTGTTTCTGTATTGCTAACTTGAACAACTTAGAGGAGTAGTTCACCTAAACAATGACTTATTTTGTATCAATTACACACCCCATGATCCATGAAGCCTTGCATTCATGGAGACGTTTTTGTTTTTGTTGCATTCCTAAGCCAATAATTTGATGACCAGGTGGCTGGTCAGTAGGAGACTGAGACTCCGCCGGTAACACTGACCAATACAACTGCAGGTCTAACCTGGCTCTAGATATTTCTTCACAAATGAATGTAGCCAGTGACTCAGCACAGAGGTCCTTCATGTAGAAGGTGCCTCTAGCGCGTTCATTGATTGATTGATTGATTGATTGATTGATTGATTGATTGATTGATGTACTTTATTTAGTAAGACATGAGAAACAGTACATGGAAGTACAATTCACAATACAAGGTCCACTAAACTGGATAACTCATAAAAGCACTAAACTTGTTTAAAATGAGTTCCCACGCACACAAATGATGATGATTCATTCATCCATTAATGAATGCATACATTAACAATGCCATTGCAGGAGGGGGGGGGGGGGTTTGGACACACTCAGCACCATGGGGGGGGGGGGGGTTCATGGAGTACCTCTTCTGTGCTGAATTAACGAAATCTGGTCTGGTCTGGAGGACTTCGACCTGCTTCTGACTGACAGTCAATTTGGCAGACATTTCTGGAAAAAATATCACAGAGAAAGAAGACATTTTAGCCTGTACCTTTACACATTCTTCAGGCTGCATTTTTGGCACAATAAGCATGTTGCCTCTTGAACATTTGAACCAGCATTTTGTTTTGCCATACCTTTCATCTCATGTTTGTTGATGGCCAACTCCACCCGAAGATCAGACACTAAGTCTCTCTGGGCCTTGGCTTCTTTCACCACGTTCTTCAGCTTCTCTCCCTGTACTGCCACAGTGTGTCCCTGTTCTACCACGGTGTCTCTCAGCTCCTTGACTTCACCTTCGCGGGCTGTCACCTTGGCCTCCATGGTCTTCAGCATCTGACCCTGTACTACCACAGTGTGTCCCTGTTCTACCACGGTGTTTCTCAGCTCCTTGACTTCACCTTCGCGGGCTGTCACCTTGGCCTCCATGGTCTTCAGCATCTGACCCTGTACTAACACAGAAAAAAAAAAAACATTCCAAAAAAGCTTAATCTTTCATGAATTAAAAACTAATTCAATTATTTTTTTAAAGGAATTTCTAAAGAAAATGTAAATAAATTCCATAAATTAGAAAACAAATGTAGTGAAAATAGCAGATCCACGAGCTAGCTTGTAGATCTAATATTTTCACTAGTTTGGGTCCCGGGCAAACATCTGATTACTCTTTTGGGTCTTGAGCTAAAAGGTTTAGGAACCACTGGATTAAAGGGCCATTCACACAGTGAGTACTATAACTATAAATATATAGTACTATAAAGGTATAAATATATAGTATTAAAATGGTTCTAAGTCAAGTGGAATGCAAAAACAACTATAAAAAAATACCATGGTGAACGATATAGTTTTAGTTGTATTGTTGTGATTTTGGTTGACCAACCATGTGGTCCTTTAACCCATTCAATCTGTGAACACATCTGTGTCACTTTAGATGTCTTTGGCTATTCAAAAATAGCATATCTACAAGCTCATAGCACGGCAACTTACTGCCGCGCTATGAGCTTGTATCTATTTTGGAAAAAAACGTGAAAATGTGTGGAAATCTTTGAATATATATTCTACCCCCAGAATGATATGTATTTGGCCGCGGACCCCCATCTCAAAATATGTTGTTCCAGGGACCCCCAGAAGCACAGATCGGAGTTTAAAATGTTCACTTTAAAACAAATACAGTCCATTCAAAGATTTGCACAAAGTTTCTAGATTTTTCAAAAGTACCAGATCTACAACCTTGGTGCTGTGCTATGAGCTTGTATATCTGCTATTTTTTTTAATATTTTTTTTGAATAGCCAAAGAAATCTAAAATGACACAGATGTGTTCCCGGTCTTAAAGGGTTGAGAGTCTCCCTCTAAGGGAGGTGAGTGATGTTTCAGTCGCGTGGGAAAAAAATAATGGGCTTTCGATTTGTTGCACCACAAAATGGCTGCCACTGCTGTGCCCTATACATCATTTCAACAAGCTTTTTTATAAACTCACCTGCAATCTGTGTCATGATATCCTTCACAGTCTGCTCCATGTCTGCCAGTTTGGACGTTAGTGGCATCACAGTCTCCACCTTCTTCTCCATGTCTGCCAGTTTGGACGTCAGGGCTGAAACCAGCAGGGATAAATAAATATCACTTGAATTTAGGACTGAAACCAGCAGGGATAAATATCACTTGAATTTAGGACTGAAACCAGCAGGGATAAATATCACTTGAATTTAGGACTGAAACCAAAAAGATCACTTGGCATTGGTGAAAAATAGTCACTGAATTCATTTGACTTTGGTTGCTGTAATCAGCATAGTATGATCTAGTTCTGGTCTGTAGCATCAGGAGTTCTCCTTAACGCTATGTGACTGTATGGTGTATTTTCCTCATTTCAATGAGTAAACGATGTGATGCCTACACTTCAGTAAAAGAATATCAATACGCTTTCGCTCAGTATCAATCCATCCATCTTCAACCGCTTATCCGGAGTCGGGTTGCGGGGGCAACAGTTCCAGCAGAGAGCTCCAGCCTTCCCTCTCCTGAGCAACATTAGCCACTTCCTCCTGGGGGATCCCGAGGCGTTCCCAGGCCAGTGTGGAGATGTAATCCCTCCATATGGTCCTTGGTCTGCCCCGGGGTCTCTTCCCAGTGGGAGGAGACCCCACTCAATATGAAGATGCTATTGACCAGATGTGTTTGCGGTACTGGAGTAATTAAAACATTTCTCTGTCCATTGGAATGTTTTATTTTCTGGCCCAAAAGTGGATTTTACATGAAAGGTGGGAGTCTGAGAGACTTCCCACCGCGGAGGGTAGGCTTTCAACACCTTAAAACCGCATTTGTTTCTGTAAGTTGTTTATTTTTTACTTAAGTGTAGACATCGTGCTCCCGTTCACATGAGGTAAAACATACGTACAGTCCCATAGCGTTAAGGAGAAGTCCTAACGCTATGGACCAGAGCTAAGCATGATCCATATTTACTTTACCTGCATTATCTCTCTCCAAACCAGCCGTTTTCTCTTTTTCGTTTCTCGACACTCCCTTCATCTCCTCCACCATGTCACTGAGCTCCTTCAGTTTGGAGCACATGTTGTTCAGCTCTTGAGAAAGTGCAGCAGACAGACAGAATATCAACACAGACTTCAGCCTTCATTCTGAATTTCTGACCTTTTCAAAAAAACTACGTAAATAATAGCAACTTCTATATGTGTATCAGATCCAGTTTTCTGTTAGCAGTGCAGTTAAACTGTCTCTCTCTCTCTCTCTCTCTCTCTCTCTCTCTCTCTCTCTCTCTCTCTCTGGTTGAATAGAGCTATCTTATCAGTTGGAAAGTGTTGGTCTATAAATCAAAAACAACTCTCAGTTGGAAAGTACACCGTGACTGCCAACTTCTGAGGCAACTCTGTAATTCAACTTTTTGAACAACTGTGGAAATGTTTGTTAGTAGATTATTCAAGTGACTTATCACTCAGTCATCATGTTAACACACTCCTGGAATGTCAACAAAGGCAGCAGTGAAACTAAGTCAAATCTTTTCAAATCTGAATGATTCTCCACTCCCTTTCTTCTCCTTTAATTTACTTCAGATCATTTGTATGTGTATCAGGGGCATGTACAAAATATGTTACTTTTAAGTAAGCATATCATCACCCACTACATAAATATGACACTGAATGTATGTAGTTAGTGGCATAAGAAACATTTTCATAAATGGCTAATGGAGGCTTAATTTTTTCACGTACAAACCTCTCTCCAACTGGGTTTTTAGATATGGGTCTAAAGTCTCTGTGTTAAAAGTTTGGTGCAGATTGGTAAACAATACAGGAGGAGATATAATGTAACTGTTTTTCATATCATTCCAAATGACAGAGGGTCTAAAGGTCAGAGGTCAAAGTGTAAAGTGTTTAGTCATGAAGGGAGACATATGTGTCAAATGGTTCATGAGCTATGTCTGTTCAAAGTTTGCATGTTTCAATGGAGTGCTATAGCGCCACCCTTTGGCCAATAGTTGTAAGTTTCATTTCTTAGCTGTTTGGCATAGCCTTCTACCATATTGCCAAGTTTTATAACAAAAAACTAAGCCAGAACTGCAAGAAAGGGCGGAAGAAGAAGAACGACTCAAGCATTGAGCTGCACAAGGACAAGAAAAGCTCACCTCCTATTGGATCCTCAGGACCATCCTGTTGAACACAGTCATGTTATTTAATTTCAACAACACAAAGTACAGTATGGTATTGTACAGTATGAGCTCTATTGAACAACATTATATCTTGAAAGAGGTAAGAGATAAGGCAAAGAAAGCTATGAAGACAGACAGACAGACAGACAGACAGACAGACAGACAGACAGACAGACAGACAGACAGGATTGCAATACTGAGTCATGAAACATATTTCTCATAAAAGCGTTTCAGCACTTAAAAAAGTATAACATTATAGTTTTAAAGTGAGTGAAACAGTTTAGAATGTATCATGTGTTCTATAGTTTTAAAGTGAGTGAATGAGTTTTGAATGCATCTTGTGTTCTTTACCAGCTCTATTCGCACTTCAAGGACGGCGGCATTAATCCAACTCCTGTGCTTCTCATACAGTCCTTCTGTCACAGCAGTGCATTCTGGGAACAACACAGACACAAAGTTGATTGGGACTGTGTGAAGTGAAGCTCGAGTCACCTGGTGGCCGACTCTGAAAGTGCAGCTTACCACAGCTGGGGCCGGTTACATGAAAGAGCAAAAACTAGAAATGCACAATTATGAAATTATGGCCGATATCCGATATCCGATTATTTGCAGGGTCATATTGTCCAATACCAATTCCGATACCGACATATTACATTAATATATATTATATTTATATTGAGCTCATTGCTGATTTTTTGTATTTTAAAATGTTGTTTTGCTGTTGAAAGTTCCCCCCTCCCTATCAACCCTGTGATTATAAATATGTATGGAATAAATACATTGATTAGATATATATACATTTGAAAGACAATTGACTGACTTCTAGTACCAAACTAAACTATGACATCATATTTGTATGCTTTAATAAGCCACCTGCTTATTACATAATTATTTGAATCGTTGTATAACACAAAACATTTAGTAATGTATATTTATGTTATGTGGCCTATGACACTAAGTTATTAGTGTTATTTATTATTGTCTGTTGGCTAAATTCATTAGCCTCTGCTCTAAACAATAAAGCCCCCATTATCTCCCCCAATCACAATTCCCTGGAGCCACCACAGTGTGTGATATACTGTGTGTGACGGGGGGGGAGGGGGGGGGGCGGGGGGTACGGTAACCTAAACCTAACCCTAACCCTAAGGTAAGTGGGGAACATAGAACCCGGGGAACATGGGGATGACCCAGAGAAAAGGGAGTATGCGCTGGACGAGCATTCTGTTCTGTTCAGCGCCATTTAAAAATTCTCCCGTTGGTGAGCAGTTCACCAGTATCTAGGTGGGAGGTACAAAACCATTCAACAGTCTTCTCACCTGTAAAAGTGGGTCTTTGGTCTGGATTAGGGTCCCAGCACTTCACCATGTGTTCTACCAGCTCCTCCAGCCCCGGGGCCTTCATTTCATTAACATAATGTAGGGACGGCCTTTGTCCCCTGGAAGCATCAAACTCTGTAATGCTGCGACCAGTGTCTGAGAGAGTGGAGAGGAAGATAGAAAAACTTTAGTAATACACAGAATGGGTACTTGTCAACTTGTATTTCTAATTATTCGTATTGTTGAATTAACATTAAGTCAAATAATTGAATCTGTGAGGCTGAGACATTGAGTGATTAAGGGGCTTATTATAGTTTTTCCCTGAGCACAGCGTATGTTTTAAATTCTTTGCTATGGGACCACTTCAGCAGCACGATGAGGCCATGAGTATTTATTTTCCTCAGATCATTTTATATTAATTCAACTAGGGCGTTTTGAGGCATTTTGAGATGCCATGGCGTATTCAGCCAAATATATAAAAAAAACTAAACAATAAATACATTTTTTTTAAACGAATTGAAAACTAAATGAGAAAGAACAGAAAATGAGAAAGACAAAAAATTAAATAAAGAAGATGAGAAAGAGAATTACTCACGTAAAAGGCTGTACAGCAGTATAGCGTAACTAAAATAAAAAGAGACATTGATCAGCAATTAGTTTCCATATCCACATATCACACATGGGGCAGACAGCAATAGCAACTCATTCTCAGCATCAGTGTTATACTTTGTAAAATAACAACAGTATAATAGCTAAATAGCAAATTTGTTTAGTTAGCACATAGTAACATGTTACAAGTTACAAAATGGCACAGGGAATGAAGAATACCTGTAGACATCATAGGCACACGAGGAGATGTCCTCTGGAGGCATGTAGAGGAATGTCCCGAACCCAATGAGACGACTGGTTGTGTCACTTGTGCCAAACTTGGCGAGACCAAAGTCTGTGATCTGGATGAATAAGAGATGAGAATGTTGAGATCATAAAAGGGAACAGAGAGAAAGAGAGAGAGAGAGAGATAGAGATAGAGAGAGAGAGAGAGAGAGAGAGAGAGAGAGAGAGAGAGAGAGTGTGAGAGTGATGTTGCAATACTACTGCGACAACAGCCAGGCAAGCTCCACCACAGGAGCTCGCACTAAACTGCTTACTTTCAGTGTCATCTCAAAATAAAGCCAGTTAGTGATGATGTCAACTAAACACATTTAAAAAGATAAATAAAACTACTACTACTACTATCAATAATAATAATAATAATAATAATAATAATAATAAGGGTAATAATAATAATAAATATAGCTGCAAGCAGCGATAACACGGGGCCAGGTTTTGCAGAGAGAAAAAAGAAAGAAGAAACTATAAGTAATTTGCAGAATAAGCCATAGAAGCATAGAACACTCAACTTGAGAGAAAAAAAGGCAGGCAGACAGACAGACAGACAGACAGAAAGCAAAGTGCAATAAGACATGGAAACGGAATAGATTGAAATTGAGACAAAGCAAATGATTCCAACAGGGGAAATTACTTTTAAGCTCGACCCAGCTGAGGTGGACATACATAGGACGCAGGGGGGCAATCCCAGGTTAAGAACCTCACACATGGACACCTCAACCTATTGCTATTGACAGGAATCGAACGCTCGACCTTCGGACTCACAGGCTGAGACACGACCTGTAGTGCTACAGCTTCGTCCAGGCTGAAGTTGTCTGTTGAAGATCATACATTTTTGCCTTCTGTCATGAACCAAGCCCCTGGCTGAAACTGGTGAAAGTAGCTGATCTACAAGCTCAGAAACACGTTGCTATCTGAAAAGTTGTGAGATTGTAGTTTGGCTATTTTCACAATGAAGTATGTCATACATTGAATAAACACACCCTCAAATAAGCATTTCATGTTATCTTTAACAATTGCACATGTACTCATTGATACAGTCTTGTTGTTTGCAATACACTTTTAATGAAGTCTGCACCAAGTGAGGCTTGAACTGGCGACCTTGAGGTTGTGAGGCATACACTTAAGCAGGAAGCCATTGGACCAACAGACCTGAACTAGTGAAAACGGAGGTGAGACATATTATACCATTTCAGGCAAATAGCTGAAAAATCCTGGGTTTAAGTGTTTTTCAAACTGCTCAAAATTGCATTAGTATATTGTAGATCGGCTATTTTCACAATGAAGTATGTCATACATTGAAAAAACATACTCTCAAATAAGCATTTCATGTTATCTTAAAAAATTGCACATGCATTATTTGATGCAGTCATGTTTTGTGAGATGCAATTGTAAAGTGGAATGACCCACCTACCAGAGCCAGATAGACAGACAGAGTGAGAGAAACAGACAGCTCAACCTATTGCCATTGACAGGAATCAAACTCTCAACCTTTGGATTCACAGGCTGAGACACTACCTGTAGTGCTATAGCTTCATCCAGGCTGAAGTTGTCTGTTGAAGATCATAAACTTTTGCCTTCTGTCATGAACCAAGCCCCTGTTTCACTAACACTAAGATCACTCGTTCACAAACCATTTACCAATAGAGAAATTGTATGTCTCCTCGAAACCGAAACCAGTGAAAGCAGCCGATCTACAAGCTCACAAAACGTTGCTATCTGAAAAGTTGTGAGATTGTAGATCGGCTATTTTCACAATGAAGTACGTCATACATTGAAAAAACATACTCTCAAATAAGCATTTCATGTTATCTTTACCGTTTGCACATGTATTCATTGATACAGTCATGTTTTTTGCAATACAAGTTAAATGAGTCTGCATCAAGTGAGGCTTGAACTGGCAACCTTCAGGTTATGAAGCACACGTTTAAGGGAGAAGCCATTAGACCAACAGACAAGATCTTGTGAAAAAGGAGATCACACAGATGATACATGTTCACGCAAATAACTGAAAAATCCTGGGTTTAAGTGTTTTTCAAACTGCTCAAAATTGCGGACAATCTAAGTGCGGAGCTTACTGGTCAACGTGATACATGTGTTCCTCATGAGTCAAGGCACATGTGTAAGCAGGTTTAATGGCTGTCGGCCAAACGAGGCATGACTTTTGCCTGTTTAAAGTTTGCATTTAAAAAAAATCGCTATAGCGCCCCCCTTTGACCAAATGGAGTAAGATTGGTTTCAGTGATATTTGGAATGACCCTCAACATTACCGCAAAGTTTCAAAGAAATGTGAGTCTGCATGTATGTGTTAGGGGCAGATGAATAATTGTCATAAAACTGCAATATTCATTGGCTCATTAAAGCTTCATTTTTTCACTTATGGAAAATCTTTTGCACATGTTTGTCGGCATAGGTCCAAAGTTCATGTGTAAAACGTTTAGTGCAGATTACTCAAAAATCCCAGGAGGAGATAGGTTTTAACTGTTTTTCATATAATTCAAAATGGTGGGAGATCTAAAGGTCAGAGGTCAAAAGTCAGAGTGTGAAAGTTGTTGATCATGAGTAGACGCATATGTATATTGAAGTTTCATGGCTGTAGGTCAAACAGGGCATGAGTTGTACCTGTTCAAAGTTGGCATTTTGCTATAGCGCCACCTTTTGGCGAAAGATTGTGAGAATTATTTCTTGATAGTTTTTCATGACCATCTACCATATGGCCAAGTTTCGTAAAAAGCGTATGCACGGTTCAGCCAGAACTGCCAAAAGTGGCAGAAGAAAAAAGAGGGGAACATTAAAACAGGTCCAGAGCTGAGCTCTGGCCCCGTAATAATAATAATAATAATAATAATAAGGGTAATAATAATAATAATAATAATAATAATACATCAATGTAATCCCTGCAACGAACTTAAACCACATAATTAATCACAAAACTGTACAATTGTGCATTGTGGTCATGTGTTTTTTGCCCCCAGCCCTATAGCCACAGGGCACATCATCCTTGGACGGGCGCAGCTGCCATGCTTGGCCATCTTGGCCACGAATAAATTCCTGGTCCAGGGAAGGTTCCCACAGTGATACAGTGGACAAGTAGCCTACCACATACCTGTTTATTTATTGTTTTGTATTTGCTTCATACAATAACAGCATGAACAGTGCCAGAACACGCTTGACTCATCATGGTGGTTATCCCCCCCAAAAAGAGACTCACCTTGACATTTAGGCTCGAGTCCAGCAGTACGTTGTCAGGCTTCAGATCCTTGTGGATGAGAGCAGGTGTGAGACTGTGAAGGTAGTTCATGCCCAGAGCCACTTGGTGAGCCAGTCGATAGACCAGAGGCCAGGGTGGCAGGTGCTTTAGTTTTTTCTGGTGAGGGTTGGGGTCAAACAGAAACGTTTAAGTCACAATCTCAGAGACACAAATGCAAATAAAGGCTCAATAAAGCCTGCCAGAAGACCTCAGGTTAACTAGCTCACTAATCACTAAGGAACCAAGCAAAGCCACACATTATAGCATAATGTTTCATTTGTTATTGTTTAGAAAAGTGCAATAATAATAATAATAATAATAATAACAACTAGAAAAAGTGCTCCTCGGAGCGCAGGTCTCCGCCAGGTCAGGTACGTTATTGTGGCCTCCTGGTGGCGCTATAATAGGGCAATGTGAAAAGGGTGCCATTTATCTTAGGCCTTTCACGGCAATCGGACACTGCATTCATGATTTGAGGCATTTTGTTCCAAAAATGTGTTTTGCTAAATTAGACCTGCTGGTGGCGCTATAACAGGGTGGCATTTCTTCCTCGGTCTAGTGGGAATGTGCGTGTGAAATTTCACAGAAATTGCAAGCTGCGTGCATAATTTGAGGCATTTTGTTGAAAACGGACCAATCCTGCAAACTTTGGAAGCCAACCTTAGCCAATCAGGATGAAATATGGGAAATCGGACAGATCCGTGTTGATCACATGACTATAGAGATACTGTGTACCAATTTGCATGACGTTTGGATAAAATCTGTAGGAGTAATGTAAAAAAATTCGTTTTGCACAAATCTGCCTCCTGGTGGCGCTATAACAGGCCCATGTGAAAAGGTTCTGAATTGGCATCCAGGGAGTGTGTGTGCACAGTTTTGATTAGCTGGTAACGGACGGACAGGACACACACACACACACGCGCGGACGGACGGACGGACAGGGGGTGAAACATACTCTCTCGCCATGCCTTTCGGCCTGGCGGAGACAATAATAGTTATACATTATAAACCAATGAATACATAAAGAGGGAAAAAAGCTGACCTGCCAGGAGTCGAGGGATCCTCTCTCCATCATTTCCATGACCAGGCCCAGGTGTATGTTGGGGCTATTGTTTATATGGCCCCTGATGAGCCCCATGACCTTGATGACATAGGGGCACTCTGCACGTAGCATCAGCTTAGCCTCATCAACTAAATACTCATCAAAGCACGATCTGAAGATGACACATGACATACATACATGTCACTATAGCGTTGCCAACCGTACCTTGAAATACAGAATTGAAAACACCCGTACTTGGTTCTGCAGACTGATATTGTCATTCTAATGCGTGAGATTGGGCATGCTTTTTCAATTACTTTTTACATTTTTTTAAAAAGTTAGAATCTCTCAAGACAGATTCAGAGCTCTGTAGCGGAAACTGTCGGCAACTCCCATTACAACGTGGAGATTGTAATGGGGCTGAAGGAGGGCTGAATAATAATAATATTATATAATTATATTATAATTATCTTTTACCCCATTTTTTACCCCTCCCCCGAACACGGGCCAATAGGGCATAGCAGTGGTGGCCATTTTCTGGTTCCACAAAGCCAATGCATTTTTTCCCATAGAGATTTCCAAAAATATTTATATATATTATTTTAAGCCTAGAATCAAGCCGTCCAGGGTCCTGGTGAATCATGCCACTGCTATGCCCTATTGTGTTCCTGTAGACGCTGGACAAAGCCGGATGCACCACGGTGGATTCGGACCCACAACCTCCGTGGTGGTGGGCAGTGACTTTATCACTGCACAACCCAAGCGCCCTAAACATGCATTCAAATACTTTTCTATGCATGATACCATGTGCTTGTAATGTCTACACCATACTGTACAGGCATAAAGGAATTGAATGCATGTGTTCAAGGATGCATGAATGAAGAAAACAATATGAGGAGAAGAAGGTTGGAAGAACTTCAAGACACTTTCACCCATGAGTATATAAATGCTGACTTAAGTACAGGAGTTTCCACTTACCCGATACGAGATAAACATTTTACGGCCACGTCACATTTCCACTGACGATGCCTGGCCTTGTAGACTGATGCAAATCCACCTGCACCGATCAACTTCCAGCTCTCCAAACTGTTCGGATCAATCTCTTTTAGATTGACTGCATTGGAGCTGGACTGTGCCATTGTTCACTGAAGAGAGGGAGAGAGGATTTGTAATGGCAGCTCATCCATGTATCTGCAAAGTAACTAGTAAATAAAGCTGTCAAATAATTGTAGTGGAGTGTGAATGGTGATTAATCATGATTAATGATTTTTTAAACTGTGATTAATCTGATTAAAACTTTTAATTGTTTGACAGCACTAATATGTATATATTATATATATATATATATATATATATATATATATATATATATATATATATATATATATATATATATACCTTGTCAAATTGAAAACAGTTTTTTATACATTTGAAAACTTGTTAAATTGGACGTACTGCAAAATGAGTACTTTTACTTTTGGTACTTTAAGTTTTGATGCCAAAACTTTTGTACTTTTACTCAAGTCAATTTTGAATACCCAAATGTACTTTTAACAGACTATTTCTACAATATGGTACTGATACTTCTACTTAAAACTTGTGAGTACTTCTTCCATCACTGCAATTCAATTACATAAAATTCAGTTCAGATTAGTTTAGTACTCAACTCAACTCAACTCAACTCAACTCAACTCAACTCAACTCAATGTGATGGTGTCTACAGTCCTTACCTTTCACAAGTCCTGATGAATCCTTGTCTGTAGAAATGCCAATGTATTTGAATGGAATGCAATTTAAATGTAGTTGTTGAATGTCTTACAGTTGCCGTCAGTCACACAGTGTCAGCTGGGAGCAGCTAGCTATACAAGCATATGTGTGCTATGTCCTGCTTATATACAGACCATGCAGATGGGAGGAGACACAGGTAGAGACGTGTGCCTAAACTGATTGAATCATCAGATTCAACACAGTGGTGTAAAGTAACTAAGTACATTTACTCAAGCACTGTACTTAAGTACAATTTTGAGGTATTTTTTACTTAACACATTGAATGCCAAAAACGGTCCGGACCGTTTTTGAGGGTCCAAACGAGAAGTGCCGAAAACGGTCCGGACCGTTTTTGACCCAATTCTATTTTTATACATGTGGGCCACGTGGGGCGCTAAAACGAAACTTTGACATCACCAAGGAGTTTCTGAGAAGAAGAGGCTGGATCTGGCTCCATGTCAAAAATCCTTCCGGTCGGCGTTTTCAATGTTATCTCCTTGATTAAAAGCTTAATATCTCCATTTCTTTTTAATGTGGTGGAAACGAGCCGTTTTCGATCGGCGATCACGCTGCAATGGAGGGTCGCGTTGGAAATATTATTGTTCCAGGCGTTAGTCGGGACCCTCCGCCGTCTCGCACGCACGCTTTGTTTACATGCACTTCTGCGTCGGGGCTTCTCACAGCACGAAATGTATAACGCAAGTGGATGGAAGAAATGCAGGCACTCAACGTATAATATTTTAATAAACCTCTGGCACCCAATGTGTTAATGGAGTAATTCAAATTAAAATACTTTTATTTCTACTCCACTACATCTCAGATGCAAATATTGTACTTTTACTCCACTACAATTATTTGAAAACTTTAGTTACTAGTTACTTTGTAGATTTTGATTATTATTACAAAACACACATTAACTACTTCAGCCCTATATACATTTACAATGTTTAGCAGAAGACCATGAGTGGAGATTTATTTTACAGTTGTGCTGTTAACAGGGAGAGACCACAACTAAGGACTAAGTGCTATCAATCACTGAAACTAATGTATGTAAAAGTCCTATAATTTGTTGGTTGTATACATAGGTATACTCTGTACTGTAAGTGCATTTCAAACACAGCTATTGTGTTCAACGACACAGTTTTATTAAACAAACAATTACCAGACATTTTTATTAAACAAACAATTACCAGCCATTCTGTTGGTGGATACATTTAGAAAGATGGCATGTTAAAACTTAAAACAGTAATGAAACATCTTTATATTAAAAACATAGCTTTAACAGGCTCCAGTTATGATAATACAGTAAACATTTTGTTTAAGAGTAGTGTGGGGGGAGGGATAGATAAAGCAATGGTAATGGTTTAGCAGAAGCTTGTCATTTAAGTATTCCTACACATTTTCAGCAGCTCCAGCAGCAACTTTATCGTGTTAACTTTTAGATAGTTTGACAAAGGTGACATTGGTAATGTCAGTCTTGTTTCTGTATTGCTAACTTGAACAACTTAGAGGAGTAGTTCACCTAAACAATGACTTATTTTGTATCAATTACACACCCCATGATCCATGAAGCCTTGCATTCATGGAGACGTTTTTGATTTTGTTGCATTCCTAAGCCAATAATTTGATGACCAGGTTGCTGGTCAGTAGGAGACTGAGACTCCACCGGTAACACTGACCAATACAACTGCAGGTCTAACCTGGCTCTAGATATTTCTTCACAAATGAATGTAGCCAGTGACTCAGCACAGAGGTCCTTCATGTAGAAGGTGCCTCTAGCGCGTTCATTGATTGATTGATTGATTGATTGATTGATTGATTGATTGATTGATTGATTGATTGATGTACATTATTTAGTAAGACATGAGAAACAGTACATGGAAGTACAATTCACAATACAAGGTCCACTAAACTGGATAACTCATAAAAGCACTAAACTTGTTTAAAATGAGTTCCCACGCACACAAATCATGATGATTCATTCATCCATTAATGAATGCATACATTAACAATGCCATTGAGGGACGCAGGAGGGGGGGGGGAGTTTGGACACACTCAGCACCATGGGGGGGGGGGGGGGTTCATGGAGTACATCTTCTGTGCTGAATTAACTAAATAAACCAAATGAAAGTAACACAAAATAAAAATAAAAAACCCGGAAAACAAACGCACGCTGGGAACGCATGCACAAAAAAAGCCCTCTACTGCCATTATGCACAGAGCGTAAGAGAATTTGCCAATTGTTCTTTTTTTGAGACGTCCATCGTTTCATCAACTAATATAGAAACATAATGCGGCTCTTTCACCTCCTTGATTATGATTTTTTTTTTATCCTCTCCCGAATCACTTGAATCATGTCACTTGACTGTCAGGGGAAGACTAGTAGCCATATTTATTATTCTTAGACTTCAGCCCCACGTGAGATTCAGTTGCAAGCATATCAACAAACTCAAGGAAGTTTCCTGTATTGGCAGAGCTCTCCTGTTCATTGTGGCCACGGAAAGGCAGTCCCTGGCGTCCAAGTAACGCTGTAGCTAAACAAGGTTTTGACTTGAGCCCTGTTTTCTTCTACCCCTGCCGTTCTGTTTTTGACAATTTGAGATGCAACAGATTCCCTTTGGCCTACGCATACTGCCCTATAGTTATTCCATTCCACCCTCAACTTATCCTTGAATAAAAGTTTTCATGTTTTTCCAGCTGATAAATCCCTGGTCAATGAAAAATCGTCCCCCCCTCTTTTCCCCTTATAATACTGTGTCGTTGCTGAAGTGACGACATGCAAAACAATAGACAGTCTGAAGCCACGGAGAACTCAATCCATTCATACAACTTGTAATAATCTGCAGAAAAAACGTCTTCTTTCTGAGGCTGGGGAGCTTGTTAGATGAGGTTGCACAGGAGAGTAATTGTTTGACTTGCTAATGTCTTTAGTTGCTACAGATACACAACGATCAGCGTCAACCGATTGCACTCATGTTGTGACTGGATTTGTGACTGTTCATTTTCATTCAGTTTTGTTGTTATGTTTATTTTCAGTTCTCTTTGTTCTTTAGTCCTGTTATATCAAAAATGGTCTAAGATACTACCTAGGGTCCCACTTGATCTGCACTGTAAACAACACATCCGTGTAAGTTCACAAAAAAAGTTTTTGGCTGTGGGCCAAGTACGTTTCACTCATGTATTCATCTTTTACCAGTAGCAGAAGCGCCTCTAAATAGTATAAGTCAACTCCTTGAAAGTGTTTTTTTTTTTCTTCTTGTTCACTTGACTTTTATGATGGTGTAAGCCTGATGTCCTGTCTTGTGTGCCAGTTGTTTGGATAAAATAATAAGTGACGTTCACTTTATATTTGTATGTGGTCATTTGTGTAAATTGTATATTCTATTCTATCAATTTCATGATGGGCATTATGCTGCATATACATTTATATGTAGGTGCTTGTGTGTGTACTTCAGTGTCTGATGAAGACCCGGTAGGCTCAAAACGTCACGTCCAATGGTGTAAAAAAGGAACCAAAATACATTCTTAACTCTTTGACTGCGGACGACGCGATAACGCGTCAAGTGCTACTTTGTCCAGTTGGCCGTCGACGCGCTCGACGCGCTGGACGCGCGTTCATTGTTTAATCTCTGATTGCGCTATGCTGCTTAATATTCAATGTTATTCTCGAGTTCCACTTACTTCACGGACATCTGCATCCGGTTTCATGACCTGGATTCCGTTTCCGGTTTTTGATTCTTTTCCCCAGTCATTTTCGTCCAAAATAGGTAAATAAACGGTCTTTCACACGGTATGACGGACAAACGGACAGTTTCTCTTCTATAATCTATGGTCTGGGTGACGATCAGTCATCGCCATCGTATATCACAACGTAATTTTCGCCGATCAAAACAATGGGGGGGACGTCACATCCGTTTTCATGTTTTTCCTTGTCTAATCTATGAAGAAGGGTGAGAGAGACCCAACGACATGATCAAAGCTGTCATGTGCTGCGCTCTAGTGGCGGATTTGTGCTGGGTCTTTACATTATGTGTCCTTAAATTATTTTCATGAGAAAAATTCAAAATATAAAAATAAAAAAACACGAAAATTGCTGGCACTGGGGGAGTACTTTATGAAAATACTCTGGCAGTCAAAGAGTTAAGCTTTGGAGCATGACCCTGCAGTGTGCGGACTTTATTCTTCTTTGTGGATTTGTGACTGTGTATGTGAGAGAGAGAGAGAGAGAAAGAGAATTCCATATAGACCGATGTACAGTGTGTTGGAAAACCCAACACACTGTGCATCAACAGCAAAATATAGATTAATACATTTTACAACATACAGCCACAATTCCCAAATTCAAAGTTAAGCTATCAATATCATACAAAAGTAGAGAGAAGCTGTGACCTCACCGCTCTGATGGACAATAAATAAATGATCCTTTCGCAAACAATATCCATGTTATGTTAGTTAAAAATGTTGAAAATAGCCAATCGACAAGATATAATTATTAATAATTAAGAAATACTATATTTTAAATAGTGAAAAATCTACTTAAGTCATTATTAGTGCAAGTTCAACTAGAAAAAGTGCTCCTCGGAGCACAGGTCTCCGCCAGGTCATAAATCGGCCTCATGGTGGTGCTATAACAGGCTCATGTGAAAAATGAGGTTCGGAATTGGCATCCAGGGAGTGTGTGTGCAAAGTTTTGTTGCGATCAGGCCAACGGTTCCGGAGATTAGCTGTTCACAGACAGAAGGACGGACAGGGTGCAAAACAATAAACATACTCTCTCATACAATTGTCTCCGCCATGCCGGAGACAATTACATTTCATTTGAAAATTACTTGTTGGGAAAATACATAAATTCTCTAATCTGTGAATCTAATGTGATTAATGTGACCCCTAATAATAGGCTATGACTTTGTACAAATATTGGTAATTTGCCAATACATTATTTTGTGAAATAAATGGGTTATATTTCACAGATACTATTCTTGTACTATATTAAAATTAAATCATAACCTTCAAGTTAAATTCATTATTTCTATGGACCTCATTATCATTGTTTTATTTAATGGTCTTCCTGCCCTGGCATTTAGCTTTTGTGCCCTCCAGAATTTGACAACACCAAAGGGCAAGTGGCCTTGCCCCTAAAATGAAGAAATTACAGGCCTGCATGTAACAAAACCTACGTCATCCTACGTCGCCAATCGACCTCCTGGTGGCGCTATAATAGGGCAATGTTAAAAGGGTGGTATTTATTCCTAAACGTAGTCCGAATGTGCGTGCAAAGTTTCACCGCAATCGGACGCTGCCTTCATGATTTGCGGCATTTTGGTCAAAACGGGCCACTCCTGCAAACTTTAGATGTCAATCTTAGCCAATCAGGATAGAATATGAAGAATCAATAGAATAACAAGGATGAGTGTTGACTCACTCAGTGGTGTCTTACATATAGCTGGGTGGTTCCACAAAAGAGTGAATGATTAATCAGGTCATTCTGTGTAAATTGCTCTCTCCTCACCTTCTATGATGAGGTTATCAAGTTTACTCATTTTATACCTCCCAACTTTCAACTAATACATGTGGATGGTGTGTTTTTTTTTTCTTCAAGGGAGGATGATAGTTTCCCAGATGTCCAGCCAGTGGAGGTAGAAATCCCTTTTCAGGGTACTGCTGTTCATCAGTTAGAAATGAGGTTTATGCATTTATTAATGTTAACTGCTTAAAAATGTACTAAATGTAGATGACAAAGAACCCAACAATCAGTGACATTGTAGTGTGCATGCTTACCGTTTGATTTAGCACATGTAATGTAGATAAAATAATCCATCAAGATACTGCATAATGGAAATGTAATCAAATTCAGTTGAGTTTATTGCTACATCTCTAGTCTCAACACAAATGTAGATAATTAATTTAAGTAATTTAAACCTTTAAAGTATTTAGAATGATTTGTAGTGAAGTGGTTAAACCGAGTATCCACGCTAAAACTTATTTTGTTCCATTGTATTTGCAGGCTGCTCAGTACAAGCACGGCTCAATCCTCCATGAGTGGAATCAACATCCTATTAATATAATTAATTTAGAAATATTAGGGGAGAGCCGGGACAAACGCTGCATCTTTTTCTATTTCCCTCCCTGCACAGAGATTAATTAATTTCATGTAACCATACTTTTTTTTGTGAATAAGAGACACTTGTCCTCTCCCATTACCCGCCGATTTCTTTCATTTCTGGTGAAACGAGTCGGGACGAACGCTGCATACATGGGGGACGAACGGCGCGGTTGGATAAAGCGTCCTAAAACAAACAAATAAGTTACATTTCTGGCATCTAACGCTCATTGATGCTTCAGTAGAATCCTACGAGCAAATGACCATGCTGATTGTCAAATAAATGTATCATGTTAATGTCGACATTGTCTTAGTTCAATCCTCAGCTTTTGTGTAGGGTTACACATAATGTCCACTCCATGTCCACTCCATGTCCACATCACACTGGAGCCAACACTCCCCTGTGCCAACACTGGTACAGGGGAGGGTGATCACTGGCACACTGGCATAAGTGTGAGAGAGAGGATTTCTTCATTTAAAATGTAATATTCAAAAAAGGTTTAGTCAGTTAAATTAAAGGGACTACACCATGAATTTTTACTTTTTCTTCTTTTTTGTGTGTTTTTGGTCTCCCCTACCTCTCTTCTATCCCCAAAAATAACCCAGTTTGAACACTCAGGCTTTCACAGCAAATCTGGGGTTTTCTGTAAATTGGTCTCAAAACAGGCCAAACTGATTTGCACCCTCACGTGACGTCACGTCAGGGTACAATCCCTCCCGTTTTTCAGTTCCAACCAAAATAAAAAAAAATATATATATATTTTTTTAATTTATTTATTATTTGTTTTATTATTATGTATTTATTTTTTCCACACAGAACCAGGAGATAACATGCATACAAACTGGCTCAATAGTGCCCCGTGCCAAACAGGGCGATGTGGTATTGCAGGTGAAAGTGCTTTATAAGCCAGAGAGAAGTGAGTTGGAATGAGTATATCTGAGGCTTGATTTAGGCTCAAACCTTTTGAAAACGTTTGAGGGACATAAACAATATGATATTAAATATTATCATTATTATTTAAATTCATGGTGTAGATCCTTTAAGTCCACTCACATCTATATTCAAATTACATCCTGCACATAATTCTGCATTCATTCAAGCTGATAACTCTGACTGGGGAGGCAGTCTGGGAGCTGGGTGGGTTATTGCTATTAATGATCATTACATCCTGAAAGAAAATGTACTTTACTGGAGTATTTCCAGTTTTCAGTACTTTTACTTCTACTCCACTGCATCTCAGAGGCAAATATTGTACTTTTACTCCACTATAGTTATTTGAAAACTTTAGTTACTAGTTACTTTGTAGATTTTGATTGTTATTACAAAACATACATTAACCACTTCAACCCTATATATATTTCGGCCATTTGAAAATAGCCGATCTACAAGCTCACAATGCGTCACATTTTATTGTGAGCTTGTAGATCTGCTATTTTCAAAAGATTTGTACCTAGAGTGTTTACCAGATTACAAATACATTACATTCCATTTATCCAAGTACTTTTAACTGCCTAGTCATATTGGACCTGTATGCCCTGTGGTTAATGATTTGTGCCTGAGAGCGGTTTATCTGTGGAGGCCTCAACCTCATCCTATGTGGTCACTACACTGGGTAGGGTCTGTCATGATGTCATGGAACCATCCTATGTGGTCACTACACTGGGTAGGGTCTGTCATGATGTCATGGAACCATCCTATGTGGTCACTACACTGGGTAGGGTCTGTCATGATGTCATGGGCCCATCCTATGTGGTCACTACACTGGGTAGGGTCTGTCATGATGTCATGGGCCCATCCTATGTGGTCACTACACTGGGTAGGGTCTGTCATGATGTCATGGGCCCATCCTATGTGGTCACTACACTGGGTAGGGTCTGTCATGATGTCATGGGCCCACTGGTCAGACAACGGTTGTGAGCGATGTCCTTGATGGAAGGCAGTGAAGTCCCAATGATCTAGTGTGATGACAAAACACCTCATCTTTGTTTACCATGTTGTTATAGTTTTGAGAGTAATTTCAAAACAATATTATATCCAATTCCCAATTCAATATGACAATAATACTAGCAAAGCAGAGGCCACTTTAACATGTTATACTTTGGCTATTCAAAAATAGCAGATATACACGCTCACAAGCACCGAGTGCCACGCTATATGAGCTTGTAGATCTGCTATTTTTGAAAAATTGTGAACATTTTTGCAAACCTTAAATTATATATATTTTTAAGGAGAACATTTGTAACTCAAATCTTTGCTTCTGGGAGTCGCTGGAAAAAAATATTTTTAGATGGGGGTCCGTGGCCAAATAAATATCATTCTAGGGGTCCTTGACATGAAAAGGTTTTGCCAAAAACTTCAAATGGATATGAAAGTAGATGACAACAGGTGACCCCAAGTCACAGCAATTAATTATTGGGTGAGTAAACACGCGGTGGTACAACTTTAAATGCCGCTATGACGACTCCCCGACATGGGAGTGATCTATGGCTGTGTACATGATTTGATTTGATTTGATTTTATTAGACGTTATACAGGAGAAAAACACATGTTACACCATGTTCATCATAGAAACGTCAAGGATACAGACACAGAAAAGTCTTGCGACTTGTTTTCATTGTGGTCCTTGGTCTGAGACAAACAACACTGCAACAAAATACATACAGGTAAACAGTACAATAATAAATAAAACAATCAATTACTACACTACCTACAGCATAAATACATATAATCACATTGCTAACATAAGTGACCCTACTATTCGGCAACGTTTTCTAATAGCCATGCTTTGACCCTTGTCTTAAAAAGGAGATGGCTGCTGGTGCTCTTTATGGTCAGGGGTAGCGAGTTCCAGTTAACTGCTCCTCCAAATCTAAATGAGCGTTTTCCCATTTCAGTGATGAACGTGGGCATGGTCAGGTCTCTGCTATGCTGGCTCTGGTTAGGTGGGAATGGGCTTCGCTACGCTTCTGAAAAAGATTACATAGGTACACAGGGGCGCTGTTTATGTAGATGTTATGCACCAAGTTCAGCTGTAGTTGAACTGACCTGGCTGCCAGAGGGAGCCAACCCAACTGCTGGAAATGATGTTTTCCAACATGGTCCCTTGCAGACAGCCCCAAGACAAGCCTGACCAACCTATTTTGAGAAACCTGCAACTTCTCTTTTAGGGCTTTGGTTAGGCCACCGTACCATGAGCCAATGGCATAGTCAAAACAACATAAAACCAGTGAGTTTGCTAATAAGTGAAGACTGGCAGAGTCCAGAAACTGCGCTTTCCTGGCTAAGAATTTGGTTCTACCATTTACCTTACTAATGGTCTTAAGAGCCATCACCACCCAGGCTGCGATCAAGCAGACAACCAAGGTAGCTGACTGAGGGTTTAGCCGGAAAGGACTGGCCCCCAAGAGTGATACTGGGAGAGGCCAGTTTGTGCAACCTGGGCTGAGAACCAAATATAATATATTCAGTTTTGGCCATATGAAGGGATAATTTATTGTCTGAAAGCCAGGTCTTAATACGATTGAATTCCTTGACAAGGGTGCCATTCAACTTGTCTACATCCTCATCTGAGGCCAGGATGGCTGAATCATCCGCGTACAAGAACAAATTAACAGTACAGGCAGCTTGGAGGTCGTTTATGAAAATTAGAAACAACAGGGGGCCCAAAACACTCCCTTGCGGGACGCCGCAGGTCACAGGCAGAGCCTTTGAGAGATGGCCTTGAAAGTCTGTGATTTGATCCCTGTCTGAAAGATACAACATAAACCAATTTAAGCTAGAAGAGCTCAGGCCTAAGGCTGAAAGTTTGTTGAACAGTAAGCCGTGGTGTACTGTGTCAAAACTTTTTGGAGATCAATTAGGATCATTCCACTTAGCTTACCAGCTTCCATTTCAGATCTAATGAAATCAGTAAGGTAGAGAAGACATGAGTCAGTTGAGTGGGACTTCCTAAAACCAGACTGGAAAGTATACAGTAGTTTGGAGTCACTAAGGTACCCATAAAGTTGTTCATGAATTACTTTCTCCAGTACTTTGGAAGTGACACTGAGTATGGAGATAGGTCTGTAGTTTCCCGGGTCAGACCTATTACCCTTCTTAAAAAGAGGGATTGTTTTGGCATGTTTTATGTCCAAGGGGACAGTTCCTTGCTCTAGGGACAAATTAACTATGTGTGTGACACATGGTGCAATCAGGTCCGCTGCATCCTTTAGGAACCTTGCAGAGATGTTATCAAGCCCAGTGGCCTTGTTGGTGTTAAGGCTCTTTAACATTTTATTTATGTTTACAACAGTGACTGGCTTGAAAGAAAAGCTGTTAGGAGTGACACCGCGACGGTCATAGAAAGCTTGCAGTTCTTTTTGCCCGTAGGTAACAGGGCCTGCAGGCAGACAAGCAACAAGTTTCATGGCAATAGAGTTGAAAAAAGAGTTAAAGTGGTTTGCAATCAGGTTTTTGTTATACACCCTATTACCTTCAATATCTAGCGAGATACAAGGACTCGAATCTTTCGTAGGAATCCATGACGTGTACTGTATGCAGTGGCGTAACGGAGGGGCAGCAAGTGATGCGGTGCGGGGGGGCCACCAGCAGGGGGGGCCCCGCCTGCGCTGATACAAATATTTTTACAGCAAAAAAAAAAAAAAAAAAGATTTATATTGGTCAAATAGAACCGAATTAGACCCGAAATAGACCGAATTAGACCCGAATTAGACCCGAAATACACGCGCGGGGTTGTGCACGCACACGTGGGCCTCACGTGAAACTCCCGCGGGGAGGCCCCGCGATTCTGCGTTACGCCACTGACTGTATGTCATATCATAGCCCTAGAAAGGGTGTGACTTGTTGTTGTTGGCTGTAACTAGAAACTTCTTCAAGCTCCTGAAGACTTTAACAAAGAGATGATTCTCCTGCAGGTAGACCAAATGTATAAAACTAGAAGTCCCGTTCCGGATTTTTTTTTTTACTATTTTGAAAAGCATTTTCAAATAGTTCAACTAGCAGATCTACATCGACACGTTGTGAGCTTGTATATTGGCTTTTTGAACTATTTGAAAATGTTTTTCAAAATAGTAAAAAATGGCAAAGAAGTTTAGGGATAATGGGTAAGGCTGCGCCCAGAATAGGGCCCCAAGACCCACTTGGCCTGTGCCAATCTAACTTCTGTGCCTGAAGGGTTACTGTAGTTCAACCTGTGGGGACAGTGATAGCAAACCATCCCATGCACACCGTCATTCGAGGGTCCCCCAGTGGACAACATGCCTCAAATCCCCTATGTCAACCTTTTCATGGTTCTCAACCTTTTCAGGCCGTGACCCCCTACCCTGACAAGCACTTGGAATGTAAGAGTTGGGGCATTCAATTTAGTTTGACTCGGTTCCACAGATAAATATTGTGCAAATAGCAGATCTACAAGCTCACAGATCGGCTATTTTCACAAATGTAGCCTCTTTCTTATATGATTTGACAATTTGGCCTATGTTTGACCAGTTTGTATAGTATAGTTTATTACTTTTGATGCAGCAATGGTCTTTTGTGGGCAGCTACAGTGGGCAGCACACATCTCAGTGGACAGTCATGATTGACAAATGTGGCAAGGATTTGATCTTTTTTCAACAGGATAAAGATAGTATACGATAGATAGATATATAGATAGATAGATAGATAGATAGATAGATAGATAGATAGATAGACAGACAGACAGACAGACAGACAGACAGACAGACAGACAGACAGACAGACAGACAGACAGACAGACAGACAGACAGACACTTGGCCCTTAGACGCTAAAAGTTTACTCAAGTATATTTTATAAATCTTATGTATTTAATATAATGTCTCTTCTGTACGAATACAAAATTCAACTATGTAACAAAATGTCTCTCTAAGTCATAGGCTTAACTTAAACCTAGAATGTAATGATAATAATAATAATAATAAGGGTAATAATAATAATAATAATAATAATAATAATAATAATAATGATAATAAAAAAAAAACATACAATCCAATTCAATTCAAAGGGCTTTATTGGCATGAGAAAACATACGTTTACATTGCCAAAGCAGAAAGCACAATACAACAATACAGCAATACAATCAAAACAAAAAATATGTACATTTGAAAGTCAGAATCTTCAATAGATCAATTTCTATGTACCAAGATCACTGGGTGCAGGTATAGTGCAGGAATATACACAATGATTAGTCTTTAGGGTGGTTGTGTTCCGTTTGATATCCTTCTCCTATCACAGCAACTCACGAATCTTGCTGCTGTGTTTGCACATTGTTGTACTTCGCCCAGCAGATATGGGAGTTTTTTGTCATTGGTCATGTTTTCAAAATCTCCGTGTGTGGTTGTAATCTGTGGGAAGTATGTGTCTCTGATGTCTTGGTACAATGGACAGACGGTTAGGAAGTGTAGCTCGGTTTCCACTTCATTTTGTGTGCAGTGGGTGCATAGTCTGTCTTCTCTCGGGATACAGGTCTGCCTGTGACGACCTTTCTCGATCGCAAGACTGTGCTCACTGAGTCTGTACCTAGTTAAGATTTGTCTTTGTTTTGGGTCGGTCACGGTGCTCAGGTATTCTGCCACTGCGTATTCTCTGTTTAGGGCCAGATAGCATTCTAGTTTACTCTGCTTTTATATACAATAGACACTATGGAGTTACATTTGTGTCTTTATTAACCAAACAAAAGAAAAACATTTGAGAGAGAAAAAATATAAACAGAGCAAATAATAGTTTTGAATGAAAACAAATTAAAACAGCAAGCGAAAAATAATAATTTGTAAGCAAAGGAAATGATATAAACAGAACAAAAAATATTTTTAATTAAAACAAATTAAAAACGCAATCAAAAAAATATATTTGCAAGCAAAAAAATATAAGATTTGAAAGAAAATAAACTTTTAAAATTCAAGAGTAAAAAAATAAGGAAAAACGGTTTAAACTACATAAAACAAAATACTTAGTAAAATGTTTGGGTAATAAAATGTGTTGTGCTAAATAAAATGTTTTTAATGTTTTTTTTCCTCATTTGCGAATGAAAGTAGTTTTTTCTGATTGCAAAATGCCTTCTCTCTCAAAACCTATGTCTTTGGTCTCGATTTTTTTTTTCTCTCTCTTGGATTTGTTTGTGTGAGGGGTTAAAGTTCAGAAGGCGGGTCCTACGCTGATAGATGTAAGACACCTCTCCATTGGTCACTTGGAATCTGAGTGACAGCTCCCCCTTCCTTATGTAGCTTGTTGAATGCAGGGATGGAGGTGTGTTACGGCCAGCATGTTTTTTTGATTGATTGAATTATTAGCAGTTTGCAAAAAAAACTAAAAAACATGAAAGTATAATGCAAGGTCAGCTAAGAGTATTTAAAACCCAAGAAAGATGACTTGTTTCCATTGGGGTCCTTTGTACTCAATTCATAGAGACATTTAATGACAGACAGATATACACTACTATGCAAAACATCATAAAAAACAAAAACAAAAAAAATATGTACAGTAAACAGTTTGAGTAAACAGATTGATGGAATACTTTATTAACAGTAGGATACAGAGGTACAATTGTACAATGATTGTTATAAGGATAACACAAAAAGGCTCGTTTCCATTGTGGTCCTCTGGGACTGAGGTCAGCGCTCCATTCCAGCTCTGGACGCTACACTATTCGTTACAATATTGAGCATTTTAGGCTATTAGCAATTCAGATGTTAGGTTTCTGTTCTACTTACAGTTTGTGATCTGTATTTAAAATTGTTGTATTGTTGTTACTGTTATAGTAGGCCAGTGGTTCCCAAACTTGGGATCGGGACCCTCAGAGGGGGTCCCCAGATTAGCTTAATGGGCAACATTGTTTTCTCTCTCAACAATAAACAAACCAACCTATATAGTATAAGTGTATACAGGGTAACACATTTTAAAAGTGACAATTTAATGACTTTTAAGACTTGTGCATTGTGTGCGCTTGTAGTTCGGCTATTTTCACAATATTTATCTGTGGAACCGAGTCAAACTAAATCTAATGCCTACAATTTCAAGTGCTTGTCAGGGTGGGTGGTCCCCAGTTCAAGTATGATTATTTTGGGGGGTCCCCAGTTAAAATATGATTATTTTAGGGATTCACAGCCTGAAGCACACTATCAGACGAAACGTTTCCAAAGCAGTCTATCTGGAATGGGCCTGGCCAATAGGCCAGTCACTTCAGCCTTGCCTTAATTAGAATAACGAATATAACATAAAATAATGTAGCTTTATTTTATAATTTCAAAGGGTTCCGAGGCTGTGAATCCCTAAAATAATCATATTTGAACTGGGGACCCCCCAAAATAATCATACTTGAAGTGGGGACCACCCACCCTGACCCAGGCATTAGATTTAGTTTGACTCGGTTCCACAGATAAATATTGTGAAAATAGCCGAACTACAAGCGCACAATGCCATAAAAAGGTCTTAAAAGTCATTAAATTGTCACTTTAGAAATGTGTTACCCTGTATACACTTATACTGTATAGGTTGGTTTGTTTACTGTTGAGAGAGAAAACAATGTTGCCCATTAAGCTATTCTGGGGACCCCCTCTGAGGGTCCCGATCCCAAGTTTGGGAACCACTGGCCTACTATAACAGTAACAACAATACAACCATTTTAAATACAGATCACAAACTGTAAGTAGAACAGAAACCTAACATTAGGGAATCATCTGAATTGCTAATAGCCTAAAATGCTCAATATTGTAACGAATAGTGTAGCGTCCAGAGCTGGAATGGAGCTCTGACCTCAGTCCCAGAGGACCACAATGGAAACAAGCCTTTTTGTGTTATCCTTATAACAATCATTGTACAATTGTACCTCTGTATCCTACTGTTAATAAAGTATTCCATCAATCTGTTTACTCAAACTGTTTACTGTACATATTTTTTTTGTTTTTATTTTTATGATGTTTTGCATAGTGTATATCTGTCTGTCATTAAATGTCTCTATGAATTGAGTACAAAGGACCCCAATGGAAACAAGTCATCTTTCTTAGGTTTTAAATACTCTTAGCTGACCTTGCATTATACTTTCATGTTTTTTTGTTTTTTTTGCAAACTGCTGATAATAATAATAATCAAAAAACCATGCTGGCCGTAACACACCTCCATCCCTGCATTCAACAAGCTACATAAGGAAGGGGGAGCTGTCACTCAGACTCCAAGTGACCAATGGAGAGGTGTCTTACATCTATCAGCGTAGGACCCGCCTTCTGAACTTTAACCCCTCACACAAACAAATCCAAGAGAGAGAAAAAAAAAATCGAGACCAAAGACATAGGTTTTGAGAGAGAAGGCATTTTGCAATCAGAAAAAACAACTTTCATTTGCAAATGAGGGAAAAAAACATTAAAAACATTTTATTTAGCACAACACATTTTATTACCCAAACATTTTACTAAGTATTTTGTTTTATGTAGTTTAAACCGTTTTTCCTTATTTTTTTACTCTTGAATTTTAAAAGTTTATTTTCTTTCAAATCTTATATTTTTTTGCTTGCAAATATTATTTTTTTTATTGCGTTTTTAATTTTTTTTAATTAAAAATATTTTTTGTTCGGTTTAAATAATTTCCTTTGCTTACAAATTATTATTTTTTGCTTGCTGTTTTAATTCGTTTTCTTTCAAAACTATTCTTTGCTCTGTTTATATTTTTTCTCTCTCAAATGTTTTTTTTTTGTTTGGTTAATAAAGACACAAATGTAACTCCATAAGACACAACAGTGCTTTAGAATGTGTCTTTATTGACAACATGAATATGAGCATTATGGAAGCTCTGTAATGTAATGCTACCAGGACCAGTGGTGGAAGAAGTACTCACATTTTTACTGGAGTAAAAGTACAAATACCATTTACAAGTACAAGTTACAATCTAGACATTTACACTCTTATCCACAATGACTTACAAGTGTAACCACAATGTAGAAATACTCTATTACAATAAAATACCTGGAAAAGTACAAAAGTATTGTCATGAAAAAAATACTTATAGTACTCATTATGCAGAATGGACTATTTCACTTTTTTCTTTTTGTCAAAATCTTTCAAAAATAGCAGATCTACAAGATCATAACATGATGCATTGCAACACATTGTGAGCTTGCAGATCTGCTATTTTGGAAGAAACAAAGTACAAAAGTGTGCTTAAACGGTTAATGTATGTTTTGTATTAATACTGTAAATCTACAAAGTAACTAGTAACTAAAGCAGTTGGATAATTGTAATGGAGTAAAAAGTACAATATTTGCCTCTGAGATGTAATGGATGATCAAATGCAGACCTCCATCTGAACAGATTTAGAGCCAGAGACCCCCATAAGGGAAGTTTTGTGATGCTATATTTTCTAAATGATTCCACATTATTCATTGTTTATTTTTAAATAGCAGATCTACAAGCTCACAACACATCACGGTGAGCTTGTAGATCAGCTATTTCTGAGTAGTAAGTAAAAAATAGTGGTTAAAGGGGTAGTTCACCCCCAAAATAACTTTTTTTCTATTGATTACTGACCATCTGGAGCCTTGAATTCATAGATATTTTTTTGTTTTTGTCACATTCCTAAGCCAATAATTTGATTATAATAAATGTGTCCCCATTGATTCCGGTAGGAGACACAAATGCATTTGTGTCTCCTACCGGAATCAATGGGGCTAAATTTATTATAATCAAATAATAAAGGAAGGAATGCGACAAAAACAAATAAATATCCATGAATTCAAGGCTCCATGGGGAGAGTAATCAATAGAAAAAAAGTTATTTGGGGGGTGAACTACCCCTTTAAAATGATGATGATGATGATGATGATGATGATGATGATGATGATGATGATGATTATTATTAAAATAAAAGTATCTCTAAATTGTACTTAAGTAGAGTATTTGAGTAAATGTACTCAGTGAGTTTCCAGTCGTGTCGGTAACAGTGTTACATAGAATAGAGCAGAAAACCACTGAATGTGTTGTTATTGTCTGTGTTATCATAGAGCCTGTATGGACCACCATGTGCCCTCATGTCTACTGTGTCTCCCTTCTCCATCTCTACTATCAGTCCATTAGACATGTATTCATAATGTTTATGATTATTCTGTCCATAGTTATAAATGAGTAGCTGATTATTTTTATACATCTTGATCTGCATCTCCTCTGATGATCCCTTGGTAGCTGCAGTGAATCTGAAGTAATAAACTCCTTTCACTGGAGATCGAAAATAACCTAGAAAACACACACACACACACACACACACACACACACACACACACACACACACACACACACACACACACACACACACACACACACACACACACAGCACACAGGTCATGTTGGTGCTTTTTAATCCATTCAATCCGGGGAAGCATCTGTCATTTTAGATTTCTTTGGCTATTCAAAAAATAGCAGATCTACAAGCTTGTTAATCTGCTATTCTTTTAACATCATGAAAATGTGTGCGATTTGGCCGATTCTAATATATATATATATTCAAATGTTTGCACATATTTACACATTACTCATTTCTTCTAAAATGTCAGATCACTCGGTGCCGCGCAAAGAACCCTTAAAATGACACAGATGCGTTCCCGGTCTTAAAGGGTTAAACACTGTTAAATACTTAAACTCTATTTTTTCCAAATTAAAGATTTTCAAAAACGTTTCTAAAATAGTCGATCTACAAGCTCACATATATTCTAGAAGAGTGTTTGAACATTTTAGCCTGTAATGACGCAGCAGAGTTAACCCTTCACATGCTGTTACTGATGTTTTCACACAGATGTAAGTTGTGTCATTAGTTGGTGAGACATAATTGACTGTGTTAAAGGACGACTTCACCGCTTTTCAACCTATCTTCATATAATTGGTCCTCACTAATGCTCATGATAAAATGGTAAAAAAAATATATACTTGGTCTGTGTCTCATAGGTGGGCTGTGGACACTTCAGAAACCCGTCTACCAGTGACATCATCGTTAGGCATGTTTTTTTTTCCAACAAGATTTCACATTTTTTTATTTAGATTTGTATTAACACGAGAACAATGGCTTCTTTTATTGCATTGCAACTTTCCAGGAATAGAAAGCCTGCAGTTTCTATTAGCTTGGATTCCCCATTGATGATGTCACTGGTAGACGAGACTCTGAACTGTCCACAGCCCTCCTCTGAGACACAGACCGAGTCGATTTTTTTTTTACCATTTTATCATGAGTATTAGTGAGGACCTATTATATGAAGATAGGTTGAAAAGCGGTGAAGTCGTCCTTTAAGCTCATTAACATAATGAACGTATTCACTTAATGTAGAGCTCATTAACATAATGAACTTATTCACTTATGGTAAAGCTCATTGACACAATTAAAGGGGAATTTTGGACCACGGATTTCTTACCTTTTCTATGATGTTATGATATGTTAGGATGAATGGTACAGTAGAAAAGTGTCATAACTCCGTCACGGGTCCGCCACAGCTTAAAACAGGCGCCAATAGGCCTTGCACTAGATCATTTTTTTAAATGCTTTTTTTTGTTGTTTTTTTGGTGAGGTTGAGATCTCGAGATGTCAATCTCGTCTAGCCAGACCTCCGCTTTTTTTTCCGGAACCGGGATGTAGTTATGACATTTTTCTACTGTACCATTCATCCTAAGATATCATATCATCATAGAAAAGGTGAGAAAACCGTGGTCCAAAATGTCCCTTTAGTGTCATCACTTAATGTAAAGGTATTATTAACATAATTTACTTACTGGTAACCTAAATGGTCCAACATATCCATCATTACTCAACCCAACAGAGAAGGCCACCTTTGTTGGATCTGTCAACACAGGAGCATTATCACATTATTTATATTGTTATAAAAGCACATATTATACTATTAATTATCTAATTATGTATATGATTATAAAGTTGTTGTCGGGCAGAAACCTCGTATCTCCATATTTTTCCATAAATGAACGCCCTACTTCATCATACTAGAGTCTTGCAAATATAGTGAAAATATCAGATCTACAAGCTCACAACACGTCACAATGAGCTTGTAGATCTGCTATTTTCACTATTTTAAAATGTTTTTAAAATGATAATAAAAAAAGGAATGATTTTGGACATACAGCGACATATCGTTGTTGTCGGGCAGAAAACCTTGCATCTCAATATTTAGACTTAATGCCTTACTTCATCATACAAGAGTGTCAAAAGAAATAGTGAAAATATCAGATCTACAAGCTCTTTGTAGATCTGATATTTTCACTATTTTAAATGTTTTTTTTTAAATAATAATGAATAATATATGTAATAATAATAATAATAATGAATAATATATGTAATAATAATAATAATGAATAATATATGTAATAATAATAATAATAATAATGAATAATAAGACCAGAGTGGTTTCAGAACTAAATGGTCCAACTGTTCCAGAATCACTCAAACCAACAGAAAAGGCCTTTGGTTTGTCTGTCAACACAGGAACATTATCACATTGTTTATAATAATATAAAATAATGTATTATTCTATTAAGACAATGTCTACATTCTACAGTAGGATCTTAGTTGATTAAGTTCAGTAAGAGTAGGACAGACATTCTGAGATAGATACAGGAGGCTAGAACATTTTAAATATAATCTTATTTTTAAATAAAACAGGAAGCTGAAAGAGGGATCTGATCACATTCTTTCTCTGAAGTAGTTGTTATATCTCAACTGTCATGATAGGAGAACCAGTATAAAGATCATTGTAATACTTTAATCTACTTGTAAACATGGATTTAACTTTCAATAAAAGGTCAGGTGGTATCAATCACCTCATTGGTCAGACTGTAATCAGTGATATTTTTATATTGGAATAAGGTAAAGTCACTACTTTGGTTCAGACCAGCTGAATGTAACATATTGTGATCATGACACCATCTAACATTTACACATTATAATAACTTTATTAACTAGACAGTACTGTTCCTGAAGAAACAGTGCGGTATCGCTAAGAATGTTGATAGTATTGAGTATTGATAGCTTTTTAAGTGTTAAAGGTGTTTAAGTATTGGTAATGTTAAAGGTTTAAGGTTTTAAATGATTTAAAGGATTTAAAGGATTTAAAGGAATTTAAAGTTCTAAAGGTTTTAAAGGTCTACGGTTCTAAAGGTTTTGATAGTGTTGTCACTGTTGAATAGTGTAAAATGTTGTTTTTTTGGGGGTAAAATAGTGGTTGCTAGGGTCTAAGAGGCAGTTGCTAGGGTCTAAGAGGTGGTTGCTAGGGTCTAATAGGCGGTTACTAGGGTCTAATAGGTGGTTGCTAGGGTAAAACTGTGGTAGCTAGGGTCTGACAGCCGTTTGCTAGGGTCTAATAGGCAGTTGCTAGGGTCTAATAGGTGGTTGTTATGGAAAAACAGGTGGTTGCTAGGGTAAAAAGTTTGTTGCTAGGGCCTAATAGGCGGTTGCTTGGGTATAATAGGTGGTTGCTATGGTCCAATATGGTGTTGCGTAGGTCTAATAAGCAGTTGCCAGGCTCCACTGTAGCTAAATCGCATTTCCCCATTCAAATGAATGTTTTTTTTTAGCAATTAAAAATATCTCTAAAAGTAGTATTTTTTTCAAAAGATCAAATGGTAAATTTGTAATAAATAGTGGGAATAACATTAGTGTGATCGCCTATAGCGATCCCACAATTAATTGTTTAAACACTTTATACTTAGTTATTATAGTATACTAGATTTGCTAGTATTTCCCTCCACACAAAATCTACAAGCTCACAACACGTCACATTGCGGCATGTTGTGAGCTTGTAGATCTGCAATTTTACCTAAATGTTTGCCAGAGAATTGGGATGCTAGGGTTCTGTTAGTTTAACTATGGACACTGATTTTAAAGTCTTAGATTACTAGTTTCAAATATGCATTTTAGAACATAATGTTATGTAAATATACTTACTCCTCAGTTCCTGCACTTGTTTGTCAGTAGCAGTCAGCTTCTTATCTACGTTGGACAGCCGAACAACATGGTCTGAAATCAACACAATATTAGCATTAAGTCACTCATAAATACTCAAGTAGTTTCATTTGTGGATTATATGGACCAATACAGTAAATGACATTATCAACACAGTATCTATTCTCTGAGTTCAACTGAAGTTATTAACCCTTAAAGGACCACTTCACCCATTTTCAACCTATCTTCATTATAATATGGTACAGTACAATTTTGTTCAACCCCATCTGTGTCTCAGAGGAGGGCTGTGGACAGTTCAGAAACCTGACTACCAGTGACATCATCGATGGGGAATCCAAGCTAATAGAAACCACAGGCTTTCTATTCCTGGAAAATTAGCATGCTATAATGGAAGCCATTGTTCTCGCGTAAATACAAATATGTTGAAATCTTGTTTGGAAAAAATGTAAAGCCTGTCTAATGATGATGTCATTGGTAGGTGGGTTTCTGAACTGTCCACAGCCCTCTGAGACACAGACTGTGATGAGACAAAATGTGTACCATTTTATCATGAGCCTTAGTGAGGACCTATTGAAGAAAGGTTGAAAATGGGTGAAGTGCTCCTTTAACCCATTAAGACCTGAGGGCGATTCTACAAATGTTTTCTCTAACAGTTTTCTGAAAAATAGATGTTTCTATATCAGTGGTTCTAACACTTTATCATGTCAAGGACCCCCACAATTATGTATGGCCGTGGACCCCCATCTCAAAATATTTTTGTTCCAGGGACCCCCAGAAACAGGGATTTGAGTTCAAATGTTCGCTTTAAAAACAAGTATTGAAGGATTTGCACAAATTTGACAGATTTTTCAAATATATAGCAGATCTACAGACACGCTATGAGCTTGTATATCTGCTATTTTTGAAAAGCCAAAGTATAAAATATGGTAAAAGTGGTTAAAATTATTGTGACATTATTAACCCATTAAAACCGGCAACATCAGTCTTTCAGAAAACTCTTTAGATCAGTAGTTCTCAAAAATAGCAGATCTACAAGCTCACAGCGCATCACTTTGTGCTGTATTCATAATAATTTAAGCATTGTTTTTACACAAATCTTGTCTTCTGGGGGTCCCTGGCACAAAACATTTTCAGATGGGGGTCCGCGGCCAAATACACATTTTGGGGATCCTTGGCATGAACAAGTCTGAGAACCACTGATTTAGAAGGCATTTGTAGAATGGGCCTCAGGTCTTAATGGGTTAACTGCTACAATGACAGATGCTTTCCAGGTTTTAAAGGGTTAAGTCATTTTTCAACTCTGCTCTTTCCTGTCTGCATCCACTGAACATCATCAGGTTCACATTACCTTTACTTTGGACCTCTGTGGCACCAAGTCTGGTATGGTGGTCTTCAACCTGGACCTCTGTGGCACCCAGTCTTCTCTTGTGGTCTTCAACCTGGGACTCACTCGCACTCAATTTGATAGCCATTTCTGGAAACATATCACAGAGAAAGAAGACATTTCAGCCCGTACCTTTACTCATTCTTCAGGCTGCATTTTTGGCACAATAAGCATGTTGCCTCTTGAACATTCTAACCAGAATTTGCTCCTATGTGGATTATGTCAAACATACAGTAAATTACATGATGAAAACATGATCAGATCTCTGAGCTCAACTGAATGAGTTATACGTAAAGTAAGACATTTTTCAACACTGTCCTCTCATACATGCATTGACTGAACATCATTCTGGTCTAATTACCTCCACTTTCTTTCTTCAAGTTCTCCACCTGCTCTTCACTGGTACTGAGTCTGGTCTGGATGCTCTGGACATGGTCTTCACTGGTACTGAGTCTGGTCTGGATGCTCTGGACCTGGTCTTCACTGGTACTGAGTCTGGTCTGGATGCTCTGGACCTGGTCTTCACTGGTACTGAGTCTGGTCTGGAGGACCTCGACCTGCTTCTGACTGACAGTCAATTTGGCAGACATTTCTGGAAAAAATATCACAGAGAAAGAAGACATTTTAGCCTGTACCTTTACACATTCTTCAGGCTGCATTTTTGGCACAATAAGCATGTTGCCTCTTGAACATTTGAACCAGCATTTTGTTTTGCCATACCTTTCATCTCATGTTTGTTGATGCCCAACTCCACCCGAAAATCAGACACTAAGTCTCTCTGGTCCTTCTTCTTCTTCTTCAGCTTCTCTCCCTGTACTGCCACAGTGTGTCCCTGTTCTACCACGGTGTCTCTCAGCTCCTTGACTTCACCTTCGCGGGCTGTCACCTTGGCCTCCATGGTCTTCAGCATCTGACCCTGTACTACCACAGTGTGTCCCTGTTCTACCACGGTGTCTCTCAGCTCCTTGACTTCACCTTCGCGGGCTGTCACCTTGGCCTCCATGGTCTTCAGCATCTGACCCTGTACTAACACAGGAAAAAAAAAACATTCCAAAAAAGCTTAATCTTTCATGAATTAAAAACGAATTCAATTATTTTTTTAAACAAATGTAGTGAAAATAGCAGATCCACGAGCTAGCTTGTAGATCTAATATTTTCACTAGTTTGGGTCCCGGGCAAACATCTGATTTCTCTTTTGGGTCTTGAGCTAAAAGGTTTAGGAACCACTGGATTAAAGGGCCATTCACACAGTGAGTACTATAACTATAGGTATAAATATATAGTATTAAAAATGGTTCTAAGTCAAGTGGATGGCAACAACAACTATAAAACAATACCATGGTGAACGATATAGTTTTAGTTGTATTGTTGTGATTTTGGTTGACCAACCATGTGGTCCTTTAACCCATTCAATCTGTGAACACATCTGTGTCACTTTAGATGTCTTTGGCTATTCAAAAATAGCAGATCTACAAGCTCATAGCATGGCAACTTACTGCCGCGCTATGAGCTTGTAGATCTACTATTTTGGAAAAAACTGTGTGCAAATCTTTGAATATATATTCTACCCCCAGAATGATATGTATTTGGCCGCGGACCCCCATCTCAAAATATGTTGTTCCAGGGACCCCCAGAAGCACAGATCGGAGTTTAAAATGTTCACTTTAAAACAAATACAGTACATTCAAAGATTTGCTAAAAGTTTCTAGATTTTTCAAAAATACCAGATCTACAACCTTGGTGCTGTGCTATGAGCTTGTATATCTGCTATTTTTGAATAGCCGAAGAAATCTAAAATGACACAGATGTTCCTTAAAGGGTTGAGAGTCTCCCTCTAAGGGAGGTGAGTGATGTTTCAGTTGAGTCACGTGGGGGGAAAAAAAGGGCGTTCGATTTGTTGCACTACAAAATGGCTGCCACTGCTGTGCCCTATTCACCTGTTTCCTATTCAGTGTGTTTTCCACTTCCTGTCGATTTGATCCAATGAAATCCAATGAAACTGGTCAGATGACCAATGATATCCAATGAAATCGACAGGAAGTGGAAAACACACAGCCTAGGAAACAGGTGAATACATCATTTCATAACAAGCTTTTCTATAAATTCACCTGCAATCTGTGTCATGATATCCTTCACAGTCTGCTCCATGTCTGCCAGTTTGGACGTTAGTGGCATCACAGTCTCCACCTTCTTCTCCATGTCTGCCAGTTTGGACGTTAGGACTGAAACCAGCAGGGATAAAGATCACTTGAATTTAGGACTGAAACCAGCAGAAAAATAGTCACTGAATTCATTTGACTTTGGTTGATGTAATCAGCATAGTATGATCTAGCTCTGGTCCGTAGTGTCAGGAGTTCTCCTTAACGCTATGCGACTGTAGCGTGTATTTTCCTCATTTGAATGAGTAAACGATGTCTACGCTATAAATACACGTTCGCTCAATATGAAAACGCTATGACCAGATCTGTTGGTGGTACTGGAGTAACTAAAAAATGTCTCTGTCCACTGGAATATTTTATTTTCTGGCCAAAAAGTGGATTTTACATAAAGGTGGGTGTCTCAGAGTCTTCCCACCGCCAGAGGGTAGGCTTTAAACACCTTAAAACCGCATTTGTTTTTGTAAGTTGTTTATTTTTTACTTAAGTGTAGACATTGTGCTCCTGTTCGCATGAGGAAAAATATACGTATAGTCACATAGCGTTAAGGAGAAGTTCTAACACTATGGACCAGAGCTAAGCATGATCCATATTTATTTTACCTTCATTATCTCTCTCCACTCCAGCCATCTTGTCTCTGAGCTCCTTCAGTTTGGACCCCATGTTGTTCAGATTGTCTTGAGAAAGAGCAGCAGACAGACAGAATAGCAACACAGACTTCAGCCTTCATTCTGAGTTTCTGACCTTTTCAAAAAACTAAACAAAAAAGCCCTGCTGCTCCTTCTCACAACGTACGTAAATACTAGCAACTTCTAAATGTGTATCACATCCAGTTTTCTGTTAGCAGTACAGTTAAACGGCATCCCCCTCTCTCTCTCTCTCTCTGGTTGAATAGTGCTACCTTATCAGTTGGAAAGTGTTGGTCTATAGCTTTCTTATCAGTTGGAAAGTAGCCTACACCCTGACCACACGGAAGGTTGTCTGCCAACTTCTGAGGCAACTCCAGACTGTTACCAGATTTAACAGTTTTTCATATAATTCCAAATGACAGACGGTCAGAGGTCAAAGGTCAAAGTGGTAAAGTTTTTAGTCTTGAGGGAACACATATGTGTAATGACGTTTCATTGCTGTTGGTCAAACGGTTCATGAGCTATGCCTGTTCAAAGTTTGCATTTTTCAATTGAGTGCTACAGTGCCACCCTTTTGCCAATAGTTGTGAGTTTCATTTCTTGGCCGTTTGGCAGAACCATCTACCATAGTGCCAAGTTTAATAAGAGAAGGGCGGAAGAAGAATAAAAACAACAGGAAACAAAAGCCTCAAGCATTGAGCTGCACAAGGACAATACAAGCTCACCTCCTATTGGATCCTCAGCACCATCCTGTTGAACACAGTCATGTTATTTAATTTCAACAACATGAAGTACTGTATGGTATTGTACAATATGAGCTCTATTGAACAACATTATATCTTGAAAGAGGTAGGAGATGAGGCAAAGAAAGAAATGAAAAAAAAAAAAAAAACATAGACAGACAGACAGACAGACAGACAGACAGACAGAAAGGATTGCAATACTGTTTCATGAAACATATTTCTCATAAAAGTGTTTCAGCACATAAAAAAAGGATAACATCACTGTTAGTGCATGAGTGAATGAGTTTAGAATGAATCATGTGTTCTATAGTTTTAAAGTCAGTGAATGAGTTTAGAATGAATCATGTGTCCTATAGTTTTAAAGTGAGTGAATGAGTTTAGAATGCATCATGTGTTCTATAGTTTTAAAGTGAGTGAATGAGTTTAGAATGCATCATGTGTTCTATAGTTTTAAAGTCAGTGAATGAATTTAGAATGCATCATGTGTCCTATAGTTTTAAAGTGAGTGAATGAGTTTTGAATGCATCATGTGTTCTATAGTTTTAAAGTGAGTGAATGAGTTTAGAATGAATAATGTGTCCTATAGTTTTAAAGTGAGTGAATGAGTTTTGAATGCATCATGTGTTCTTTACCAGCTTCTTTTTCACTTCGTCGACGGCGTCATTAATCCCACTCGTTTGCTTCTCATATAGACCTTTTGTCACAGCAGTGCATTCTGGGAACAACACAGACATAAAGTTGATTCAGCTGCTCAGACCAAGACCCCAGGACTGCGGTGGATGTTTGAGGTAAGACTGAACTATTGTCCACGTCTGGTATTGCCAGATTAGCGCTACTGCGCATGCTTCAAGCCCAAGTAAAGCTGGAGTCGCCTGGTGGCCGACTCTGGAAGTGCAGCTTACCACAGCTGAGGCCGTGGTAAGCTGCGCACAAGGTTGCGCACGGAGGTGACCCTACTGCGCATGGGAGACATATTTCTATGAGGGGGGGGGGGGGGGAGACAGAGGCAGTGGCACCCCTTCAATTTTTTTTATTTAGGCTCAAAGTTACCTATTTAACCCTTAATTAGTATTTGCACAGTTATTGCTTGAAGTGGCGTGGGTAAGCAGCCTATTGAAATTAATGGACAGGGATTAAACATTGTTCCTCTCGTAAATAAACTCATCAAAGACACCGCACAATGAGTGTGATTTGTTTTCCAACTTTCAAGTTCATTGCTGCTTCTATAACATACATTCTTCTCAAATGCTATTTCTACTGAGCATATTTGCTTTCAGCAAGCCCACACAGTATTCTCCAGGAACTGCTGTCTCAACTTTTCTACTCCATTATATTCTCTTATATTCTATTGTGTTCAGTGGCATTTCATTTTTCTTCCGTTGGTGATTAGTTCACCAGTGTCAGCAAGCCTATCTCTGCAGTTTGGAGGTCTAAAACTATTCAACTTTCCATCCAAGTGATGGTTGTTGCATGCATAGCAGCCTTCTCACCTGGAAACAGAGGTCTTTTATCTGGTTCTTGGTGCCAGCACCTCTCCATGAGCTTTACCAGGTCCTCCAGCCCTGTGGCCTGCTCTGGGTCAACCTCATCCAGGGACGGCCTTTGTCCCTGAGGGACCAGATGCTCTATGATGGCGGGGATGGAATCTGAGAGAGTGGAGGATAGAAGATGGGGGGGGGGGGGGGGGGATGGATGAATTGAAGAGAATTTTTAGTAATCTATAGGAGAATAGTTACTTGTCAAACGATGTGTTTCTAATTATTGCTATTGTTGAATTAACATTAAGCCAAAGAGCCAAAGATGCCACATGTGAGTCAGAGGCAATGTGTGATTTAAAAGAGTGAGAGATTGATGGAGAGAGAAGTGGAAATTAAGACAAAGCAAGAAAAAATAAAGGAGAGAGAAAATCACTTGCCATATGGTTCTTTCCCCTTCACAATGGAACACAGAAGTATCCCATAGCTAAAATAAAAAGAGAGACATCAGGAATGTCAGCATTTACCTTACATAGCATTCATGTTTAATTTGCCAATTGAGAACACAAACAAAAACATAAAAAATAGCAACTAGATAAAATGTCCATATTGTTGGGGTATTTGTCACTGTACACATAGGCCTACGTGAACTTAGGTTAGTTTGCACAGACAGAAGTAGCTATATGTATGTACTTTCTGTTAAACAAAACTAAAACAAATCTAATAAAATAGAAAGATCAACATAACTACATGACAACATGACTTTCTACTTGAATGGTATGAAGCCTATCCACTACACATAATAAGCAGTTCATGATTTATGTTGGACATTCACAGGGCTTTATTGCCGCAACAGACAGCTGAGTTGATTGAGTTGAGGATATGATTAGATAGACACAGACAATCCCACAGGTTGTCTGTGTCTAATGATGAATACCTGTAGACATCAAAGGCGGGGGTGGCTTTGTATGACAAGGAGAAGGCCTCTGGAGGCATGTAGCTTGTCGTTCCCGCCCCCTTGATATGAGCAGACGTCGAATTGTTGACAAACTTGGAAAGGCCAAAGTCAGTGATCTGGATGAAAAGAGAGCAGAATGGAGAGAAAATAAAGGGAACAGAGACGGAGGAAGAGAGACATGCAGAGAAGTGAATAGAGAGAGGGTTAGGAGAGAGAGAGCAAGAGTGAATGATGATATAGCACGCGTTAGTATGCATTACAAAAAAATAGGACCCGAAGGGTGGACATAATAACTGTGGTTGTTGTTGAACATAGATAGGATAGGCTTGAACTATCATTGTCTGAGTTATTCCATGTTACATAAACTGAATTAATGAGTTTTTCACTTTTCACTTCAACCAACAATTCTGCTCCGTCATAGGACTGTTTTGCTCATCAAACATAACAGATCTACAAGCTCACAACGCGTCCATCCGTGAGACATTGTCAATTTCTGAGATCACAAACCCCCTAGAGCAGAGCATCAGATACAGTTATTACATGAACGTAACAGTCAACCTTCAATGCATAATTAAACTACCACATATCATAGTACAAATAGAACCACAGTACAATCCACAGAATCATCCTATTAACAATATGAAATTAAATGCCACAGGGAGGAGGCCGGGGAGGTGGAGGAAATTTGACATTGACAGCTGTACGGACCGCCATAGTTGCACTGAGGGAATGAGGGTGTGTGTGAGATAGCTTATAGGGAATGAGAATGAAGAGAGGTTGAACGTGGAGAGACAGACTGACTTGTGAGAGTATGTATGAATTAACTTGTTATACGTATGTTACATTGAAATGTGATGAGACTTGATCTGGTGGCGTTCTCAACTAGAAGATTCTCATTCTACTACTCTACCAACACAATGTGGAATGCCCTGACACCATCCATTACACAATGTGGATTACTGGCTTCTTTCAAAACAGGCCTGAAAATCCATTCAGGAGAACACAAAGCGAGGTAAATGCAATGGCCCCGATTCATAAAGGGATTTACGACCATATTTTGTACGTACTGGCATTTAGGACAAATCCTACACCTGCAGTCGGATTCATAAACGTTTTTTGGTCTGTGTTTGGTGCGTCAGGTGCGCACGTTCTCAGGTCAGCCCCGAGGCTGTCTTACCAGGGCTGAAATGTGCGTATGTCTTTAGAATGCTTTATTCTTCATGCCAAAATCAATTACAACAGTGGCAAACCTCCAATAAAATATATATGTGACCAACATTTGTCAACACATATTTATAAAAAATAAAAACAAACAATGTATTGCTTGTAGCCTATGCATAATATAGACATGATGTAGATTCCACCGCTTTTTATTTATTTTCTAGTCTATCAGTTCCATTTAGAGCTGAATTATATAGGTCCCAGTGTGTTTGCCAGCGGGCCATCTCAGCCAAAGTGTCACGTAATAATGAAAATAGGCTATCATGCCTTAATGAAACTGCGGAGGGACTGACGCACCAGTGTCCGTGCCGCGGTATTAATTTGTAGGCTAATAGCCTACTGTAGGCTACTCTACTGTATATTGATCACATGAACGCCACACACAACAGCCTAATAAATGTTACCATCTGATGAGGAAACTATAGTGATGAAAGCTGTGTCCAGAAGATCCATTCCCCATTCAGACGTAGGACAGTGATATATTAATCAAAAATTAACTAATTTAATCAATAAGTAATCAATAAGCTCTGGTCCATAATCGAATAGCAGCGTTCCACTTGTATGCCCTGGATTTATTTTCAACATCATCTTTTTACCTGGTAAACGTGAGCAATGTTATATCCTTTCCAGGTTATTAGTCTATTATTTGCTGGCGGGGTTAAACCTTGTAAACATTACACATTACGTTCAGCTGATCCATCATGCAATAGTGGGACTCGCTTCCAGACAGATCAGAATGATGTTCAAGTTCTCTGTCAGTGTCAAGGCAATGCGCCCGACAGCTGTAAGTTTGGACGAGAAGTTAAACTTCTGCAACTCCGGTGTTGCCAGATTTTGTGAGAGAAATAAGCAACCAGGTCTATGAAAATAAGCCCAAAAGAAGCAACTGGCACTTAGGCCATTTAAGCACTTTAATTAAACCGTTGTGAGCTTGTAGATCTGCTATATTTAAAAAAAATCTATTCTAACAACACAAATCTGCCTCCAGCTGGCACAAAACATTTTCAGATGGGGCTTATAGGGATAAATTTGCCTACATATTAACTTGGGGGTCCATGACATAAAAATATTTGAGAACCACCGGTTAAAACAATTGAACAATTGTGAAGCAAGCCCAAATAACCAACTACACTTTAGAAGCAAGCCCAAAAAACCGCACCCCACTCTGTTACCAATATTTAAAAGCAACTTTACAGAAAAATAAGCACAAATTCGCTTATAATAAGCGGACATGGCAACACTGTGCCGTAAAGTGACGTTAAAGTTGGATGCTGTTGGATGCAGACTTCGAGATTAATCAGCTCCTACACCTGGTCATACGCACGTCTCTGGGATATACGAACCCCTTTGGGAATTGCACGTCCGTTTGTGACTACCAAAATATGACCTCCATTTACGAACTTTATTTACCCCATATTTACGACCCTCGTTATGAATCGGGGCCAATGTTCCCATAGAAAGGAGGTGTCATTCACTGCCGACATTTTTACCCTTTCTCCTTTGTATATATAGTGTTTTGTATTTGTTGATGACATGTATTATTGTGTTATTTTTATGCCATGTTTATGAATTGAATACATAGATCCACAATGGAAACAAGTCCCCAGGACTTTGTTGTGTTATCCTTTTAGCCTAAATGTCTGACTGTACTCATGCTGTTTTACATGACTAATAAAGTATTCAATCAATCAAAAACAATAACTGAATGAATATGAGCTTGAACAATCCCAGAGGATGGACATGCTTGACCCATCATCACTGACGGTAATCATCCAAACATTTGTCTGGGACTCACCTTGACATTTAGGTCTGTGTCCAGCAGTACATTGCCAGGCTTCAGGTCCTTGTGGATGATGGGATCAGGTTTGAGACTGTGAAGGTGCTCCATGCCCCGAGCCACTTGGTGAGCCAGTCGAAAGACCAGGGACCAGGGTAGAGGGTGGTTTAGTTTTGTCTGTTGATGGAGGGGTTAAAGCAGAATGAATAAAGGCTCATTTAAATATATCATTCTTAAAGGTTTTATGACATTCATTTTGCATTTTTGTTTTATTTTGTTTTATGACCTCAATTACACCCAAAAAACTTTGAACATTCAGTGGATTTTCTGTGGCATCACATTGTAGATCGCAGACCTGTGCGAACTTGGTGATGTAAAAAAAAAGATATTTGTAAATATCTGCTGTTTCCATCGTATTCAATAAAAAAAAAACGTAACACAATAACACATCAACAAATACAAACACTATATGTACAAAGGAGAAAAAGGAAAAACGGCGGCAGTGAATGACACCTCCTTTCGATGGGAATTTACATTTACTGTACCTCCCCTTGTGGTCTCCTGAAAGATGTTTTTATTTTGTTTTCAGGACAGTTTTGAAATAGCCGAGTTCAGATTGTGCTGAGTTCAGATACTGCCCAATACAAAGCCTGAAGCCCCCAGGGCAGCAGGGGCTTTTGGAAGCAAGAATTAACTAGTGGCCAAATCTGGTACTGCAAGAGTGGAGCGCATGCTTCTGTGGCCCAAAACCCCCCTCTTTTGTCATAGAGTTTATGACCAAACCTGGAAATAGAGTGTACTTCTGAGGGAGTATACTGTATATAGATAGTATATAGCTGTATGGTCCGAATGTACAAAAGTATTGGCATCAAAATATACTTTAAGTACAATGTAAGACTACTCACATTTTCCAAAGATTGTCAAGCTTTTTTCAAAATAGCAGCTCTACAAGCTCACAACGCATCACAATAGTCAAAGTAGACAGAGGGGGGTATGTCATGTGATGTGGGAGTTGGGGTGGCTGTGCAGTATCGGAAAGTAGACCCATGCAAACTTGGTGATGTAAAAAAAATATCTGTAGTGTAAAAAAAAGAAAATTGTGACTTTAAGAAAACATGGGTCATTCCTGTCCTTCTCTCTCTCCACTAGCAAAACCCATTGGACATGCATTGGGTGCTTAAAGTTAAATATAAAAAAAAAAAAATCGAAGTAAAAATCTCAAGCGTGCATGTCCACAGTAAGGTGGATTTTTTTAATTGTGAATCGAGTTTCTAGGTGAAAGTATGAAGGAGTTGTGATGTACTAAAATCTTCAAATGACTTCCATTATAATTTTCTTAACTTTTAAAGTTAAATATTTAAAAAAACACAAAACATTTGTTTCATGTACAAGCATGTGTGTCCTCAGTAAACTGAACATGTTAAAGTTTGAATGAGGTTTCCAGGTGTAAGTGTGTAGGAGTAATTCGTTTTGCGGAGAATAATAAATAAATAGTGACAATAAATAGTGGACATTGTGTGCTCGCACACAAATAATGAGGATAACTACCCCACAATAATAACATGCTGGAGTGACCGAGGGAGACGCAGAGAACAGAAGCAAATGGAAATAGAAGATCTGCTGTGGCGACCCTGATGGGAATTAGCAAGAAGAAGAAGAAGAGGAAGAAGAAGAAGAAGAAGAAGAAGAAGAAGAAGAAGAAGAAGAAGAAGAAGACTACTGCATACTATATTACCATTAATGGTATACTTTATGTTCTCTATATATTTATATTTGATTTAGAATTTTAGATAAAGATGGCATGATGATGGATCAAGAAGGATATCATGAAGATGATATCCATCCATACATCCATCTTTAACCGCTCGGATCCTGGGGGCAACAGTTTCAGCAGAGAGCTCCAGACTTTCCCAGGAAACATTAGGCACTTCCTCCTGGGGGATCCCAAGGCGTTCCAAGGCCAGTGAGGAGTTCTAATCCCTCCATCTGGTCCTTGGTCTGCCAGGGGTCTCCTCCAAGTGGGAGAGAAGATGATGTGACAATTGTGAATCGTTTTCTTTTAAGAATAAGGGAAGTTCTTTTTGTTTAATTGTCAGATCAGTTCAAACATATATATATATATATATATATATACACACACAAATATAACCATAATCATAACCTTTTCAGATGAAAGACAAAAATGATTTTTTTTTTACAAGGACTCACTATGTTGGAAATTGTTCAACATCACTGGATCATCAAATAAATCAATGAATCAATAAAGGGGAAAAAGATGACCTGCAAGGAGGCGAGGGATCCTCTCTCCATCAATTCCATGACCAGGCCGATCTGTATGTCAGAGACAGATGGTAGACGGCCCCTGAAGACCCCCAGGACCTGGATGACATGGGGGCTCGCTGCACATCGCATCAGTTTAGACTCACGATCCAAGTTCTTATCTGAGGATCTGACAATGAGAGGGTTTCAATATATATAAGTATTTAATTTAATTGTGTGTGTGTGTGTGTGTGTGTGTGTGTGTGTGTGTGTGTGTGTGTGTGTGTGTGTGTGTGTGTGTGTGTGTGTGTGTGTGTGTGTGTGTGTGTGTGTCCAAGAACAAATGCAGTGTAAGTACTTTGAAATACAGTTTGTATCTTTTAAATCCTCATCACTTACCCGTTATCAAGACCTAATACTTTAATGGCCACATCCCGTCTCCATCCAAGATGTCTGACCCCATAGACTTGACCAAATCCACCACTACCAATCACCTTCCAGTCCTTCTTGTCCAGACTCTTCTCATCAATCACTGCTAGATCTGGGCAGCTGGCCATTGTTCACTAAAGAGAGGGGAGAGGATTACAAAGACAAAGGTCATTTACATACTACACAAAAATAACGGGGGAAGTCTAGTGATGTTGCAATAATAACATTATGGCCGATCTACACCAGAGACTTTTCGCACACACACATACACACGTGCGCATATACGCACACACACACTTTTCGATCCAGTCCTATTTTAAAGCCTGCGTATGCGGTGTAGCCGGTATCATTGATATGAATTGGATCTAAACAAACGCGATGTAAGCGCCACGCATACACTCGCTTTGAAAAGTCTGGTGTAGATCGGCCGTTATTGAAATACCACTATATTAATAAGCCAACCACAAGAGGTGGGAAGAAACTGCACTAACCGAAATTACAAATACAAGACTGATGTGTTCCGTTTTTATTTGCATTTAAAATATACAGCCTACTGTATTCATTTTGTGCCGTTTTTTTTAGGTACCCCCCTTTTCTTTTCTCCTGTCACAACCAAAGGACCACAATGGAAATACGATTTTTTTTATTATTATTTAGACTATTGTGCACCTGGCTTCATTTCTAAATGACTTGTACAATCAATAAAAAATGTACATTCTCATGGCCATTTACAGTACATTTTGTGTCAACCTGGATCAATGGATAGGAAAGTTTGCGTTTCATGAAGAGAATGTCTCTACGACACATCATGTATACGATAACAACACAAACACACATGTCAGGACAAGTCATTAATAGCAAGGAGCCTAAGAACACTAACACACATAAGTCATTTATAGCGAGGAGAGGAATGAACAGTGGTTGATATGAACTCAGATCCCTGTGGATTTGTAAGAGACTCAGAGACCCAGAATCAGAGTCACTTGAACCCCACCCCCATCACAGCCCCTCTTCAATGCTCCAGAACCACTTTCATCTGAGACCCCCTGGACCTCTGTCCCACTACCCTGTCCCTGGACCCCTGCCCCACTCCCCTGCTCCTGAAACTCCACTAACGATCCCCACAGTTTGTCCTGTCCCTGACTGTAACACACCCACTCTACACTACACTGGTGTGGTACTGAGGGGTTGGAGGGACACACTAGAAGCACAGGTCCAACAGCACCTGTGTGCCACAGACATGCAGACATCTGGGTATTTCACCTACATTTGAGACAGCTACCCCGGCAAAAGGGAAAAGGCAGAACGGTGCATTACAGGCAGGGCCGGCGCGTCCTATAGGCGCCCTAGGTGGAGGGGGGTTCCGAAATGGGTGGTTTTTGGGTGGTGTAGTATTAGGAAGTAGTAGGAACTGGGAGCCTGCTATACAGCCTGGCTGCTGACTGAGCTGTGGAGGGGGGAGGGGGGAGGGGCGGCTGTTAGACTCATAGACATATAAAGGTATACGCCTCCTCCGGCTCTGAGGCGTCTGTATCTCGGGCGCCATTTTGGAGAAGGCAAGCTTCCTGTCTTAAACACTGAATTTAACAATAATGAACAAAATTAAATGAAATATTAAAGCCAGCTAAATTGTGCTGGCGGGGGGCACGCAGGACCTCCCAAGGGCACACACTTCCCGTGGCTGCAACCGGTGCACTCTGTGCCAATCCTCCGTCTGTGCCTGCCCTGCGCTGTCATTGTTGCCTAGTTACCGACACCAGTGCTGCTCACTGCACCGGCACATAAAATAAACATTAAAATATATATATATATTTTTTTAAATGAAAAAAGTAGTGGAAAAGTCACGGCCCCGTCACGCATTAGAAGGACATTCTAATGCGTGAAGGGGCCGGGATTTTCCGATTACTTTTTTCATGTATTTTCTATATTTTATTTATAATTATGTTATTATTATTATAACATCTTTTTAATAACATGACTGGTATCCTGTATTTTTTTAACCTTTTGATCATTATTTCTAAGCAATGGCCACAATTATAATGCACTGTGCTTATACTGCACTGTTTAGTTTTGTTCCAAGGATACTGAAAGTGATTCACACGGAAGTGCTGGCTAATTCATGCAGCATGGTTGGGGTGTCTTTACTGACCAATCCTTGTGGCTTTCAGCCCAAACACTAGCAACACGATTTGCAAACAAAGTTTAACTTGACTTGTTTAACACATCGCATGATTCATGAATGCGAAACCATACACTCGCCATAACACTAGCCACGCATCTCCAGGCGTGGTTGGTTCCACACGGAGGAAAACATATTTGTTCAAATCTTTAGGTTGTGTGCTCTTTTGTTGCTAGTAGCCATTACACAAATACTGTTATATCTGCTATTTTTTGAAAGCCAACACAGATTTCCCGGTTTTAATGGGTAACCCTGTAAAGCATTGTGCTCATGACACCATTGTCACACATAACGTATTGTGCAGATTCCATTATGTGTTGTACTAACAAATATAAAGCATACATTACAACTATCTGCACTTCTCAATCTCAGCTAATACTGCGGTGAGGACAGTCAACAGAGGAAGAGGCGGTCAGTCACTGGAGGCCACAGGTATAACTACTTGTGTTTTCTCATGCAATGCATTGTATCCACTACACTGCCAGACTTTAATTTACTGCATGAATACAACAATACCATTATCAAATGCACGTTGTTGGATGTGTATGGAACTCATTCTAATAAACAACCTACAGTATTTACAATAACAACGACCTTCACTTCTCAGCTGAGCGCAGAGAGGACAATAGACAGAGGATGAGCCAGTCAGAAGTGAACCAATCATTGGAAACAGCCGAGGTCCACAGGTCACAACTCATTTTTTCCCCATAACCCTGTTATGCATTGTAGCCACTACACTTACATATTGTCATTCAACATGTATACACAACATCATAATTGTCACAAACATTGTCATTTACAGTATATGACATATGCTGTAGTGTATACCATCAGTTGTAATATTTTTCTACATAGTTTACTACAAAATAAATGATGATTTATATATTATGCACACATTTGGCAACTGCCATCATAACTGTATTAATAAGTAATTCATAGTTTAATAATCTGAATGTCCACACATGTCGTTGAGGTTACAATAGAATTGGATGCTTTACTGGTGGTCACTCTTACAATACAGAGCATACATTCTGCCATCTATCACCACTCGCTTCCTGGCTGCCTAGTGACGTCATGGTTACTCTTAAAGGTGTACACTACATCCCTTCCTTTCTTTTTAAGAAAACAAAACAAAACAACTTATCATCAACTGTCTGTCTAGATGACAGTTTGAACATTCAAATAATAGCTGTAACTATTTAATAGATAAATGTGTTACACAATACAGATACATACATTCTGCCATCGATCACCACTCGCTTCCTGGCTACCTAGTGACGTCATGGTTACTCTTAAAGGTGTACACTACACATGGTGTCCTATCCATCTTTGCAAAACCACTCTATGAGGACCATCAATACACAACACATTGTAAAAGGACCACAAAAAAAGGACACACACTTCAGAAGAGCCTGGACACCTCCACAACAACTCACAGAAATACGTTTTTCACACACCAAATATGGATAGAGTCTGCATTTCATGCAATGCTGTCATGTTCCCTTAATTGGGAAACATCAAAAGGTTCTGTTGGTAACAAGTGCTTCCGTGCCTGTTGCCATTATGGAAGGATCCAACTCCAGGAAACAAATCCAGGCAATTCCAAGAATGTCGTGGAGTTCAAACAAGGACCAAAGATGAGAGGACAGACCACATAACTCCCTCTGCAACATGACAACAAAGCGTCTACTCTAACACCAAATGCTACCTTGTGTCCATCGTCACCTACACTTCTGCATTTATACACAATTTGTCATTGCTACATTGCTATTTTGTCTAGTGTAAAGAACAATAAAACGGTGAAACTTGTGGTTTAGAGAGGAGGGAACACTCTGAGCCCCCCACCTCACGTCTAAAATACACTTTTTGGCCAGAAAAGAAAATGTTCCACCGGAAGGAAAACATTTTGTCAATAGCAAAGTTCCATTGACCAGATCTGTAGGGAGCTCTGAAGTGGAGTAACTAAAAAATGTTTTCTTTCCGGTGAAATATTTTCTTTTCTGGCCAAAATGTGTATTTTAGACCTGAGGTGGGAGGCTCAGAGTGTTCCTACTAAGTAGAGTAGGCTTTCAACATCTTAAAACCCGTCTTTGTTTTGTTGAGTAGCGAAAGTGTATATTTTTTTCTTCACTAAAGAGAGGCGCAGCCTGTGCTACCGCGGGAGTGCGGACAGCGGCTCAAAAGTAACATAGCGTTGAACAGAACTCCTTCTAACGCTCTGGTCCAGAGCTAGCCCGCCCCATACATCTTCTAACGCTCTGGTCCAGAGCTAGCCCGCCCCATACATCTTCCCAATAAGTACTCTTGAGAGCGTACAATGAAACAGGTCCATTTGGCAGTGGTGGAAGAAGTTCACTTAAGTAAAAGTAGCAATACCACAATATAAAAATACTCTGTTACAAGTAAAAGGCCTGTGTTCAAAATGTTATTTGAGTAAAAGTACAAAAGTATTGGCTTCAAAATATACTTAAAGTACCAAAAGTAGAAGTACTAAAATGTTTGAAAATAGCAGATCTACAAGCTCACAACGCGTTGCATGTATAAAATAGGGCTAAAGTGGATAATGTATGTTTTGTGTAATAATTTATACCTGCAAAGTAACTAGTAAATAAATCTGTCAAATAATTGTAGTGGAGTGTGAATGGTGATTAATCATGATTAATGATTCTTTAAACTGTGATTAATCTGATTAAAACTTTTAATTGTTTGACAGCACTAATATGTATATATATATATATATACATATATATATATACCTTGTCAAATTGAAAATAGCCACTTTGTGACGCTTTGTTAGCTTGTAGATCTGCTATTTTCAATCGTTTTTTATACATTTGAAAACTTGTTAAATTGGACCTACTGCAAAATGAGTACTTTTACTTTTGGTACTTTAAGTTTTGATGCCAAAACTTTTGTACTTTTACTCAAGTCAATTTTGAATACCCAAATGTACTTTTAACAGACTATTTCTACAATATGGTACTGATACTTCTACTTAAAACTTGTGAGTACTTCTTCCATCACTGCAATTCAATTACATTAAATTCAGTTCAGATTAGTTTAGTTTAGTTTAGTTTAGTTTAGTTTAGTTTAGTTTAGTTTAGTTTCTCAACTCAACTCAACTCAACTCAATGTGATGGTGTCTACAGTCCTTACCTTTCACAAGTCCTGATGAATCCTCGTCTGTAGAAATGCCAATGTATTTGAATGGAATGCAATTTAAATGTAGTTGTTGAATGTCTTACAGTTGCCGTCAGTCACACAGTGTCAGCTGGGAGCAGCTAGCTATACAAGAATATGTGTGCTATGTCCTGCTTATATACAGACCATGCAGATGGGAGGAGACACAGGTAGAGACGTGTGCCTAAACTGATTGAATCATCAGATTCAACACAGTGGTGTAAAGTAACTAAGTACATTTACTCAAGCACTGTACTTAAGTACAATTTTGAGGTATTTTTTACTTAATGGAGTAATTCAAATTAAAATACTTTTATTTCTACTCCACTACATCTCAGATGCAAATATTGTACTTTTACTCCACTACAATTATTTGAAAACTTTAGTTACTAGTTACTTTGTAGATTTTGATTATTATTACAAAACACACATTAACTACTTCAGCCCTATATACATTTACAATGTTTAGCAGAAGACCATGAGTGGAGATTTATTTTACAGTTGTGCTGTTAACAGGGAGAGACCACAACTAAGGACTAAGTGCTATCAATCACTGAAACTAATGTATGTAAAAGTCCTATAATTTGTTGGTTGTATACATAAATATACTCTGTACTGTAAGTGCATTTCAAACATTACACATAGCTATTGTGTTCAACGACACAGTTTTATTAAACAAACAATTACCAGACATTTTTATTAAACAAACAATTACCAGCCATTCTGTTGGTGGATACATTTAGAAAGATGGCATGTTAAAACTTAAAACAGTAATGAAACATCTTTATATTAAAAACATAGCTTTAACAGGCTCCAGTTATGATAATACAGTAAACATTTTGTTTAAGAGTAGTGTGGGGGGGGGGATAGATAAAGCAATGGTAATGGTTTAGCAGAAGCTTGTCATTTAGCAGCGTACCGTACCCGAAAACGCATGATCCGGATCCGAAACTGCCTCCGGAGGTGGTTTCGGGAACGGAACGGTTACCCGTTTCGGGAGACGATTCGCAACATTCACACTAGCCAAGCGGTCTGGAGTGCGCACCCGGGACCCGAGTGTGAAACGGCTCTGAGACTCCGCCGGTAACACTGACCAATACAACTGCAGGTCTAACCTGGCTCTAGATATTTCTTCACAAATGAATGTAGCCAGTGACTCAGCACAGAGGTCCTTCATGTAGAAGGTGCCTCTAGCACGTTCATTGATTGATTGATTGATTGATTGATTGATTGATTGATTGATTGATTGATTGATTGATTGATGTACTTTATTTAGTAAGACATGAGAAACAGTACATGGAAGTACAATTCACAATACAAGGTCCACTAAACTGGATAACTCATAAAGCACTAAACTTGTTTAAAATGAGTTCCCACGCACACAAATCATGATGATTCATTCATCCATTAATGAATGCATACATTAACAATGCCATTGAGGGACGCAGGAGGGGGGGGGGGGGGGTTTGGACACACTCAGCACCATGGGGGGGGGGGGGGGGGGTTCATGGAGTACATCTTCTGTGCTGAATTAACTAAATAAACCAAATGAAAGTAACACAAAATAAAAATAAAAAACCCGGAAAACAAACGCACGCTGGGAACGCATGCACAAAAAAGCCCTCTGCTGCCATTATGCACAGAGCGTAAGAGAATTTGCCAATTGTTCTTTTTTTGAGACGTCCATCGTTTCATCAACTAATATAAAAACATAATGCGGCTCTTTCACCTCCTTGATTATGATTTTTTTTTTATCCTCTCCTGAATCACTTGAATCATGTCACTTGACTGTCAGGGGAAGACTAGTAGCCATATTTATTATTCTTAGACTTCAGCCCCACGTGAGATTCAGTTGCAAGCATATCAACAAACTCAAGGAAGTTTCCTGTATTGGCAGAGCTCTCCTGTTCATTGTGGCCACGGAAAGGCAGTCCCTGGCGTCCAAGTAACGCTGTAGCTTAAACAAGGTTTTGACTTGAGCCCTGTTTTCTTCTACCCCTGCCGTTCTGTTTTTGACAATTTGAGATGCAACAGATTCCCTTTGGCCTGCGCATACTGCCCTATAGTTATTCCATTCCACCCTCAACTTATCCTTGAATAAAAGTTTTCATGTTTTTCCAGCTGATAAATCCCTGGTCAATGAAAAATCGTCTCCCCCTCTTTTCACCTTATAATACTCTGTGTCGTTGCTGAAGTGACGACATGCAAAACAATAGACAGTCTGAAGCCACGGAGAACTCAATCCATTCATACAACTTGTAATAATCTGCAGAAAAAACGTCTTCTTTCTGAGGCTGGGGAGCTTGTTAGATGAGGTTGCACAGGAGAGTAATTGTTTGACTTGCTAATGTCTTTAGTTGCTACAGATACACAACGATCAGCGTCAACCGATTGCACTCATGTTGTGACTGGATTTGTGACTGTTCATTTTCATTCAGTTTTGTTGTTATGTTTATTTTCAGTTCTCTTTGTTCTTTAGTCCTGTTATATCAAAAATGGTCTAAGATACTACCTAGGGTCCCACTTGATCTGCACTGTAAACAACACATCCGTGTAAGTTCACAAAAAAAGTTTTTGGCTGTGGGCCAAGTACGTTTCACTCATGTATTCATCTTTTACCAGTAGCAGAAGCGCCTCTAAATAGTATAAGTCAACTCCTTGAAAGTGTTTTTTTTTTCTTCTTGTTCACTTGACTTTTATGATGGTGTAAGCCTGATGTCCTGTCTTGTGTGCCAGTTGTTTGGATAAAATAATAAGTGACGTTCACTTTATATTTGTATGTGGTCATTTGTGTAAATTCTATTCTATCAATTTCATGATGGGCATTATGCTGCATATACATTTATATGTAGGTGCTTGTGTGTGTACTTCAGTGTCTGATGAAGACCCGGTAGGCTCAAAACGTCACGTCCAATGGTGTAAAAAAGGAACCAAAATACATTCTTAAGCTTTTGGAGCATGACCCTGCAGAGAGAGAGAGAGAGAAAGAGAATTCCATACAGACCGATGTACAGTGTGTTGGAAAACCCAACACACTGTGCATCAACAGCAAAATATAGATTAATACATTTTACAACATACAGCCACAATTCCCAAATTCAAAGTTAAGCTATCAATATCATACAAAAGTAGAGAGAAGCTGTGACCTCACCGCTCTGATGGACAATAAACAAATGATCCTTTCGCAAACAATACCCATGTTATGTTAGTTAAAAATGTTGAAAATAGCCAATCGACAAGATATAATTATTAATAATTAAGAAATACTATATTTTAAATAGTGAAAAATCTACTTAAGTCATTATTAGTGCAAGTTCAACTAGAAAAAGTGCTCCTCGGAGCACAGGTCTCCGCCAGGTCATAAATCGGCCTCATGGTGGTGCTATAACAGGCTCATGTGAAAAATGAGGTTCGGAATTGGCATCCAGCGAGTGTGTGTGCAAAGTTTTGTTGCGATCAGGCCAACGGTTCCGGAGATTAGCTGTTCACAGACAGAAGGACGGACAGGGTGCAAAACAATAAACATACTCTCTCATACAATTGTCTCCGCCATGCCGGAGACAATTACATTTCATTTGAAAATTACTTGTTGGGAAAATACATAAATTCTCTAATCTGTGAATCTAATGTGATTAATGTGACCCCTAATAATAGGCTATGACTTTGTACAAATATTGGTAATTTGCCAATACATTATTTTGTGAAATAAATGGGTTATATTTCACAGATACTATTCTTGTACTATATTAAAATTAAATCATAAACTTCAAGTTAAATTCATTATTTCTATGGACTTCATTATCATTGTTTTATTTAATGGTCTTCCTGCCCTGGCATTTAGCTTTTGTGCCCTCCAGAATTTGACAACACCAAAGGGCAAGTGGCCTTGCCCCTAAAATGAAGAAATTACAGGCCTGCATGTAACAAAACCTACGTCGCCAATCGACCTCCTGGTGGCGCTATAATAGGGCAATGTTAAAAGGGTGGTATTTATTCCTAAACGTAGTCCGAATGTGCGTGCAAAGTTTCACCGCAATCGGACGCTGCCTTCATGATTTGCGGCATTTTGGTCAAAACGGGCCACTCCTGCAAACTTTAGATGTCAATCTTAGCCAATCAGGATAGAATATGAAGAATCAATAGAATAACAAAGATGAGTGTTGACTCACTCAGTGGTGTCTTACATATAGCTGGGTGGTTCCACAAAAGAGTGAATGATTAATCAGGTCATTCTGTGTAAATTGCTCTCTCCTCACCTTCTATGATGAGGTTATCAAGTTTACTCATTTTATACCTCCCAACTTTCAACTAATACATGTGGATGGTGTGGTTTTTTTTTCTTCAAGGGAGGATGATAGTTTCCCAGATGTCCAGCCAGTGGAGGTAGAAATCCCTTTTCAGGGTACTGCTGTTCATCAGTTAGAAATGAGGTTTATGCATTTATTAATGTTAACTGCTTAAAAATGTACTAAATGTAGATGACAAAGAACCCAACAATCAGTGACATTGTAGTGTGCATGCTTACCGTTTGATTTAGCACATGTAATGTAGATAAAATAATCCATCAAGATACTGCATAATGGAAATGTAATCAAATTCAGTTGAGTTTATTGCTACACCTCTAGTCTCAACACAAATGTAGATAATTAATTTAAGTAATTTAAACCTTCGCGTTGCAATGTGTTTCCCAAGTATTTAGAATGATTTGTAGTGAAGTGGTTAAACCGAGTATCCACGCTAAAACTTATTTTGTTCCATTGTATTTGCAGGCTGCTCAGTACAAGCACGGCTCAATCCTCCATGAGTGGAATCAACATCCTATCAATATAATTCATTTAGAAATATTAGGGGAGAGCCGGGACAAACGCCGCATCTTTTTCTATTTCCCTCCCTGCACAGAGATTAATTAATTTCATGTAACCATACTTTTTTTTGTGAATAAGAGACACTTGTCCTCTCCCATTACCCGCCGATTTCTTTCATTTCTGGTGAAACGAGTCGGGACGAACGCCGCATACATGGGGGACGAACGGCGCGGTTGGATAAAGCGTCCTAAAACAAACAAATAAGTTACATTTCTGGCATCTAACGCTCATTGATGCTTCAGTAGAATCCTACGAGCAAATGACCATGCTGATTGTCAAATAAATGTATCATGTTAATGTCGACATTGTCTTAGTTCAATCCTCAGCTTTTGTGTAGGGTTACACATAATGTCCACTCCATGTCCACTCCATGTCCACTCCATGTCCACATCACACTGGAGCCAACACTCCCCTGTGCCAACACTGGTACAGGGGAGGGTGATCACTGGCACACTGGCATAAGTGTGAGAGAGAGGATTTCTTCATTTAAAATGTAATATTCAAAAAAGGTTTAGTCAGTTAAATTAAAGGGACTACACCATGAATTTTTACTTTTTCTTCTTTTTTGTGTGTTTTTGGTCTCCCCTACCTCTCTTCTATCCCCAAAAATAACCCAGTTTGAACACTCAGGCTTTCACAGCAAATCTGGGGTTTTCTGTAAATTGGTCTCAAAACAGGCCAAACTGATTTGCACCCTCACGTGACGTCACGTCAGGGTACAATCCCTCCCGTTTTTCAGTTCCAACCAAAATAAAAAAAAATATATATATATTTTTTAAATTTATTTATTATTTGTTTTATTATTATTATTATTATTTATTTTTTCCACACAGAACCAGGAGATAACATGCATACAAACTGGCTCAATAGTGCCCCGCGCCAAACAGGACGATGTGGTATTGCAGGTGAAAGTGCTTTATAAGCCAGAGAGGAGTTAGTTGGAATGAGTATATCTGAGGCTTGATTTAGGCTCAAACCTTTTGAAAACGTTTGAGGGACATAAACAATATGATATTAAATATTATTATTATTATTTAAATTCATGGTGTAGATCCTTTAAGTCCACTCACATCTATATTGAAATTACATCCTGCACATAATTCTGCATTCATTCAAGCTGATAACTCTGACTGGGGAGGCAGTCTGGGAGCTGGGTGGGTTATTGCTATTAACAATTAACAAACTTTTTTTTTAAAGTGAAAGTCCGGTGAAAGGCCAATCTACAAGCTCACAACGTGTTGTGAGCTTGTAGATTGGATTTTCAAACCGTTAAAGTAAAGGGGTTAATGCATGCATAATAATCTAACACTATAAAGTAACTAGTTTTCAAATAATTTTTGTGGAGGGAAAAGTGCAATATTTGCCTCTGAGATGTAGTGGAGTAGAAGTAAAAGTATTGAAAGTAAAGTAAAGTAGAAAAAGAAAAACTCATAATTGTACTTGAAGTACAGTAGGCTACTTGAGTAAAATCTGTAAATGTACTTAGTTACTTTCCACCTCAGCTAACACATGAACAATTATGTCGTTTCAACCCATGACCTCAATTTTGACCTTGACCTTTGACCTGTTCGACCCAAAAGTTAACCACTTAAAGGAGGAGTTCACCCAAAAAAGGACTTATTTTCTATCAATTACACACCCCATGAAGCCTTGATTTCATGGATTTATTTTTGTTTTTGTGGCATTCCCAAGACAATAATTTGATGACCGTGTGTATTTCCGGTAGGAGACACAAATAATCTACTTTGTGTCTCCTACCGGATACATTAGCCAGTAGGAGACGGGAATCAAATTATCAGCTTAGGAATGCTCCCTGGTGGTCAAGTCTGGTATGTCTGGTAAAAATAAATAAGTACGCAAATACATAAATACATAATTATTTAATAATTAAATACATAAATAAGTAACATAAATACATAAATACATAAATAAATACATAAATAAAATAAATACTTACATAAAATAAATACATAAATAAATACACAAATAAATACATAAATAAACAAACAAAACAATAAACATGGCATAAAGTGCAATCTTTTAGTTAGTACTTGCCAAATGTGCTGCAAACCATTCAACACTGTGAAGACTTCCTTTTGGCCTATAATTAAAGCTGCACTATGTAACATTCCTCTTCTACCCCAGATTTGAAGTGCTAGGTCACCTGCCAATACAAGTGCTGAATTTTGTTTTGTTTTACCTTATACTAGATTCTGCCTGCTTGCTCAGGGGATAAATTGAATCTTGACTTTCAGGTCAAAATTCACGTCAAACTATAAACAGGATAGTGTCAAAGGTCATGTCTCACCACACAGGATTTTGGGCCTCTTCCTTACTTCCTTCATAGGTGTTCCCTTCTGGTCAAACAGAGTCAGGGTGCTGATATTGCGCATTTTGGCTCACTGGAAACTCTCAAAGTGTGATCCAAGGTGACTCATGGTTCCGTCGTGGGGGGGGGGTCCAAATGGCCCCTTATGGGTGTGTAACTCTGAGTGTACAAATGGAACCGAATGGACCCTATTGGTTCCGTTTGTACACTCTCAGAGTTATGGGTGGACCTTGAAATTAAACAGTTTGAGAAGCACTGTTTCAAAAGACACTAAATGTTTGTAATTCTATGAACACGCTGTTCCACATGTGGTGTGTGTGTGTGTGTGTGTGTGTGTGTGTGTGTGTGTGTGTGTGTGTGTGTGTGTGTGTGTGTGCGTGTGCGTGTGCGTGTGTGTGTGATTCAATAGTGTTATTTTGGAGCCCAGACTAGTACAGCATTCCTGAAAAGATTTGTTAGTTGGCAAAATGTTCTTCCAGAAGGCAGGAAGGAATGTCAAACAAAAGAATGCACTTGGCATCATTGGTCTGACAACCACTGTATGGACTTTAATTGGCTAACTGCAACACACTGTCAGTCACTATCTGGGAAAGGCAGACAGACAGACAGACAGACAGACAGACAGACAGACAGACAGACAGACAGACAGACAGACAGACAGACAGACAGACAGACAGAGACATGGGGTAGGCTATAGGGATTGTACCCCCATCTGAAAATATTTTGTGCAATAGGGACCCCCATACGAGAGAGAGAGAGAGAGAGAGAGAGAGAGAGAGAGAGAGAGAGAGAGAGAGAGAGAGAGAGAGAGAGGAGAACAATGTGTGTGTAGTAGTGTAGAGAATTACAGGTCATGTGTATAATATATTTTGGATGTCCTTTCAGATTGAAACAATAACAGAGGTGATTCTAACACTTGTTATGTCGTTGCACATCCAAAGCAATTCCCTTTTTTAAATGAGTGTGTTAAAAACATTTTAAAATAGTGAAAATAGCAGATCTACAAGCTCACAATGCGCAAATCTATCTATCAACCTTATGACATGAATAGGCTAATCACTTGACTCTATGGCTAATCAACTTAAAGAAAAGGACTTTGGCGCCACCGTGTGGTCATTGATAAAAAAAAATAACGGCGTTATGAGGCGTTGATTTTCTCAAATAATATTTTCTGGATAATTATTGCTTGTGCTTTAAATTAATTTGCACCATGGGTGTAAAAAGCAAATACTTCATTGTTAAACGTAGACTGTTTAGTTGCCCTCCACTTCACTCATTCATTCATTTATTTGGTATTTCCTTCACATTTGTAGTGACAATGTGCACAGGCACTCCAGAGAGACAACTAGTTGTGGGGTCCTTCCCATCGTTGCCATGTCCGTTTATTATAAGCGACTTTGGGCTTATTTTTCTGTGAAGTTGCTTGTATTTTGGGCTTGTTTCCAACATTTAAGTTGCTTATATTTGGGGCTTGCTTCCAAAGTTTTTTTTAATGATTATCTTAACCAGTGGCTCTCAAATATTTTCATGTCATGGACCCCTATATTAACATGTATTTGAAATCTGAAAATGTTTTGTACCAGGGAGCCCCCTGTACCAGATTTGTGTTGTAGAATGTTTAAAGAATATTCAATAAAATCAATAAAAATAAATCAATTAAAAATATATTTAATATATTTTAAAACATTATACAAATACAATAATGTTTAAAAATATTCCAAATATTCCACATTTTATCTCAAGATTTTTTGAAAATAGCAGATCTACAAGCTCACAATGCGTCGCATCGCAACGCGTTGTGAGCTTGTAGATCTTCTATTTTTAATGTATACAGTGTTTAACGTGCTCATGGCCCTAGAGTTGCTTCTTTTGGGCTTGTTTTCCTAGACCTGGTTGCTTATTTCTCTCACAACATCTGGCAACGCTGGTCCTGCCACTATCAATAATTACACGTGAACAACGCATTGGAACAAAAGTCTGTGTTTTTCTACAGGCTGCTGTGAGTAGATTTAACATGTTAATGCATTTAACTGTTGTTATTTATCAGTCGTTTGTATTATGTGGTTGCAAGTTAAGCTGTATAGTCTTAAATAACGTTACATCAGGCCTTCAGTACAGATGGTAAAACACAGACAGCTTGTAAAGAAGGATATTACCATTTTTCTGCTGCTAAAATCTGCTTAATTGTGTTGTTTATGGATGTTTAGCCTTGGATCAAGACTATCTGTCATCATAGATGTGTTTGATCCAGTCTGAATCTATCGTAGTCTTCTGATAGACATCTTTTTCATGTCAAGGACCCCCAAATTGCAGTGGTGGAAAGTAACTAAGTACATTTACTCAAGTACTGTACTTAAGTACAATTTTGAGGTATTTGTACTTTACTTGAGTATTAACAATTTCCAATACTTTTACTTCTACTCCACTACATCTCAGAGGCAAATATTGTACTTTTACTCCACTACATTTACTTGAAAACTTTAGTTACTAGTTACTTTTCAGATATAAACTATGATATAATGAAACATACATTAACCACTTTAGCCCTATTTTATACAAAGGCTATTTGAAAATAGCAGATCTACAAGCTCACAACGCGTCGCAGCGCGACGCGTTGTGAGCTTGTAGATCTGCTATTTTCAAATATTTAGTACTTTTGGTACTTTAAGTACATTTTGATGCCAATACTTTTGTACTTTTACTCAAGTAATATTTTGATTCTGGACTTTTACTTGTAACAGAGTATTTTTATTTTGCAGTATTGGTACTTTTACTTAAGTAAAGAATTTGAGTACTTTTTCCACCACTGCTTAATTGTGTTGTTTATGGATGTTTAGCCTTGGATCAAGACTATCTGTCATCATAGATGTGTTTGATCCAGTCTGAATCTATGGTAGTCTTCTGATAGACATCTTTTTCATGTCAAGGACCCCCAAAATTGACACTTATCAGCCCACGGACCCCCATTTGTAAAGATATGCCAGTTGCCAGAGAGCCCCCCCATAAGAGAAGATTTCTAGCAGTGATTCTCAACCATTTTAATTTCAAGGACCCCCAGTTTGACATGCATTATTATGGACCCCCCATTTAATGGCATTTCTATCTCTGGGACCACAGTTTATATTGTAAAATCAATGTTTTTTAACTCTCATATAGAGTGTACAAATGGACCTGTTGGTTCCATTTTTACAGTCTCTGAGTTACAGACCAATAAGGGTCCATTTGGTTCCTAACTATCTATCATTTAGCTGGGGACCCCCTGGCCTCCCTCAAGGACCCCACCTGGAGAACCAATGCTGTAGGCTAAAATGCCATACCTCACCAATGCAACTACTCGCAACTGCCATTGGGGATAATGGTGGTTGCAAGTAGTTGCATTGGTGAGGACTGGCCTTAAGTTGTTGTTGTTTTTGTGTTGTTAATGCAGTAGGTCTATACTCCCATCCCAGTCTTCTCTATTAGGAGAGAGATCTCATGCACAGACATGATAAACAAGTGAAATTGGAAGTAATGAAATACATATGTTAATGAGAAGACACAATTGGAACTGGAACACTATAAAATAGAAGCTGATAAATGGTTAGTCTCTCTAGAGCTTTAACTTTGTTAGAGCTTTGGGTTGTTAAAAAACAACCCAAAAATATCACTTGCATGTGGCCTAACATATTCATAAATAGCATTTGTAAAGCTCAAACATGTGATGCATTGAGAGCTTGTAGATCTGTTATTCTTTTGTTTTTAATTTTCACCAAAATATGGATGCCAGGGGGAAAGTGGTCACATGTGGTTGTTTGTAAACCCCCAGGCATCTATCCAACCATCCATCCATCCATCCAGGGCGGGCCATTGTTGTCATAGCAGGTGAACATGGGTCGGTCGTCCAAAGACAAGCGGGACATCTACTACCGTCTGGCCAAGGAGGAGGGCTGGAGGGCCAGGAGCGCCTTCAAACTGCTGCAGCTGGACGAGGAGTTTGGCCTGTTCAAAGGTACATCATGTGCCCAAGTGTTTTTTTTATATAGCGTTGCTCTCAGGCAACTCTATATTTCAACTTTTTTTTCTTCCGAAAATTAATGGCCTACTTCATCATACAAGAGTGTCGCACAAAAGTATTCGCGTTCTGAGCTTGTAGAGTGGCTATTTTCATTTCCTATTTCATTTTTATTAAAAAAGTGGTTGTCTAATATCATCATCACGTACCCCCAAATTGATAAATACTTGGCAGCGAACCCCCATCTGAAACAACTTTGGGCCAGGTAAGACAAGATTTGTGTAAAACATTTTTCCAAATGTTTCCAAAATAGCCGATCTACAAGCTCACAATGCGACACGTTGTGAGCTTGTAGATGAGCTATTTTTGAATAGCCAAATATAGCTGGGGAACCACTGACCATAATGGAACCCTGATCTCGCAAACAAGTCTTTAGTTGTCTGCACTATCAGCCCGGTGACATTCTGTGCATCATTGTTTGTCTCTCTGGTTCAGGAGTGAAGAGAGCAGTGGACCTGTGTGCCGCCCCGGGCAGCTGGAGTCAGGTTCTAAGCCGTAAGCTCAGGTATGTCCCCTACTCAGCTGCTCTCCTGAAGTGCTGCTGTCATTTAGGTTACATACTAACTAGAGTAACCTAAATGACATGTTGAACATATTTTCAAGACGCTTGAACCGGGACCCTTAAATGAACCTACACGTTCGTTCATAATGTTTTTGCTTTTTAATCCATTAAGACCTGGAACGCATCTGTGTCACTTTTTGATTTGAGCTAAAAAGCATTATTTTACACTTTGGCTATTCAAAAATAGCAGATATACAAGCTCATAGCGCGGCACCGAGTGCCGCGCTACGAGCTTGTAGATCTGCTATTTTAGAAAAATCGAGAACATTTGTGCAAATCTTTCAATATATATCTTTTAACATTTGTAACTTGCTTCTGGGGGTCCCTGGAACAAAATATTTTGAGATGGGGGTCCGCGGTCAAATACATATACATTTTGGGGTCCTTGACATTAAAAAGTTTGAAAATCACTGACATAGCAACATACGTTTTTTCAAAAAAATGTTTTTAGAACTGAATTAGAAGACATTTTATAGAATCGGAACCTCAGGCCTTCATGGGTTACTCCATTAAGAAATCTAAGATGACACAGATGCGTTCCCGGATTGAATGGGTTAAGCACACCTGGTGACTGCACCTTTCAACAGAACATGATAAACCTCTATCTAAGTGGGGCGGCCGTTAGCCTGGTAAACCCTCCCTCCGGAAATCTCATTTCTATTTGATTCCTGGAGTGAGTCTGGCCTGATCCGCCTTTCTGCAATATTGGCTGTGTATGCCAAACGGCCGAGCCTATCAGCGTCGTCGCTCATTGTTCTGTGATTGACAGCTTACGTTGGCCAATCAGGTGGCGAGTTCGAGTGAGCCCAAAACACGAACGGCAGCCATCTTTTTCTTGTGCGGCCAATTCTCCGCTATTTTTTTACTTCAAAAAGCTCTCTAACTTCTATTTTGAGGCACGGAATTTACTTATAAGATATCGTTTGGATAGAATTTAGTTGTTTAACTTCATATATGTGGTCAATTAATCATGACAAAGCCTATTTAAAAATATAAATTTAGAGAACCGGTAGGGGCGGGCAGTGACACCCATGTATCCGAAAAAGGCAACCCATTTTGGGTATGGCTGTCTCAAAAGTCTCGTTGCGTCACATTAAGACTGGTGAACTGCTGATTGGCTGAAGGGGAAAAATTATCATTGGCTGAAGGGGTTGTCAGTCAACGGTATTACTCCCGCCCAACTCCAGCACAGCCAATATTGCAGAAAGGCGGATCAGGCCAGACTCACTCCTGAAATCAAATGGAAATGAGATTTCCGGAGGGAGGGTTTACCAGGCTAGGGCGGCCGTGGCTTTGTGGATATAAAGTAGAGGTGCTCCGATCAGGTGTTTTTTGGGACCGATCCTCGATCATCTGAAGTCTGATCAGCCTGAAGCCTTCTCTAGCCTTTAGGCCACTGCTGCTCAAATAAAAAATAAGTGCTGAAAAGTATTCTATGTCTTCTATGATCTAAACCAGAGTAAAGGATGAACAAAGAGATGTGAAGACCCAGGAAGCACAGAGTGAGGAGGTAAAGATCGTGGCGGTGGACCTCCAGGCCATGGCTCCTCTCCCAGGTGTGACACAGATCCAGGGTGACATCACCAAGGTAAATGGAACAAGAAAGGGGCCGTGTCCACATAGAACACCTTTTGAGCGGGCAATGCAATGTCTTCCATGTATTTCTATTGTAAAGACACGCTGGTCCGTTAGAATGGTTGATAGGTTTGAAACAAACAGTGCAGGCATCATGCTGTGTGCGAGCGTTATGGACATGATATCCAAAGCGCTCCTCAGCTCAAAAGGCGTTCTCTATGGACACGGCAGTTCTTCACATTTTTGTGCGTGGGAAATGTCATCCTTAACACATTGAATGCCAATCGCGTAGATCTACGCGAACCTATTTAAAGCCGCAGCGTGCCAATCGCGTAGATCTACGCGAACCGCCGGTTCGCGCAGATCCCCCCCCAGGTGCACTTTCGGAATTTTTTGATCCATTTCCGGTTCCGGTTTGAAGACCGGAAACAGAATTATTTGGGATCCGGTTTTGCCGATCGCGTCGGCCCTCGTTCTAATGACGAAACTGAAACTCAATTCTCTTCCTGTAGTTTTTTCTCCTCGCATATCACTGTTTAACGTGAACCGCTCTAACTACAACCATGGAGCTCCGTTTGACATGTGGTTTTCACTGGTAGATTCAGTGAGATGTCGCCGATGTAAACAGACAGTGCACAGCTCAATCTTATGGATTTTAACAAGGTCTATGGCGACGTGAAAAAAACAAAAAAACAACAATAACACGTTGGCACTGGTGAGTACATTATGAGATTAACGTCTGGCATGGAATGTGTTAAGGCCCGAAGGACGGTGTTATGGACTGAAGCCAGCTCTTCTAATAAATTGGGGAAAGACATCGCAAAGATATTCTGTGTATCTCAGGGACACTGCAAGGTGCCATACTGTGCCAAAAGCTGTCTCTCTCATCCATAACTTTGCTTTCAGATCTCGACGGCTCAAGAGATTATCAGACATTTTGAGGGACAGCCGGCAGATCTCGTTGTATGTGACGGAGCACCAGATGGTAAGTTTTTAGAACTTCATCCAGATAAGCCACATATATCCAGTCCACAAGTTTCATACCTGTAAACCGTCCCCTCTCTGACTATAAAATATAAAAAATAAAATATATGCTGATACAGATATGTCTGCTATATGCATCGGCCAACATCGGCCTTCTGGTGTATTGGTCTAATCCAGTGGTTCTCAACCAGTGGTCCTTGAGGGGGTTCCGGGTGGTCCCCAGCTAAATGATGGAGAGTTGGTAACCAAATGGACCCTTATTGATCTTTAACTCTTGAGAGTGTAAAATGAAACCAAATGGCATTTTACGCTCTCAAGAGTTAAATTATTGTTAGCACATTGTGTGCCAGAGGTTTATTAAAATAGGGTACGTTCAGTGCCTGCTATTCTTCCATCCACTTACGTTGATATGTTTCGTGCTGTAGAAGCCCCGACGCGGAAGTGCATGTAAACAAAGCGTGCGTGCGAGACGGCGGAGGGTCCCGACTAACGCCTGGAACAATAATATTTCTAACGCGATCCTCCATTGCAGAGTGATCGCCGATCGAAAACGGCTCACTTCCACCAGGTTAAAAAGAAATGGAGATATTAAGCTTTTAGTCAAGGAGTTAACATTGGAAAGGCCGACCGGAAGGATGTTTGACATGGATCCACATCTGGCCTCTCCTTCTCAGAGACTCCTTGGATGATCCCAAAGTTTCGTTAGAACGCCCCACGTGGGCCCCACGTATTAAAAAAGAAATGGGTCAAAAACGGTCCGGACCGTTTATGGCACTCAATGTGTTAAACATCTGCATTACTTAATTAAAGAATTATTATTTTGATCAACGTTTGGCCTGTTATTATCTCTCCAACGTCAATGCAGCATGGAATTGTAGACAAAATCGTATCCAACGATAACAAAATATTCAAGTTTTGGGTTTGATCTAAATCTCATCAAATGGTGGTCTGTGGCTCGAATGCAGAATAAACAATGGACCTTGATATGAAAAGGGTTGAAAACCACTGCTTTAAACTGTCGCCTCTCTGACTTTTCCTATTGGCCAAAATATATGCTAATACAGATGTATCTGCTATATAGGCCAACATCGGCCTTCTGGTGTATTGGTCTAATCAAAGCATTCCTCTTATTGATTATTGACTGTTTCATAATTGTCCATAGTGACTGGTCTCCATGATGTTGATGAGTACATCCAAGCTCAACTCCTATTGGCTGTGAGTACTGCAGGTCGTCGAGTGGATTTAGATGGCTTCATTCACCTAATGATAATTATCCCTAATATGTTGTAAAGTTTGTTTAAACATGTTTTTTTTTTTTCATCTAAGGCTCTAAACATCACCTCACATGTCCTGAAGCCTGGGGGAACGTTTGTCGCCAAGGTATGTCCAATATACTGGATATCGTCTCTGTCGGGTGGAAACCTCATATATCCAAAACTGTTACTTTTTAGGATTCAAATTTAAAAGTAGCAGATCTACAAGCTCAAAACGCTTCGCTTCGTGCCACGTTTCGAGCTTGTAGATCTGCTACTTTTGATGCTTTAAAAATACAAAAAGTTAGAATATGGAGATAAGGGAGGTTTCTGCCCGACAACAACGATATGTTTTTAAATGACACGTATCTCAGTATTGACACCTCCACCATGCTAATGCCCTTTGACCAGTGGCCAATATTATGAGAAGGCTGAATGCTAGCAGCGTTGCCAACTCTCGTGAGAGAAATAAGCAACACCACCTCCAAAAACAAGCCAAATCTCGCAAGAGAAATGAGCCAACCTATCCTAAAAAGTACAAGCCAAAACAAGCCCAACAAATAGCCATTTATTCCTAATAAAATATTAGATGCATGTATCATTATAATCTAATCTCTTATGGGGAATAAGTAGTATACATCAAAGACATGTTTGCTTATTAGATTTGCCAAAGAAGCCACCATATTTTTTTAAACGAGCCCAAGCAACCGCAACCCACGACTCAAGATTTTTTTTTCCCGCAACTGGAAAAAAACTAAGTAAACAAGCTGCTAGGTACATGATTGGCTGCTGGTGGTCAATGTAGCCCACATCCAATAAAAAATAAGTGAGTTCCTGCACTCTTTGATCTCGCCGCGACGCCATCACTTGGTTCATGTGGCCGAGTGTGCTTTGGGTTCAACGTTGGAACTACACAGTATTGTTTGGAACTATTGGGTTACTTCCGCTTTACTTCTGCATCCTTCTTTGTTATTTCAGAATGTCATTAGAGCAGTGGTTCTCAACCTTTTCTGGAGCAGGGCCCACGTGAAAGTCTTGCCTCATCATCATCTGCTTGTTATCTCTAGAACACAGAAACAAATTCCAAATCGACTAGGTTGATTTTGGCAATTAATTAAAGAATATTGAATATTATATGACTAGTCCTCATTTACAACAGAAGTCTATGGGAGTTTCGTAAAACTCTTTTCTCTCAATGGCCCTGGTCAATATGAGAAGGTTGTAGTGTTACAGTCATACTGCAGGTGGAGCTGTAGAGCAGTGTGCTACTTGATTGACCGCAGATGGCCAGTGTGTAGCCCAGTAGTAGTCCAGCTGTAACAACAATTACTGACAAGAAAAAGCATGGTTATCCACCTGATCTTACATGGCTTTTTGGCTGTTGATGTTCTTTGGCTTGTTGTTGAAATCATGTAAAAAATAAAAAAAAGCCCACGCTTCCTTTCATCCTTGTCCCTGTGCAGATTTTCAGGGGCAAGGACGTGACCCTTCTGTACTCCCAGCTGAAGATCTTCTTCAGCAGCGTGACGTGTGCCAAGCCACGAAGCAGCAGGAACTCCAGCATAGGTGAGCCAGGCTTGGATGGGCCCGAGACCGAGCTTTAGAATATGTTATTGCAATATCAACCATATTTGCCTTAGAGCTGGTCCCCTGTTCAGTGACTTCCCAATGATCCTGAGGAAGAATTATACATTATACTATATTGTTGTCATGGATGTTTATCTCTAACCTTTTATATTTTACCATCACTTATAGTACTTATATAATACATTATGATATGACATGATATTTGGTAGCCAAGATGTCTCCGCTAGGCCTGATAGCTATTGTTTTTGTTACAGCCTGACTGTTTTGGTTCAGCTTGTCTTTGTAGCAGCTAGTATAACTATGGTCGAGCTCTGAGCTCGTTGGCAGAACTACCGTACCACCGATCTGTGTTAGACTGTGTGTCTACCGTATGGTTTAATTCACATGCTATCATGTAAATTAAAACACAACCATCACCACCTAGAATATTGTCTCGACTCCTATTGCTTCATCAATTACTGATTGATCCAGAATTCTATGACAATCCTAATAGGTATATAAGGTACTTCGTTGACCGGGGTTCCCCCTCGGGGGAGCCTGTCCAAATCTTTTCACTGAAAATAGCCGATAACATGTGCTCCCTGTGCAAATGCCCCTAAAGACTGTTCATATTGTCATGATCAGACTATCACTGTATCTGTATTATGCATGAATGCAGAATGCACTGTGGAATGCAGTGGTTATGCATTCAGCAGAGCCACTTCCTGGCCTGCTTACCAGGGGAATATAAATGGAGAACCCCCTCCACTAGACTATGTGAAATGGTTGTTATTATAACATTCCATTTGACTTGTTTGCCTGTAATGTCTGTGTCCCTTTCTGCAGAGGCCTTTGTAGTGTGTCAGAACTACTCTCCCCCTGAGGGCTATGTTCCCAACATGTCCAACCCACTTCTGGATCACTCCTATGGTAATAATCATTAACCATAACGTTAATAATTAATCGTTCATAATTCATTGGAAATCACTGTCTGTCTGTGTGTGCTCTCACCCTGGAGTATAATGATTAGTTTCCATGTTTTGTAATCGTTGATTTTCTTCTGTGTTTTCAAAGATGTGGATTTTAACCAGCTGGAGGGTCCAAACAGGATCATTGTTCCGTTCCTTGCCTGTGGTGATCTCAGTGCTTTTGACTCGGACAGAACCTACCCTCTTCAGGTAGAAATCATGGATCTGCAGAATAGATTAGATAGATAGACTACCTGTATGCACAAACACACACAAATACCTTTTTATTGTTTGGAGCAGTATAGAAGGCAAAGCTCTCGATTTACCAGTCAGTCTCCTACTCCCACCTATGGTCATGACGTAAAGAAAGAGATTGTTTTATATTGTGGGGAGTAATTGATTGGCATAGCGACTAAATTGGGGAGAAAATAGGAAAAAAGCAACATTTTTTTTTTTTGAATTGATATTTATTGACACTTTACTGCATTTTTCCCTTCTTCTTAGCTGGATGGCAGTAAGGAGTACCGGTACACGCCCCCCACACAGCCGCCCATCCGACCACCTTATCAACAAGCCTGTCATCTTCGCAAGAACAACCTGTTGGCCAGCGAAGACGGCCCTTCACTCCCACTGGACGAGGCTCTGTCTTCTGTCCAGCTGTCCAGCCCACAGAAGGACTGCACAGAAGACGCCAAACCCTGACATTTCCTCGTAGCCTGAACTGATTTATACTCAGCAACTTGAGCCTGTCATGTCACACAATGCAAATAGCAGATCTAAAAGCTCACAACTCGTCGCATCACGACATGTTGTGAGCTTGTAGCTCTGGTATTTTCGCTCCACAACACAACGTTTATAAAGTAAGCATAGGCCTTTTAGGTTATTTTTCTGAATTTTCTCCCATTACGACATTCCCAAAATAGGAAAACCAGGTTGTTAAATGCATTGATAGAGAATCGCTGAATCATCAGCTAATGAAACTGATCGGAATCGCTTCTGTAAAAATTCCAATGGCAGCATGGAACTGTGATCACACAAATTAGGGTTTATGATCACATATTGATTGCCTTTTATCATTTTTATCTTTATTCTTCTGTAACAAAAATGTTTGTTTGTCAGGTCTTCCTTGTAAAACAGCATTGTTCCTCAAAGCTGCAATCCGTAACTTTTACGTCATTTTTGGGATTTGAGCGTGGGTCTCCTGCACGAGACGAGTCAGACAATACATTTCTACTACTTAGTCAAGAGGCAATCCTCATTCCTCAATGTCAGTTCCTGCGGTGGTTGACTGCCTTTTAACCTATTTAAAACCGGGAAAGCATCCGTGTCGTTTGCTGTTCAAAAATAGCAGACCTACGAGCTAGACATTTTTTTTAAATCTTCAAAAAATTACTGGTTTAGAAGGAATTTGTGGAATCGGCCTCAGGTCGTAATGGGTTAAAACACTGATTTTGTCCAGTGGCAGAGCTGTGTTTTGTACGTCTCACCACTTGGGGCATACATTGCCTACTCAGGGACAGTGTTGCCAGATTCTGTGAGAGAAACAAGCAACCAGGTCTAGGAAAACCAGCCCAAAAGAAGCGACTATGGGCCACATGTGCACTTTAACATATACATCAGCTATTTGAAAATAGCCGATCTACAAGCTCATAACGCGTCGCGTTGTGAGCTTGTAGATCGGCTATTTTCAAATCAAATCTTGCAGGGAAATTATAATAATCAGATCTGGCAACCCTGCTCAGGGATCAGAGTGGCTTGTGTGCTGTCATGGCAGTGGGCCGGTTACTGCAGGTGGGACTGCAAACTGTGATCGTTGGAGAGACTTTTGAGGATCCTTTTCTTTGTTCTGCATCATCATACTGAGGAATTGGCCTTGGGGTTAGCCTCTTGAATGAGTTTATTATTATTATTATTAATAGCTTCAGGCAGTAGTACCAGTGAAACCACAGGTTATTAGAATGCTCCTAACCATCGAAGGAAGGAATGCATTTCCCTCGTGATAACTTTGGAATGTGTGATGGAGGCAAAGCCCTGGAGTATGTTTAGCCCTTTAATATTCTTCTCCCTATTCATAATCTTCTACACACCAGTGGTTCTCAACCTGTGGGCCTTCATACACTGCAGAATGATTTGCTAAAGATTGTATGTATGAACAGATTAGTTAAAATGAGGGTTTTATTAATTCAAATAAGTTCTGGATTGCAGCTTTAATATAATATAAAATAAAATAAAATAAACTATAAAAGATGTATCCACTGTAGTTGTTTTTCTGATCTGTAGGCACAGTGTATCTCATTATCATTGTAAAGATGGAGACTGAATGGCCACAATAGTGGTGGTGGTTGAATAGAATGTTGAAACTGAATAGAAATGTTAATGACATGCTTTCTCTTCTTAATTAAGCCTTATTCATTCATGGCCTTTATTCATTCATGGTCAAACTGCGCCCCCTGGTGTGTTTTGTGTGGCTTTGTGGAAAAAGCATGGCTAAAAGTCAAAGGAACTCCACAAAAACTTCCAGGAAATTTCTTTCCAAAAAGTTTGAAATTGCCACATAATCCTTGATTATCACTCAACCTTGGAATATCAAAGCATATGTTTCCTATTAAACAAAAGAATGTGGAAAACCCATAATGATTAATTAGCAATGACACTTCCTGATTCGACGTGATGACGTCACGACGCAAACGAAGCCGCCGCACGCACGCACGCACAACCGCATTGTTGTTGGAAGAGAGAAGCTAGGTCGGTGTGTAGTGTACGGGGGGGGATCTGATCTAACAGCCCTTCTGAACAACATTATTATCACTTAGTCCCGTTTATCCGACACCAGAACATTTATGCCGACGGGGATCATCGAAGTCGGACTATTATTTAGACTAGATTAGTTAATAATCACTAATTCCGTGAACCCGTTGTGGATTGATCACAACTTGAATGTGGATTTGCTCTGTGCCGCTCGCTGCTCTGCAGGGCCAACGGTCGCCATTGCTTCGCCAGCTTTTTTTTTGTACAAAGTCGATTTATAGAACACATAAAGGTAAGCGCGCTTTGTTTTTACGCTTTACAGTGTTAATGGACCCCCCTGGGGGTCCGCGGGCCTTGTGGGGGGACGAAGGAGACCGTTCTGTCGGAGAAAAACACTGGTTTTGTCAACGGGAGTCGCTGGATTCTTGTGTTTTGTTGATCGGCCATATTTCCCTCTTCCTCCTCTCTCTCTGGTCTCTCCTGTTAGCTAGCCGGGGCTAGCGGGTTAAGCTAGCTTTAGCCTAGCCTCTCTCACGGGTTTGTAGTTGGACGGAGTGTCCTCTCGCGTGGACACGCGATTTTTTTGCAATAGCTTGGCCCTGTGGTCACGCGAGATTTCACCGTCCCCCCATATACATAGCGTGCCTTTTTTAAGCCCTGGGTTAGTGTTGTTGCTTCCTCGTACAGCGGTGTCTTAATAGCTAGATCTACAAGCTCACAATGTTTAGGTTCTTTAGAGGCGTTGAGCTTGTAGATCTACTATATTAATGTTTTGGTCGTACGGTGGTTATTAAGTGAAGCATTAAGCTTTTCTGAGAGACTCAGGCCGCAGAGTCAGACCTTTAATTCTGCCTTGCTGGAACACAGCATTATAACGACCGTTGGGCACAGTATTTATCACATGTATTCATCATAATTGCCCAAGAAGATGTTTTCTTGGTTTGCTAGCTTAATTGTGTTTTGCAAACACATTTTAATGGTTGTCTCTGCTAAAGAAGAGGAGAACATTAACTCCTCCTCAGGCTGAGCTGGTTTCGATTTTGTTAAAGGTTTTATTAACTGTTAGTTTTGGTTTGCTGTCATGTTACTGTACTGTATCTGGTACTGTAGCAATGTTATGTTACTGTACTGTATCTGGTACTGTAGTAATGTTATGTTACTGTACTGTATCTGGTACTGTAGTAATGTTATGTTACTGTACTGTATCTGGTACTGTAGTAATGTTATGTTACTGTACTGTATCTGGTACTGTAGTTATGTTACTGTACTGTATCTGGTACTGTAGTTATGTTACTGTACTGTATCTGGTACTGTAGTTATGTTACTGTACTGTAACTGTCATGTTACTGTACTGTATCAGGTAGTGCAGTAATGTTATGTTACTGTATCTGTCATGTTACTGTACTATATCTGCTGTCTGCAAGTTGTTGCCACCACAATGGCTACATGTCATTTAAACAATGGTATATATTAATCAGATGAGATGTTGCACACACACACGTGTGTGTGTGTGTGTGTATATATATATATATATATATATATGACAAATATTTTTGGCATATTAATAATCAGTAGGCCTATATGTTTTTGTTTGTTATTAAACTATCTTACTGTTCAAGCTGAAGGCAGTTTTAAATTCAATATCAGTCGTAATTACTAGCCAAGTATTCACTGCTTTTTGCTTTGGTCTAGCGGGGAAACGTTACCTAATTAATCAGATATAACAGCACACCGGTTTAAACTCATTAGTGTCGCTTGGCACAGGCAGTAGTCGAGGCTGTTCTTGCAAAAAGCTGGTTAATATACAGACTCATGTCACGGTTACTGTTTAACTTGGCTAAGACAAAAAAATAGCATTCAAAGGCGATAATTGTGTTTGTCCTGGTGGTTGTTCAAAGACATGATCATGTACACATGGCATTGTTACGTTGGATAATCAGATTCTTTCCCCACATTTTCAGGGTGCCACTACAGGCCTTCAGGATGAAGAAAAAAGGTCGACATAACAACCACGCGGCCATGCCAAAGCGCCAGCGCCAGCCCCGGGACTCCTCGCCCATCAAGCCCTCGCCCAACCGCGAGACGCTGACCTACGCCGAGGCCCAGCGCATGGTGGAGCTGGAGGTGGACGGCCGCGTGCACCGCCTCAGCATCTACGACAAGCTGGACGTCATCAAGGACGACGACCCCACGGCCCAGGAGATCCTGGAGTGCAACAGCAACAAGGAGAACAACGAGAAGCCGCAGCAGGTCCTGGTGCGCTCCGTGCGCCTCAAAAACAACCAGCAGAAGAAGAACGCGGCGCTGACGGCGGCGCTCGGCGGCGGCACCGGCACTACCGGCGGCGGCGGCACCGGCGGCCACCACCAAGGAAGCGGCGGCGGCGGTAGGCCTGTCAAAATTATTACATAATCGCCTATTGAATCGCAATTATTTGAGATAATCGCAATTATTTTTGCATAATCATCATAATCGTTTCAATGTTGAAAATGTATCACACATTTTCAAATATAAAAAATTCAGAAATAGCAGATCTACACGCTTACATGGTCAGCTATCTCTGCTATTTTTACATGTATAAAATTATTAAATATGTCAATAAGTGCTCGGGTGGCGCAGTGGTAAAGTCACTGCCCACCACCACGGAGGTTGTGGGTTCGAATCCACCGTGGCGCATCCGGCTTTGTCGAGCGTTTACACGAACACAATTGGCCCGTGTTCGGGGGAGGGAAGCCGGGCGGGGAGGTTGATATCGGTCATTGCACGCACTCCTACGGGCTGGGGGCGGCACCTGTCAGCAGGGAGTGTTGGGCGGGAGGAGCGTGTGGGGAGGAATAAATTGGCATAACGACTAAATTGGGGAGAAAAAGGGGTACAAATAATTGTCTTATCTAAATTTAAAGAGGAGGAAAAAAAATGTCTTTGTATATTTCAATTATTTGTCATATTATGAGCTGTGAAATCTTTGATTCCGAAGCTCATATGGTTCAGTGGCAAACATACAATTAAATCACTCAATTGTTTGAGTGACAATTAAGCGGCAACTTAAATTTGTTCCAGGCGGTGGCGGGGGAGGAGGAAGCGTGCTGTTGGAGCCCAAGTTCCGCACGGTGGAGCACAACCTGCCGGGGGTGCCGCGGCGGGCGATCGCCTACTACAAGTACACGGAGCAGACGGCGGACGAGCTGGACGAGGAGGTGGAGTACGACATGGACGAGGAGGACTTCGCCTGGCTGGAGCTGATCAACGACAAGCGGAGGAGCGAGGGCGTCAGCCAGGTCTCCTACAACCTCTTCGAGTTCCTCATGGACCGCTTCGAGAAGGAGTCCCACGCCGCCACGCTGGGCCAGAGCCCCGACCTGCAGTCGCTGGTGGACGAGGACGCCGTCTGCTGCGTGTGCATGGACGGCGACGGCGCCGACTCGAACGTCATCCTCTTCTGCGACTTGTGCAACATCGCCGTGCACCAGGAGTGCTACGGCGTCCCGTACATCCCCGAGGGCCAGTGGCTGTGCCGCCACTGCCTGCAGTGCCCGTCGCGGCCCGCCGACTGCGTCTTCTGCCCCAACCGGGGCGGCGCCCTCAAGAAGACGGACGACGACCGCTGGGGCCACGTGGCGTGCGCCCTGTGGGTGCCCGAGGTGGGCTTCTCCGACACGGTGTTCGTCGAGCCCATCGACGGCGTGAGCAACATCCCGCCGGCCCGCTGGAAGCTGACGTGCTGCCTCTGCAAGGAGAAGGGAGCGGGCGCCTGCATCCAGTGCCACAAACAGAACTGCTACACGGCCTTCCACGTCAGCTGCGCCCAGAAGGCCGGCCTCTACATGAAGATGGAGCCGGTGAGAGAGGCGGTGGCGGCGGAGGAGTCGGGCTCGTTCACGGTGAAAAAGACGGCGTACTGCTGCGCCCACACGCCCGAGGGCTGCGACAGGAGACCGCTCACCGTCTACGAGGACGACGACGACGACGCCCGCTCGTCGAAGCCGACCGCCCGCCGCCACACGCGAGGGGAGAAGAGAGGCAGCGAGAGGTTAAAAGGATGGCAGAAGAAGCGGTGTAAACGGGAAGAGCCGGAACCGGAGCCCGAGGCTCCCGCCAGCGGCTCTGGAGGACCCAGTATAACGGCCTCAAGGTAGGGCTGGTGACGGTCACATCAAGCACGCGTGAACACATTATGGATTAAAATTCTCAGTCACCACGACTGATTATGGTCATTTGGATTCCATAGAAGCCAGCAGCATGTCTTCTATGAAAGCATGTTGCGCAGAGAAAATAGCCGATCTACAAGCTGTCGATGTGCTTGTACATAGGCTATTTTTGGTTATTATTTTAAGATTAGAGCATTTTAAGCGGTCAAACTAGCAATATGTTCAGAAGCATCTTCCATACAAAGTTAGTTTTACAGTATTTCATATAAAAGCAAAGGTTAAATCTCAATCTGCGATTTCTTCACCTGTTTGACAGTATGTAGAACAGCAGGAATAATACTAAAACATAATTTTACATATTGTGTTAATTGTTTAGGAAACAGTGCTAGTGTGTGTGTGAGGGGGGCTCCTTTCATACTGTTTCACAAATCACACATCAGGACTTGGCCATACACATAGTCGTGAGATTACATTTTTGCTTTGATCCATGTGAATTAAGTTTCCACTTATCGACTCCAGTCTGATCACATTGTTGTGATCCGTATCTCACTCTGCCTATCTGTCTTTAAAGGGATAGTTCACCCCCAAAATGACTTTTTTTCTATCAATTAGTCACACCATGGAGACTTGAATTCATGGATTTTTTTTGTCGCATTCCTAAGCCAATACTTTGATGACTGGCAGCGGTTCCTGTAGGAGACTCCTTTGCGTCTCCTACCGAATGCCACAAAAACAAAAAAATATCCATGATTTAAAGTCTCCATAGGGTGATTAATTGATAGAAAAAATATCCCTTTAACCTGTATCTCTCTATTGCCCTGTCACTTTTCCCGCTCTCATATTATTCCCACCTTCACTTTCTGACCGGTTTCTTTCTTCTTGCCCCCTCGGTTTCTTTCTGTACCTCTCTCCCTGCTCCAGTTTGGATACGATCCTCAACCAGGTGTCTGTCCAGAGGAAGAGGCCATTCGTGGAGCGCGTCCTGAGCTACTGGGTGCTCAAGAGGCAGTCGAGAAACAACGTGCCACTAATCAGACGACTCCAGGCCAGCAACCCCCAGCCTCAGAAAACAAAGCAGCCGCAGCAGCAGCAGCAACAGCAGCAGCAGCCGGTTAGTCCTGTCATGAAACCCAACACTTCCACATTGCACACCGACCTCATCACCATGGGGCTTTTTGTTTTTTTTACAAACGCACAGCAAACGTAAAAAATGTGTCGGGGAGCATTTTGTGAACGGAGCTCTTTGTCTTTCGTGGGCTCGGCATTAGGAATTGACAGTGGTGGAAAAAGTACTCAAATGTTGTACTTACTGTAAAATGTAAAAGTATCAATACTGTGATGTAGAAATACTGCATTACAAGTAAAAGTCCGGAATTCAAAATGTTCTTGAGTAATAGTGCAAAAGTTTTGGCATAAAAATGTTCTTAAAGTACCAAAAGTAAAAGCACTCATTACACAGAATGTCCCATTTAACAAGTTTTCCACAAAACAATCTTTGTGAAAATAGCAGATCTACAAGCTCACAATGCGTCGCTATGCGACACATTGTGAGCTTGTAGATCAGCTATTTTCAAATGGCCAAAATGTATATAGGGCTGAAGTGGTTAGTGTATGTTTTGTAATAATAATCAAAATCTACAAAGTAACTAGTAGTAACTCAAGTTTTCTAATAATTCTAGTGGAGTAAAAGTACAATATTTGCCTCAGAGATGTAGTGGAGTAGAAGTAAAAGTACTGAAAATTGTGAATGCTCCAATAATGTGAACATACCTCAAAACTGTACTTAAATACAGTACTAGAGTACATGTACTTTGTTACTTTACACCACTGAGAATTGAAATGTATTTTTTTTAGGCTCCACCAGTGGTTCCACCAGTGGCTCCACCAGTGGCTCCAGTGGCTCCACCAGTGGCTCCACCAGTGGCTCCAGTGGCTCCTCCACAGCCGGAATGCAGGGTGGAGAGTAATCAAGCACTGAAGGAGCAACTGAAAGAGTGGCATCGCCTCCGCCACGACCTGGAGCGCGCCCGCCTGCTGCTAGAGCTCATCAGGAAGAGGGAGAAGCTAAAAAGAGAAGAGGTGAAGTTCCACTGGCATCATCATCATCATCATCATCATCATCCCGGCCTTGTTATTGCAGAGTCTCACGATGCCAGACCGTTGCCTGCCACACATTTTTCAAATGCCTCGTCATACAGTCTGGAGCAGGAGTGGGCAACTTTGATGATGGAGAGGGCCACTATATTTCCACACTCACTCCAGAGGGCCACATTGCATATACTGTCGGGCAGACACCTCTTATTTCCGTATTTTAACTTTTTTCATAAATTAATGCCGTCCGCCATTCTATGTCACACAAAGTAGCAAAAGTAGCCGATCTACAAGCTCAAAACGTGTCGCAGTGGGACACGTTTTGAGCTTGTAGATCTTTTATTTTTGCTATTTTTTTAATTGGAATCCTGAAAAGTTACATTTTTTTATTTATTTCAAATGCATGTAGTTATACTTATGTTAACCTAATGAACTTAAATACAAATACATTGGACATAAATAGACAATAGAATTTTAATACTAGTCATTAAGCTACTTATATAGGCTGAAGTAATTAAAGTGTCATGTTTGCAATTGTAACAGCTGAAATCAATAATATATCAGTTTTCCGATATTGACCTGCGGGCCGCATTAAGTGAAGGTGGGGCCGCCAGTTGCCCATGTATGGTCTGGAGCAACGGAAGCTCTGAAAATGATCAGAGGACAAAGCCTAATATATGTCGTAATATAAATCAAAATAATCTGATATATAGCTTGCTGCTTATCAGAAATTGAATTTCTAAAATGAAATGTAAAGATATTTTTAAAATATACTTTCGTATGGAAATGACGAACAGATGAACATCTCCCCTTCTCTGCTTTCGGGAAGTGTAGATCCAGGCTTTATATGGCATTCGGAGATTGTGGAATAGTGGAATCTGCAGCCATCTGTGTCTGCCCCCTTAGTAATTTGACTTTAACCACTTAAACCCTATACATACTGTACCTTGTCATATGACGCATAGCGAAAATACCAGATCTACAAGCTTAACGCGTCATGAGCCAATCTACACACTCACAATGTGTTGCATCGTGGACCTGTTTGCATATAACACCCAAATAGGAATGCCATGTTGCATTTAATTAAATGCAGCTCTAGAAGATTCTGGTAATTTTGCAATTGAGTTGTCAGTCAATGATTACTTAATTGTATTTCAAACATTTCCCCCCTCTGGTGGTTGGAACATTCTGGGTCATAATGCACACAGTTCTCAGGCAAACATCACCCATGTGATACCTGGAAGGTAACCCCAATATGAAAGGATTTACTGCTTTGGCCTTGAATCTGTTGGATGAGTTAGGCATTTAACCACTTAACCAACCCAATATACTTTGTTGACCAGGGTCCCCCAGGGGCCTGTCCTTGGCCCCCTCCTTTTTTTTCACCTCTACGCCCAATCTCTTTGCCCGAGCTGCAAGCTCGCAACACGTCGGGACATTTGAGCTTGCAGATCGGCTATTCTCACCGAATGCTGGCCTAGGGCTGTCACAAATTTAAGTTGACGATTAATTGTCACTCAAATATTTGCGATTAACGATTTAATTGTGTGTTTGGCCATTGAACATTGGAGCATATGAAGCTTTTTAGGCTTCGTAATTAAAAATCGCACAGGGCAGATATTTAATAATTTTTATACAGGTACATGTATAAAAATAGACGAATCACGTGACGCGTTGTAAGCTTGTAGATCAGCTATTTCTGCTTTTTTTAATATTTGAAAATGTGTGAAAAATATTGCGATTATCTCATATAATTGCGATTGGACGATTATGTAAGAATTGTAACAGGCCTATGCTTGCCTATTTTCATTGAATGATACCTATTTTGACATGCCCAGAGTAGGGAATGCTAGAATGCATGTGGTATGAATTGAAATGAAACAACAAACCAATCTTTTCTGTTTGTTTTCTTTTTTGCCCTGCAGATGAAGCTCCAGCAATCAGTATTAGAGGTCCAGCTCACTCCATTCAACATTATGCTCAGGGCGCTTCTAAACCAACTGCAAGAGAAGGACACCTACAGAATCTTTACCCAGCCTGTCAGCATCAAAGAGGTCAGTGGTTGTTGTGTTTTACAAACAGGCCACACCACCACTGCTCATGTACCTATACATATTAGTCCATTTAGACCGGGAACACATCTGTGTCATTTTAAGATTTATTTGGCTATTCAAAAATAGCAGATATACAAGCTCATAGCAGCAGCATGAGCTTGTAGATCTACTATTTTTGAAAAATCTTGAAAATGTGTTCAAATCTTTGAATATATATATTTTTAAAGCGAACATTTGTAACTCAAATCTTTGCTTCTGGGGGAGTCCCTGGAACAAAACATTTTGAGAGGGGGGGGGGGGGGTGGTCCGCGGCCAAATGCATATCTAAAAATGTTTTCTAAATCCTAACAGTATGTTGCTATACCAGTGGTGTTCCAACTTTTCCATGTCAAGGACCCCCAAAATGATATGTATTTGGCTGGGACCCCCCATCTAACTATTTTGTTCATAACAAACATGTCCCAATACATGTGTAACATTACTTGAAATACGTAACATGGTTAGAATTAATGATGCGTAGCACAAGCTGTGCAAGTGCAGCCTAATGTATACAGGACATTGCGTTAGAAAAATGATAGATCTTCAAGGTAAACAACGCGTTGCACTGTGATACGTTGTATTTAATAGCTTGTAGCTCTGGTGTTTTTGTCACGCGACACCTTCGCTCGAGTCAGTCTTGGTGCATTGATAGCATGCTGGTGTAAGAGCCTCATTATTGCACCGCAAGATTGCTATAGGCCTGGGAATGGGGTGAAACACTTTGGAAAAGTTTTATAAAATACATTGCAAAAAAATTGTGGGAACCCTGCAATTTGGATTCAGTTTTAGTCATAGTCTTTTGAATAACATTCCATTTAGTTTTAGTCATATTTTAGTCATCTGAAATATGTTAGTTTTTGTCTAGTTTTAGTCGCCTAAATATCATAAGATTATAGTCGACTAAATCTACAGTTGATTTAGTCGACTAGAATGTATTTTGGCGGTGCCTTGATGGCATCGTAATGGCCGATTTTACACTTGGTTGCGTGCTGAAAATAGCCGATCTACAAACTCACAACGCGTCGCAGCGCGAACTTGTAGATCTGCTATTTTCAGAGCGCAACCAAACATAAAATGACTTGGCTTTTAGTTCCATTGGATCTCTTCTCCGCTCGTCCCTCCCTGACAGTTTGTTATAGTTTTTATTTGTTGACGAAATTGTCAATATATTTACCGTAGTCTCAGTTTTACTCATCGCAGCTTAGTTTTTATTTAGTTTGTCAGTGAAAAAAAATCAACACTGCCTGTTTGTTACATGTTCATGTTCAAAATTGACGTCTCTCCATTGTCTCTCTCAGGTTCCTGACTACCTGGACCACGTGAAGAAGCCCATGGACTTCTCCACCATGAGGAGGCGCATCGACGAGCACGGCTACGGCAACCTGGAGGAGTTCGAGGCCGACTTTGACCTCATCATCTTCAACTGCATGAAGTACAACGCCAAGGACACGTTCTTCAACAGGGCCGGGCTGCGGATGCAGGACCACGGCGGGGCCATCCTCAGGAAGGCCCGGCGGGAGGCCGAGCGCATCGGCTTCGACTTCCCCAGTGGCTTACACCTCCCCGAGCCCCCCAAGCCCGAAGCCCCCCGACCCTTCTCCTGGGAGGACGGTAAGCTATATGAGGTTAAAGACCTGTAATTGTGCCAAAGAATGGATAGCAAAAAAAAAAAACGGAGACCTTTTATGGGCAATAACATCTGCAAAAATGTCCTTCACAGTTCTTAGAATAAAGCATCCTCCATGATAAAAAAATTAAACAGGGGTCACTTTTGCGTTTTCCTAGACACACACACACACACTTATTCAGGCGTCAAAGACAGCAGTAAAAGTTAAAGATACAGGGCAAAAAAAGTACAAGAAGTACAGAAGAATAACATCACAATAAAGACGCCCTCAAACTAATATGAATAACACATACAGATGTATACACCCTATGCAATCATTCCACCTGGTGCAGAACAATAGACCCGTCAATAAATATAGAGTATACAGACATATACACTCTATACAATCCTGCTGCCAGATGCAGAACATGAAAAAGAGTAGTAAGGTAAGCCTATAGTTATGGCATTAGCACAAACCACAGGTAACGTTACAGATTGCACGTTACAATAGATAAATGGCTAAGATGGCTTATCACGTGGGTAATTATCAACACTAGCGTATCACATGGGTAAGTTCTCCTAATAACGCTGTCCTTCCATTGCAGTGGACAAGCTGCTGAACCCGGCCAACCGGCAGCACATGTCCCTGGAGGACCAGCTGAGAGAGCTGCTGGAGAAGCTGGACCTCAGCACGGCCATGAAGCACAGCCCCTCGCGCAGCAAGCGCCTCAAGCTGCTCAAAAAGACCATCATGGAAGTGCGCAGCGAGATCAGCCTGAGGATGAGAAGGCAACGCCTCCTGACGGCCCAGACGACCACCCAGCCCCCAAAACAAGAACCAGAACCCAGCCTTTTACACACAGAACCAGAGGAGAAACCACTGCCCCAAAAAAGCACCACTGATCACTGCTCACCAGAGAAAGGTAAATAACTGACCAATACTTCTGGATGGAAGCTCTAGGCTCAGTAATGAGGTTAGTCTAAAGGTAGCCTCGATCTCCAGGCTTTTATTTTAGATTTTGAATCCGCCCCTCTATGCCAGATATCAGACGGGCTGGGGCAGGCTAGTCTAAAGGTAGCTCTCCACCGCAATCTGCGGCGGAAAGTGTTGGAAAGCGTCTGTTCTGTTGCTGAAAATCTGCTGTTGAATGGGCGGTGGGTACACTGTCGCGTTGGGTCACAAGTTGTAGGTACGCGTCGAAACTCGTCGGCTTTGGACCGTCGGAGTCATTTGTAGTAGTCTGTTACCTTAAAACAGAATAATTATGACAAATGTTTGGCAAACCTCTTTGTGATGTTATGCAAGGGTAGTAAACGTAAACCTTTTTACTTACAAATCTTACCGGCTGCAGAGGTTAGTGAGTGGATCATCAAGACATTTTGTAACCAGGCCGACATGAAGTAATGACACCAGGAGACAAAACGGCCCGGTTAATCAATAAACGTAATGGAGTATGTATGGCTGTTGGCTTGTGGTTTGTTGAGTTTGCTGCCGTCTTATTAACCCGTCTTCTTCCTCCTTGTGTCTTTTTAATTTCCCAGAAGATAAACTATTGCCTCGTCCGCCTAAACTAGAGCCATTGACCTTACCAGCGCACGTGGAAGAACCGGTCAGCAACTCGGAACCACCACTCCCTGAACTCAAGCCCGTTCTCAAGTCCTCCAGAGCGGACAGGAATCACAAGACTGACGTCAGCGGCGACAGCGAGCCCAAGACTGCTACTACTACCTCAGCTCCCCGGGAAACCACTCCCAACGGGCATATTCCTCCTCCAGACTCGCTGCTCTCCTCCTCCTCCTCCTCCTCCGACAACGACCTCCTTGGCGTCTTGGCCACTTCCTCCGTGCTCTCTAAAGCCCCTGACACCCCCCCGCCCTCCTCCTCACGCAACCGACGGACCAATATCCTCTTTCGCAAGTCCAAGAGCGTCAGCCCGCAGAAGCCCCGCAAGATTCTCGAGACAGCGTCGTTGCCGGGCTCCCCGACCTCCCTGGGCGCCAAGACCTTCCTCTCGGTGGTGATTCCGAGACTGGAGACCCTCCTCCTGCCCAGGAAGAGAACCCGAAGCACCAGCGGAGACCATGAGGACGAGGAGGAAGAGGAAGAGTCCCCCATCAAACGCCTTGACACAGGTAAAGACATCGCCATCTCGGGTTTTACTTCCCGTATTTGCGTGAAGTAGGTGACTGCCTTTTTTTAGGAGACCGGAAGGAGGTTGGAGTCTATTATTTCCAATGGAAGAGTGAACGTCTTCTGAACCATTCTTTAGCTCCATGGACACTGAACTAAATATTGGACCCGATCGTCACAAGCCACACAATCTTCCCAAGATTTTTTTAAAACCTGGTTCCTGGAAACGGTTCCAAAATGTTATGGAACCGATTCTGGTTCCTCAATGTTGGATCTTGGATCTGGTTCCTCCGGTTCCAGATCCCAAGTTCCCCTTAGTTCTGCACTGAAAATGTGTTGTAAAGCTCGTAGACCTGCTATCTTTGTATGAATGAGTAAGAAGGGAACTTTTCTGTGATTTTATTTCATTTTGTATTTATTTAATTTAGTTTTTTTTCTGTGATTTATCCAGGACTAGTGAACGGTTTCGTGGTAAAGGACAGCAAGCCGGCCTCCAGCAGGCCGCAAGAACCGCGGCGACGCTGCGCGTCCGAATCCAGCATCTCCTCTAGCGGGAGCGTGCAGAGTAGCACAAGGTATGTGGAAACAACCTCCCACTAGGGACAACAATTATTGATTAATTCATGAATCGATAGTTCATTCGCCTTATAGATCGACCATCGAGTAATTGATAAGCTGTGATTTTTCCTGAGAACCTGAATTTACTATTACTAGTATTTACTGCTTAGTAGCACCTGAGATGGAGACGACGCTGAAACATTTTGTCCAGAAAATGTACCAAACAACAATTGTCCCTTTTAACTCTTTCACTGCCAGAGTATATACAAATAAATAAAGCCCAGACTGCCAGCGATTTTTCGATTTTCTTACCTTTTCAAGTAGTCACAGAATATTTATCTCCAGTATGATCGATCCCCTGATGGTTGCTAATCACTGAGGGTTTCACAGTGCTTCCGCATGTTCGCTTGTTATACGTCGTTGAAAATAGCATGTCTCGCCAAAAATACATAGTGAAACACAGGAGCCGAGATACAGAATATTTCCCAAATACTTTAACCAGGAAGTGAATGGAGCAGTAAATCTTTGGATCACGCTATCTCCTTGTTCTGTGTAAAAAAAAGAAAGAAACTTGTCTTTCTCGTCGACGGCAGACTTAGCAGAATCCGACGAGAAATCTCGTTGTATAAATAATAAGTAACCTCAGCGGGAATGTTCAATTAATTGTGTAATTGATTAATTTGATTTAAGTAAATTTCTTAACTCGCCAGCTGCCAGAGTTATTTCAGATTTTTAGCTGTTGGCTGCCAGAGAGTTTTCATTGAAAAACAAAAAGTACTCAGGAGCCGAGATACAGAATGTTTAAGTTTTAAGTTAACAAGGAAGTGGATAGGAGTCTAGATCTTTGAAAAATCATATCTCCTTGGTCTTTGGGTCAAATAAAAAAAAAACAGGCAAGGCAAGTGATGGATTCTAAAAAACGCATATATGCGTTATTGGCAGGCAATGAGTTAATGATGGATTAATCGAGAATCGATTAATTGTTAACATCCCTACAACCCACAGCGCTGCTCATTCAGGAGAACACAAAGAACCATTCTATGTTGGGTTTCTTGTGAGAGAGCTGGCTCATGACGGCTGAGTGTCACATTTGTACCCCTTCATATCATCCAGCACTGTTGTCATGCCTAAAATATTTTCAAAAAGTAGCGGAATCTACAAGCTTACTGTGATGCAACGGGCTGTGAGCTTGTAGATCGGCTATTTGCAGTTATTGAATATGTCAGTAATTTCTTTGTATAGTGAAGTTGTTTGACATATCTGCCCTGTGAAAAGCTTGCTCACGAAGCCTATAAGCCAAACAGAAATGCAGATCAGCGGTGCCTGGGCAATCTGCTACCAGCATTCTAAAATACTAATTACTACGGTAATACTAGACCATACCCGTCGGGGGATATGAGCACCCAAAGTGCGTCACGGTCCGCTTGTTTCACGGATGGTCCGCTTGTTTCACGGATGTGGCAACACCGTCGCTTGTTTCACGCACATGATTTGGCAACCTGGGAGCCAGCGAACACAAAAGCGCTAATAAACAGCTGACATTTGGGGAAAGCAAAAAACGGGCTTTGGTGTTCCGTGCACATGGTAATGGTCAATGGCTGTGTGCAAATGCAGATCAATTGCTCCAACCACTGAGCAGATCCGGGCAGAAGAGATTTTGGGGACGCACGCACAGAGCTTTGTAGAATTATAGGAGGATTATTAGTTCTCCCCAACAGTGATAGAGCTGCTCATTTAGGAGAACACAAATAACATGTTGGGTTTCTTGTGAGAGAGCTGGCTTATGACGCATGGATTAAAGTTCTCAGTCGCCACGACCCATTTCAGTCATTTGGATTCCATAGAAGTCAGCATGTCTTCTATGGAAGCATGTTGCCCAGCGAAAACAGGCTATCAACAAGCTTACAACGCGTCGCAAGCCTGTAGATAGCCTATTTTCGGTTATTAGTTCTTTTAAGATTAACCCATTAACTGCCAGAGGTATTTTAATATTTTTTTAGCCAGTGCCAGAGATTTTTCAAAAAAAGTACGAGCCGAGATACAGAATTTTTAAGTTTTAAGTTAACAAGGAAGTGGATAGGAGTCTAGATCTTCGAAAAATCATATCTCCTTGGTCTTTGGGTCAAATTGGGGGGGAAAAATAGTTACGTAGATCTACGCGACTGGCACGTGGCGGCTTTAAATAGGTTCGCGTAGATCTACGTGATTGGCAGTGAATCAGTTAAAGAGTATTTGAAGTGGTCAAACTTGTGTTTTCAGTCGTGAGATTTTATTTTGCTTTAATCCATGTATTGACGGCTGAGTGTCCCATTTGTTTCCCCCTCATATCCTCCTCCAGCACTGTTGTCATGCCCAAAAGTGGCAAGGGGAGGCCGGCTGTGACGCGCCGTAGCACTGTGGACGATAAGAGCGCCCTGGTCACTTGTACTGAGAACGGGGAGGTCACCAAAGCAGCTAAGATCGCATCAGGTGAGACATTATCAAACATTGGTTGAAGTTATTCAGTGAGGAATTTCCCCGTAAATCCATTAACAATGCTGATTCGGCATGAATGCTTGATATCCAAATGGCCCTCTTTCTCTGTTTACGTTTGAATACAATTCAACCTTACTATTTAGAAAGGACAATCTACAAATGCTAAATGTACCTACATACAAGCATGGACTTGGTTTTTCTGTCTTTCATCTCCTTCTCTGTCAACTACAGCATGTGCCACTTTAACCACTTAAACCCTATATACTCCAGTCTTACAAGCTCAGCTCACAACGCGTCCCAGCGCTATGGGCTTGTAGATCTGCCATTTGCACAGCAGATAAGCACATCTGCCATAAACAATAGGGTTCATCTGGTTAATACAGGGGGTTGCATTACTGGTTCTCAAAGCAGGGTCCACTGATTCCTAGGTATAAGTGCGTAGTGATGCAATATTTCTGTGGCTATTCAGTTAAAGACAATTTATCTCATCAGTTCAACAAGCTACTTATCAATGAATGCTCGTGGTCTGTTTTTAGGCTGGAGACGAAATTATTATAATTGTACTACTCTTATTTCTGAACATGAAAAGCATGTATCAGGGGTATTTTTTTGCATTCAAACACGCATAAGGACCAAGCTCCTTTTTCAGTGGAGTTGGAGCACTTCCAAAAGCTGAGAAAAGTTCAACTAAAAAGACACAACCTTTATCATGCATGTAAAATAGCCGATCTAATTCTCAAAACGCATCGCTAAACCTCTGATCTGATATGTTTTTGGTGCATGACACTGCGCACAACCAAGTTAGAAATCACCCTTTATGGTGATTCTGGGCCCTTTTTGACACCTGTTTTGCCCTATTTGCTTTGACTTAACATGCTGTGACGTCATCACAACAAGGTCAAGACGAGCACATTGGCCTGTTTTCCTTCTCATAACCCATCAGTTAGTCATCTTTCACTCAGTGTTACTAACAGCAGAGCTAATGTACTCCATGGCAACCTTACTTTGCTACTTAGGCATATTTCACTTTATAAAATACTTCTGGGGTCATTTTAATGTCTACTCTGGGTTTTGTGTGCACTGCCCAGACAGTTTTTTTATTTTATTTTATTAACTTGATTCAATATTTAAATATTTGAAGTTCATTTTATCAGACACGCCCCCCTTCCTTTTTATGCACACAAAAGCCAGAGTAGACGTTAAAATTACCCCAGAAGTGAAAAATCCCTTTAATCCACAAGACCTGATCCAAATGGTATAATGATCCCAATGTGTGACCATTCCTTTGTTACGTCTGTTTTAGGCCTATATATGTGTGTTGTGTGAGTGTTGTTATCCTTCCCCTATCCTGAATGCATGGCTTTGTTGTTGTTTGGTCTCGTTATACTCTTTGGGCCCTATCTTGCGTGCCGCCTTACCCCTAAAAATGACTAAAAAGTATAGGCATAATCTATCCTTTTTTTTTTACTATTTTGAAAAATAATAGTTCAAATAGCCGATCTACAAGCTTACAACGTGTCGATGTAGATCGCCTATTTTCACTATTTTAAAATGTTTTTTCAAAATGGTAAAACATGCCTAAAAAGTTTATGCATAAGGTTGGGCTGACCTAAGGGGGGGGGGGTTTTCACGCTCGCAATCCGCTCATGTTGCTCCGTCCCACTCCGTTGCTCAGACCGGTCTGCTCAGCAGCAAAAAAAAAAGTATTTTGCTGCGTGTCCGATACGTGCCAAAACCCATCACTTTCGTTTCAAATCATATCCTTTGATCGGCTGGTGATATAACTTAACTGACCCAATACTTCTGTGGATTACGGAAAAATTTGAATGAAATCTTGATGAGGAACTGACACTGTTGCTGTGTTTAAGGATTTCTCTGTGTCCGTGCGACCGGCCCGCATGCTCTAACATGTGGTGCGCGGCCCCGACCGGAGCGGCTTGGAGCGGCAAGCGGTCCTCACTCCCGAGTTCCGCTCCAGCCTTTTTATAAACCCGCTACGTTAAAAATCATCCTACTCCGTCCACGTGCTGGAAAAACACATAATATATCAAATAAAAAAACGTCCGAATAGTCGCCCCTTTTTGTTGAATCTCGTGCCATCGAACGAAGCCTTGAAGCTTTGAATATTCAAACTATTTGGGTCAGCCCTAGCATAAGGGGTAAGGCGGCGTGCAAGATAGGGCCCTTTGTCTGTTTGCAGTGGAAACCCCTCTTCATAACTTGCTTGTCATTATTCCTGCTTCCCGTAGAAGTTGGCAACGGAAATGTATGGAAGCCCACTAGCGCCTCAACCACATTGGTTCTGGAACCTCTTAAACTAGTTTGGGCAAAGTGTAGTGGATATCCCTCCTACCCTGCCTTGGTGAGTGAGAAAGCGCGCGCATGTGTCCTCAGTCCTGAGACGCTGCTGGCCATCTCTCCTTCTCTGTCTCATTTTCACCATCCATGCATTTCCTCTCATCGTTATGTGGTGTAGCTCGTGTTTTGTGCCAAACAACACCCATGTCAGTGTCAGGTTGCTAGCTAGCAAAAAGTCGTCTTGTGTGTGTGTGTGTGTGTGAAGAGCTGCCCTGGGATGGCTTTAGTGGCTTTCCGCGGGGGACTCATTGCTGCATGCGTGTCAGTGTTGATTTCGTCAACTAAAACAAAAAAATGTTCGTCGACTAACTGACAAATACTAAATAAAAACTAAGCTATGATGACTAAGACTAAATATATTGACAATTTCGTCAACAAATAAAAACTAGACTAAAATGTTAGTGAGGGACTAGTGGAGACTAGTGGAGTTTGGTTGTGCTCTGGTGTTGCGCTCTGAATCGGCTATTTGCAGCAATTGTAATGTATTTTGGCAAAATACATTTTAGTCGACTAAATCAACTGTAGATTTAGTTGACTATAATCTTACGATATTTAAAACTAGACTAACAGTAAAAATGTTCAGATGACTAAAATATGACTAAAACTTAATGGAATTTGATTCAAAGGACTATGACTAAAGTATTTTCTGTCAAAATCGACACTAATGCGTGTGCATGTTGCCTATGAAGCGTTATATGTGTGCATGTATGATCGACTGTAGTGTAGGCTTCTTCTGTCTCCACTGGTGAGAGCTTTAGTGGCTACAGCCACCTGGAAAACTCCCCAGCTGTTGCTTCTCCTTGCTGGTTGTGGCCCAATGTGACTCAGTCCCCGTTGTTGTTTTTGTTGCTTCACACAGATCATGGATCCCAAAACGCCACAGAGGACGGCGGCGCGTCGTTATCAACACAACGGAGTCCTGCTCCCTCCGCCTCCTCCGGACGTTCTCAGGGCAGGAGAGCAGATGCAGTACAGGTCCGACGAGAAGCTCTTCCTCGTCCACTTCTTCGACAACAAGCGCAGCTGGTAAATATCAATGTGATGGGGTCGCCCCCCAAAAAAAATCCCTCATAATATGGGGTCGTGGCCTAAAAAAAGTTTGAGAACCCCGGGTTTAGATGGATTAATGAATCACTTAACTCTTTAAAACCGGGGAAGCATCGTTTGTGTCATTTTAAGAGATTTCTTTGGCTATTCAAAAATAGCAGATCTATAGCGCGGAACAGAGTGAGCTATGAGCTTGTAGATCTGCTATTTTAGAAAAATCGTGAATGTTGTGCAAATCTTGGAATGTGTATTTTTTTAAAGTGAACATTTGTAAAATATTTAGTTTCAGGGACCCCCAGATGCAAAGATTTGAGTTACAAATGTCGTTAAAAAAAAGAAAACTTAAAATATTTGCACAAATGTTCATGATTTTTCAAAAATAGCAGATCTACAAGCTCATAGTGCGGCACCGAGATCTACTATTTTTGAATAGCCGAATAAATCGAAAGTGACAGATGCGTTCCCCGGATTGAATGGGTTAAAACCTATGTACTTCATTGACCCCTGTCATGGAATTCTGGGTCAATCGGTAATTGATGAGGCAATAGGAGTCAGAGACTATATTCTAGGTGGTGAAGGTTATGCTTTAATGTACATGATATCATCAGGAGAAGTACGTTAGACACACAATCTGTCACAGATCGGTGGTACTGTATGTTAGTTCTGCCAATGAGTGCAGGAATGATTGATTGATCGATTGATTTTATTTGGTGACATGAAAAAAGAGCAAAAAAAGCTCAGACCATAGTTATACTGTGAGTTACAGACCGCGCTCGAGTGCCGCGCTCATAGCGCTATGAGCTTGTATATCTGCTATTTTTGAATAGCCAAAGACATCTTAAAATGACCCAGGTGCGTTCCCGTTCCCTGGATTAATTGCATGTTAATGCACAAAGTCATCCCTGTTTTCTTTCCCCCCCCTCAGGCAATGGCTTCCTAGATCCAAGATGGTTCCTTTTGGCCTCCACAAGACTATAGACAGAATCAAGTTGACAGAGGGCCGCTCCGCCACTGTTCGCAAAGCCGTGCGGGCGGCCTTCAACCGAGCCATGAGCCACCAGAACCAGAACCAGAACCCAGGGCCCAGGGACTAATAGCCTAGCCTAGCAGCGGAACCCAAGATGCTGGACTGAATCTTCATCATCATCATCGACTACAACATCATCATCTCCATCTTAAACTTCCGAGGAAAACGCCTTCCTAAAAGCCCGACTCATACTTGGTCACGTGACGGTGTCGTTCGGCCGAGAATAGCCGACCGAAACTTACCAAAGCTCACAACTAGGTTTGGGATCCTTTTTTTTAGGATTTTAATGATTCCGGTTCCTTGATGATTTGCCTCTTACCGGACCGAATAAAAACCTTTATAATTTTGGTCAAATTCAATCGTGCATACAATATCGTTGCTGTCGGGGCAGAAACCGCATCTCCAAATTTGAGCTTTTTTGTGTTTTCGTAGATTAACGCCCTGCTCGAGCATACTACAATATCACACAAAAGTATCTAAAGTAGCAGATCTACAAGCTACTTGTAGATCTGCTACTGAAAAGTTGAACAGTTTTGGACATATGAGGTTTCCATCCCGACAGAGACAATATTATTGTAGTGGTTCTCAAAGTGAGGTCCAGGGACCACTCGGGGTTACTTGAGGGGGTTCCAAATTGACCCTTTACAGGTCTGTAACTCGTGAGAGTGTACGAATGGAACCGATTTTGGTTCGTTGTGAGCTTATAGGCCCCTCTATTCTCGGCCCGAACTCGGCGCGGGACGGAGCATAAATTAGGCTTCAGACACAGCTCGTTTACTTGATAAAACTACAGCAGTAAACCATTCTGAGTATTTCAGCCAGCACACACACACAGTATGGGGGGTTTCACAACCTCTACACTCAGAAACAACAACACTTGCACATTTACACACTCAAACTCGCTGTTGTCGTGGTGTTTACCGTTTACCTGTGAGCCGAACCAATAGGGCTGGGTAATTCAAACCGAAAATATTTCGAAAAACAACAATGTTTAGAACCTTTGATGCTGCTCATTTTAGGTTTAATCAAATTATCCAAGAAGCAGGGTTTTGTTTTAATTCATGTTTTAATTTCTCGTATATCAACGAATCCACACCAAAAGATTTCAATGGATTTCAATCGATTTGGTCTGATAAACCACTTAACCCTGTATTATACTTTGTCGTACGATGGCGGTGATGGATGAAAATAGCTGATCTACAAGCTTGCGACGTTGCGAGCTTGTAGATCGGCTGTTTTCACTCTTTTTATATAACCGTTCGTTAATCGTAATCGAGGCAAAACGTTTTAAATCATTGTCACATTGATTTTGAAATATCGCCCCCCAGCCCTGTGAAACGGGTCCTTCCACTTCCTCTGTAGGGACAAACTCTGCTCATGAACTCCTCTTTTCTTCATTCATTTTTTGTTTTAAGAAATTAAATGATGTAGCTTGCAACATGTCATCAAAGTTTGGTCTCTGAGCTATGCAAATGAACTCGAAACTAGGATAGCGGGTGCAAAAAGAAAAATCTATACTTGGGGGTGTGTGTGGACTTAACCCCTGACTTTGGGGGGAAGGAGGTGTGGGGGGTACTGGTCTAATGAATGTACTGGAGTTTGACCTCTGAACCTCCCCTTAAAATTCTGCTGCAAGACTGCTGCGACTTCACTGCCACCACCATGACACTCATATGCAGCCCAGTCAAATCCTCAGTGTTAATTTATCCATTTGTAACTCCTCAGAGAACGTCTTTTGAGCTGGATCCCATGTCCATAAGATACCGTAGATACATTTATTAAATATTTGAATATCATGTCCATAGCGCTCACACACACCGTGTGGATATCATGTCCGTAGCGCTCGCACACAAGAGTTTTATTGACACCCGCAACGTTCCAACCGATCCTCTCCAAAAAGATCAAAAGGTGTTCTCTGCGGACACAGCCTTCTTGAAGTTAGGACTCTTTGGTAGACGTTTTTGTGGACTCAACCTGGTCATGATGAAACCAGTCAAATTGGTGACATTATATCGCTGCGTTGGGCCGTTAGAAAATAATCCCCAAAATACTGTCTCTTTGACTTCTGTTGTACAGCTCTCAAAGTCACTCTTTTAGCACATAAACTCAGCACACCGATTTTCTGACAATATATAACATCACAAAACACAGTACGGGGAGTGTTTTTAAAGAAAAACGTAAACTTTATTTTGATTTGACTGTTTTAAGATCCGCATCTGTGGATCCAGTCTAAGGTGGTCTTCCTTCCTCCACCGAAAATGACCAACTCAACGTGAAGTTGATATTGTTTTAATTCAAAACACATTCCATACTGGGGTTTTGCGAGCATTCCCTTATGTGCTAAAAGAGTGACTTTGAGAGCTGTTTCAGCTCTCAAAGTCACTCTTTGAGAGCTGTAAATGAGACACTGTTTTTATTTTGTTATTTTTATTACCGGTAACTGTGCTACGGAGCAATATGTCGCTAATTGGACTAGTTACATCATGACCAGGTTAAGTACGGTACACAATCCAAACCCCTGCCAAAGTGTCCATTTTTAACTTGAGTGTTCACAAATTAGTGTACACGCGGTACGGGTCATTTATACTCATGTGTACACACACACCACAGTGTCACGGGTCCATTTGGTTACATTGGTGTACGCGCTGTGGGTGAAACCCTTAAAATGACCCTCATTACCGTTTTTTCATTTGTAACCCTCTGAATTAAATTAACACTGAAGGATTTTTCGAGTGCAGTCATCAGCCATTCCCACCCCTCCCCCCCCCCCGTGTCATATCGTCTCTGTCGGGTGGAAAACCTCATATGTGCAAAACTGTTACTTTTTCAGGATTCAAATTCAAAAATGGCCGATCTACAAGCTCAAAACGTGTCTCTTCGAGCCACGTTTCGAGCTTGCGGATCTGCTACTTTTGATACTTTGATGTGACGCTGTACTGTAGTATGATCAAGCAGGGCGTTAATTCACGGAAAAACAAAAAGTTGGAATATGGAGATGAGAGGTTTCTGCCCAACAGACGATGTTAAGCAGCAGCAACTCGGTTATTATACATTTTTCTTTTAACCCTGTAAATACCTGTGCAAGGCCCTGACACTAATTTATTCAGTCCGTTTATCAGTTTATTATCATTGGTACAGCAGTGTTCACTCCTCTGGTTCTTTCTACTGTTAAAGAGGAGTGATTCACGCTGGTTCGCTATGGTGCAAGATTATTTGCTGGTGCTAATCTTTTTTTTACCCCACGCGACCGTGGTCTCTGCCTTTTACACAAGCGAGACTTGGAACAGTGGAGTAAAGGGGAGAAAAAAAAGAAATAACATACTGTATTGATCGTGGTTCTGTTTTTATTTCAGCTCTTATTTTCTTTTTTTTCCTTTTTTTTTAAAGCGTTTTTTTCATAAGTTATTTGAGTTCTCAAAGCTTCTCTTTGGCATTAATGTGTTGTGTGTGTGTGTGTGTGTGTGAGTGAGTGTGCGTGTTTTTTTTCATTTTTTTTTATATACATGTTTTTACTGGACTTTTTTTGTTTTGTTTCTCGTTTGTACATATTTATATAAAAAAGAAAAAAAAATCTATATAATTGTATACTTCAGATGCTCTTAATGTTTAAAATGCCTAAAGTGCATCATTCACGCCCAAAAACCAAAAAAATATTGCTGCCCGGATATTTTTTCAGTTAAAAGTTCTCTTTTTTGTTTTTGGCCTTTTTGTGTGTGTGTGTGTTAGTGAGTGAGTGTGAGTGTGTGTGTTCAGTTAACCTGTAAAATGTGTTCTTGCATATCGTCGCTGTCGGTGGAAGTCAAAAACTGTTCCTTTTTTATTTAAAATAGTGAAAATAGCCAATCTATAAGCTCACAAAGCCTCGCGGTGCGAGGCTTTGTGAGCTTATAGATCTGCTATTTTCACGACTTCTGTGCGACACTCTTGTATGATGGAAGTGAGGCATTAATTTACGACAAAACATTAAGAGAAAAAGTTTAAAGAAGGAAGGTTTCTTGCCCCGACGGCAACGATATATAACGTTTTGATTGTGTTACAGGGACACTATATTGACGCGACTATAGGAGGAATGTGCCTGTAATAATTTATTGTAAAAGGAGAAATGTTTATGCATTTACTTTATAGAGTATTGTAAGAAGATAACTACTGGTAAAGTAGAAGGCAGATATAGAGATAACCCTTTTTTTTTTGGTTGGTAAACAAATTTGTTCTTTTAAAAAAAAAATCATTGGCATCATATCTTTACAGGTGGGGTGATAGAATCTGTGACATTTTATTCTGTTTAGGAGAATCTGGGGTAGCAATGGGTAGATTTCTTTTTTTGGTTTGTTTTCCCCTCCATTTTTTTCTCTTTTTCTGGATGCTCTGTAAATAGAATTGGTACTAGACTCTGGGAAAACCACAATATAGCCAATGGGAGTGGATATGCTGGAAAAGTCCAGTATTTTTTTTATTTATATTAAAAACACTGAAAAATAAAATAAAAATATTATATGGTATTGAGTTGCATACCTTTTTTTTGGTGCAGATTTTCTTTCTATAAATCCAGGGGGGGGGGGGTTCCAGGGGGGTCCTCAGCTGTCAGTTTAACCATTTAATCCCTAAAACAATATTTTCACTTTCTTATGTGGTCCCTGGCACAAATCTTTGCAGATCGGGGTCAAAGGTTGAATACAACTTTACTCGAAAAGGTTTGAGAACCACATCTCTTCCTCCTTGAAATGGATGGTATATGGTATTGTGAAACTTTTTTTAACTAATAATTTATATTGACAAACAGGCATACAAACACATTGTGTGTGGGCGGACATCGGCATCATTTCAGGGGCAAGGGCTTCATTTCACTTGGCCTTTGCGTTATAAATTGTTTGATATGAAGGCCAAATGCCAGGGCAGCAAGGCAAATGAGTTTAGTCCATGTAAAATGGATACAAATTAAAAGTATTAGTTACACAAGGAGGGCGGGTGGGAGTTTAATTTGGAATCAACTAAAGATACTGCGGTCTAAAAACCAGAAGTGGACAGTACTTAGTACATTTACTTAAGCAACACTGTGTATGAATACAATGTAATGTTCAGTCAGGGTGCCAGTCTGCATGATAGTATGTTAATACAATAGAACTTACATTGGCGTGGTTGCATTTCGTCTCCCTGCTCTTCTATTCAGACTATAGATCATGTCTCACCTAGACACACGGTCTGACAAATTTTGACCTGAAGGTCAAGATTCAATTTCGCCCCTGAGCAAGCAGGCAGGCTCCATTCACTCAATGGTAAAAATGTCAGCACTTGCGCAGGAAACCGGGTTCAAATCCAGGGAAGAAGAAAGTTACATAGTGCAGCTTTAAGGGATGTTCACACTGAGCACTATGGCTATATAGTTTCATCCATTTGACTTACTATATTTTTAGTGATCAGTGTGATGGCCCTATCTGGTTCAAATGCATTGTTTATGAAGAATTACTGTTGAATCCCCATGAAGTGTGTTTTGTGTATACGAGAGAGAAGAGCTGGGCATTATTAAAAACATATAGTTTATTAGTTTCTCTGGTACAACATGCATATACAATTTGATATCTGGTACAACCTGTATATCTGGAACATGTGCTCTCTGGCTCAGGTCATCAAATAAAGGCCAATTTATACATAAATAAATTAGACTTCATAGACTCCAGCAGTGCAGACATCTGACTAAACGTCCGCACCCAGGCCAGGCCTATGGGTGTGATGAGAACATGGACCAGATTAAAGGAATAGGCTCGGTGCATAACTTTAAAGGAGTAGTTCACCCAAAAACGTACTTATTTTCTATCAATTACACACCCGGCAATACACACAAGCATTGGGTTCATGGAGATGGTTTTGTTCCATGCCCAAGCCAATCATTTTATTATCCCGCCGGAAAGATGTTAATGTATCCTGTAGGAGACACAAGGAGGTAATGCAGACTACTTGTGTCTCCTACCGAAAATACACCAAATTATTGGCTTAGGGGTCAAGCCCGAGGGGTCAAGCCCGACAGAATCTCAATGAAATCAAGGTTTCATGAGGTGTGTATTCTGTATAATTGATAGAGAATAAGTATTTTTTGCTGAACTATTCCTTTAATCCCCCAGGGTGTCCAGAAGATGGCATATAGACTATCCATTTCCTGTTTCATTGTACCATAGATGCGTTTGATTGGCACGGCAGATTTGAACTGGAAACCCTGTACAGATTTGAACTGGAAATGCTGTACAGGTATCATACCCGTTTCTTGTTCCGGAACATTAAAAATTTAGATTAGGGGATTCTAAGCTCTTGCCAAATTAAGGGTCTCTCTTGGAGGAAATGCAAAGACGCTGTCATAGCCAATGTTTTGGAGAAGCTCCCTTTTGATTTGAAACGTTGTCCAATCAAAGCTATGGAAAAGTAAAACGAAAATGCTACCTTCTGGAAACCCCCAGAACCTACAGTTACAAAGCCTATTGCACTCCTCAGTCAGGCTGGACTGTGTGTTTGTGTAGTGCTGCAGTATAACTGCAACACCAGGGAGGCACCGCTAGTTCCGGGGGTTTCCAGAAGTTGGCAGACCACTTTTCGTTTAATTTTCTTAGCTTTGAGTGAAACACGTTTCCGGTTTGTGTGCGTTTCTGTATCGCTGCAGTATAACTCCATACTGAGGCAGCAGCACCTTTAAAAACACATCTTTAAAAAAATGGACGATTAAAATAAACCCTCCAAGTTGGTCACCAGCTGTACAGCGTCTGACCAAGAGCCACCACCAGTGTCAGGACGAAGGGGAAGGATTTGGCCGTGACACACGGGCCAGCGTTGCAGAAGTCCCGGTCGTTGCACGGGCCAGCGTTGCAGAAGTCCCGGTCGTCGCAGCAGCTGAAGTGTTGATCGTAGTCGACTCCTGGTGTATGAGAAATTGTATTAAACTAAGTGTTAAATAGCTCTATATATTCTGACAGCAATCATTGCTATAGATCGGTGGTTCTCAAACCTTTTCATGTCAAGGAGCCCCAAAATGTATATGCATTCGGCCACGCCCCCCCCCCCCCCCAGAAGCAAAAATGTGTTGCAAATGTTCACAAAAAAATAAAGATTCAATATTTTTCAAAAATAGCAGATCTACAAGCGCATGGCGCTGCACGAAGTATATCTTAGATTGTATATCTGCCTTTTTTGAATAGCCAAAGTATAAAATATATGCATGTTCGCAGCCTGAAACGTTCGGGAACCCTTGCTATAAGCATCTGAATAGAGAGCATTTTTTTAAACAAAAACAAATGTTTTAAATGAACACAAAACATATCACGTAGAGTACCTTTAAAGCGCACACTGCCGGTCTGATTGCATTTGTCCTTTGCCATGCAACCCATGGAAGACAGGGCGCTGTAGTCGCCGTAGCGACCGTCGGCCTTGTAACACACCTGGGAGGAGGGGCACGTGACTACGATGAACAGGAACTGCTTGTCCAGGGACTCGCTGAATAAGTTCGGTGCAGAGTACATGGCGGCCATCTCATTCTCCAGCAGGGGGAGGTAGAAGCACTTCATGTCGTCTTCAGCCGGCAGCGCAGTGTCGCCCGCAGTCATCATGACGCTCAGACACAGGAGGTGGAACACTGCTGCTGCCCTGCTGGAGACACGGACAAACAGCCTACAGTTAGGGTAATCTCTCAAGAAAGATTAACAGCAGAAGCTTTCAGCATCACTGCCTTAAACATGTAATGTTGTAGTAGGAATAAACACAGAAAATATATATATAAAGAGGAGCCAAGCATAGTTCCTGTTTCTACAAAAAAAAAAAAAAAAAAAGTAGTGGGGTTAAAAGCTACTCTTCATAAATATAATATACAAATTAGCACATTTTGACTTGCTCTTGTTGCAGGTTGTTGAGAAGTCAAATTAACATTGCACTTTGGATGAGCAGGGACATTATCATTGAATCATTATATATGACCAGGTTTGTTTTGGTCCAACCAGCATTTCACAGGGAACCAGACTCATTTTATCTGAGTCACTGCTGACAGTTCTCTAGACAGAGTAGTGGTTACATTAGTCATTTAGCAGACACTTTTATCCAAAGCGACTTACTATAAGTGCATTCAACATAGGTAGGGAACTAAACTACTAATCACCAGATAAGGACCCCCATAAGTAACAGTATACAAATGGAACCAAATGGACCCCAGAGTTGCATACCTGTAAGGGTCCATTTAAAACCCCCTAAAAGGAACCCAGGGAGTCCCACTTAAAGAACCACTGGTCTAGAGTTTCTGCTGATTATTTTTTACAAACATGCATTGTCTCTCGATATAGACACAAGTTTCATATCCGTGCACGACTACATTAAGAAAAAAACAACACCTCACCTTCCCATTCTGTCCATTTCAAACACAAATAAGACCAAGCAGATCTTTTAATATATACTTCTTGTGATTCTCTTGGCAGCCTGACTTGTGTTCAGTTCACCTCAACCTTTTAACCTCTCCACTGACCACGCCCTCCTTCCAATCCTGACACACCTGGACCTGACGAGGAAGCAGGAGACTCAGGAATCATTTATTGATTGCTCATTCAATCCACTGCATTCTTCAGTTTTTCATTGTATTACAGAGCTGGTGATACAGTTACAGAACTAACACTAATTGCAATGATTACTATCAGAATATAGAGGTTTAACTATTTATTTTAATTTTTTACAAAAAAATCATCGTTTTAAATGAGCACTTCCAGGTTCAACCCTATCTTCATATAATTGACCCATCCTCATTATAAGATGGCACAATTTCTGTCCGCTAGAAACCTGCCTACCAATGACATCATCAATGGGGATAGCAAGCTAATAGGAATACTAACGTCTCTTAAATTAGCATGCTGAAATAGAAGTTATTCTTCTTACATTAATAAACAAACAAAAGTTTGAAATCTCATTTGAAACGACTAAACCTGCCTACTGACAGTGGTGTAAAGTAACAAAGTACTGTACTCAAGTACTGTACTTACCGTAAGTCCAATTCTGAGGTATTTTTTTACTTCCTTCAGTATTTACAAATTTCTGTTCTTTTACTTCTACCCCACTACATCTCAGAGGCTAATATTATACTTTTAAATGGACTCGGTTCCATTTGTACACAAAGTTACAGACATGTAAGGCTCCATTTGGAACCATTTGTACACAGTTACACACTCACTTTGGAAACCACTACAATATGTATGCAATACTGTATGTATGATTTAATTTGTGTTGTTCATCAAAAATTATTATGAAGACCAATTATATAGATTCAGCAAATATCGGAATTGTTATGGAAAGGAGTCGTTTAGAAGGAATCATTAAGGAACCGGAATCGTTAAAATCCTAAAATTATCCAAACCCTAGATGTTACTAATTAGCCAAATTATAAACGAGGGATTTGAGCTAATTATGTGTGGTGGGCTAGAAGGAACACCTGCAGCATGTGGTTCTCAAAGTGGGGTCTGGGGACCCACAGGGGTCCTTGCTGGGGTTCCAGGGGGGTCCTCAGCAAAATGTGTTAAAATTGCATCGATGTCAGTTTAACCATTTAATCCCTAAAAATATATTTTTAACACATATTTTAGTACATAAACCTCTCCCTCCTTGAAAAGAAAAGGATGATTTATAGTGATCCACTATTACTGGTGTATGGTTGTGAAACTTTTTGAAACTAATATTTTATAGTGACAAACACAGGCATACAATACGATTGTGTGTGTGTGTGGGGGGGGGGGGGGGGCATCATTTCAGGCTAAGGCCACTTGGCCTTTTGATGTTATAAAGTGTTCGAGGACATGAAGGCCAAATGCCAGGGCAGCAGGGCAAATGAGTTTTGTCCATGTAAAATGGATAAACAAAAAAAAAGCAGTTTAGTTACACAGGAGGGAGCGTGGGAGTTAATCATTTGGAATCAAAAGATACTGCGGTATAAAAACCAGTAGTGGACAGAACTTAGTACATTTACTTGAGTACTGTAAGTAAAGCAGCACTATGTAACTTTTTATTTTAATGAATACAATGTAATTTTGTCCAGTCTGCATGGTAGAGTATGTTAATACATTGGGGTGGTTGTATTTTGTCTCCCTGCTCTTCTATTGAGACATTTAGATCATGTCTCACCTAGACACATGATCTGACACGAATTCTGACCTGAAGGTCAAGATTCAATTTATCCCCTGAGCATGCAGGCAGGCTCCATTAGACAATGGTAAAAACGTCAGCACTTGCGCAGGAAACCGGATTCAAATCCAGGGAAGAGGAACGTTATATAGCACAGCTAACCATTTAGACCTGAGGCCGATTCTAAAAACGCCTTCTAAATCCTGACCTAAGTTTTCTGAAAAACTTCAAATATTTATTTAAAAAAAGAAATGTTGCTATATACTGTACATGGCAACAACCCCGAAAGGGGTTCCCGTCTTGAAAGGTATAGTTATAAATAAGGTATAGTTATAAATAGGGGTTCCCGCCCTAAATGGGTTAAGGGCTGTTCACACTGAGCACTAAAGCTATATACACAGTAGTTCCATCCATTTGACTTACTATATTTTAGTGATCAGTGTGATGGAACTATATGGTTAAAGTGCATTTGTTTATGAAGAATTGCTGAGTATACGGTCTTTTTGTCTATGCCTTCCCTATGGTACCATATTTGTGTACTCGTTCACTTATTTGATCTGTGCATCTAGGCCTTGAGTGATGTCTAGTCGGAGCTGCTAAACTATTGCTCTATTCCTAATGTGTCTTTTTTGGGATCCCAAAAACACCCATGTACTGCCTATAATTAGTCCATTGGCTTTTTTCCTCTTAAAACTGTATTGTGCTGCATTATGTCATTACATTATGTCACAAAAATGAATGAATTTCTAAAAATGAATTTCTATAAATGAATTGGATTTCTATTTTTCTAAAAGGTGAATTGAATTTCTATTTTTCTAAGAATGAATTGAATTTCAATTTTTCTAAAAATGAAGTTTTTCTAAAAATTAACTGATTTTCTGTTTCTCTACTCATTATACTGTTTGTAGCCTGTCCCCTTAAGATGGGGGGTGTGTCCATTATCCCCGACACAGCTGGGACTTGATTGTTTGCTCCCTATTTTAACCTGCCTATGTCTGCACTCCTCATACCTGATGAAGACCCGAAGGGGTCGAAACGTTGTGTGCTGTGAGCCTTAAATAAAATTGTGGTCGCTGGAGCGTCAACAGTGTGCGGACTTCCTCTTCTTTCTAACCTGATGGAATCCCCATGAGGTGTATTTGTTTATACGAGAGAGAGAAGAGCTGGGGATTATTAAAAATATATAGTTTATTAGTTTCTCTGGTACAACATGCATTGCCTATATACACACACACACACACACACACACACACTGGTACAACATGCATATACAATTCAGGGGCGCTGGAAGTGGGGTGCTGAAGCACCCCTGGTGGTGGGGAAGAGAAAGAAAAAGTTTGGGGGATTTTTTTTTTTTTTGTAAATTAAACAAATACATATAATTTTTAAAGTCTATATACACACTTATATATTAAAACAATGATGCAATTAACTTTGGGGAATAAAATATTTGTTGAAAAAGGTGAAAAAACTTGAACAATGTGAAAAAATCGTGGGAAAAATGTGAAAAAAAAATCCCAGCCCCCCTTGGAATAAATGACTTCCAGCGCCCCTGATACAATTTGATATCTGGTACAACCTGAATATTTGGAACACATGCCTTCTGGCTCAGGTCATCAAATAAAGGCCAATTTATGCATAAATAAATTAGACTTCATAGACTCCAGCAGTGAAAGCACATCTTTTAAAAAAAATGGACGATTAAAATAAACTCCCCAAGTTGGTCACCAGCTGTACAGCGTCTGACCAAGAGCCACCACCACCACCAGTGTCAGGACGAAGGGGAAGGATTTGGCCGTGACACACGGGCCAGCGTTGCAGAAGTCCCGGTCGCAGCAGCAGCTGAAGTGTTGATCGTAGTCGACTCCTGGTGTATGAGAAATTGTATTAAACTAAGTGTTAAATAGCTCTATATTCTGACAGTAATCATTGCTATAGATCAGTGGTTCTCAAACCTTTTAATGTCAAGGAGCCCCAAAATGTATATGCATTCGGCCACGGACCCCCCCCCCCCCCCCCGAGAAGCAAAAATGTGTTACAAATGTTCACTTAAATATATATTTTTTTAAATAGCAGATCTACAAGCTCATGGCGCTGCACGAAGTATATCTTAGATTGTATATCTGCCTTTTTTGAATAGCCAAAGTGTAAAATATATGCATGTTCGCAGCCTGAAACGTTTGGGAACCCTTGCTATAAGCATCTGAATAGAGCATTTTTTTAAACAAAAACAAATGTTTTAAATTAACACAAGAAATATCACGTAGAGTACCTTTATAGATCACACTGCCGGTCTGATTGCATTTGTCCTTTGCCATGCAACCCATGGAAGACAGGGCGCTGTAGTTGCCGTAGCGACCGTCGGCCTTGTAACACGCCTGGGAGGAGGGGCACGTGACCACGATGAATAGGAACTGCTTGTCCAGGGACTCGCTGAATAAGTTCGGTGCAGAGTACATGGCGGCCATCTCATTCTCCAGCAGGGGGAGGTAGAAGCACTTTATGTCATGTTCGTCAGCTGGCAGCGCAGTGTCGGCCGCAGTCATCATGACACTCAGACACAGGAGGTGGAACACTGCTGCTGCCCTGCTGGACAGGGGAAAAAATGGTAGTGCACTGGGGTTAAAAGCAGAAGCTATATACTCTTCATAAATATAATATACAAATTAGCACATTTTGACTTGCTCTTGTTACAGGTTGTTGAGAAGTCAAATTAACATTGCACTTTGGATGAGCAGGGACATTATCATTGAATCATTATATATGACCAGGTTTGTTTTGGTCCAACCAGCATTTCACAGGGAACCAGACTCATTTTATCTGAGTCACTGCTGACAGTTCTCTAGACAGAGTAGTGGTTACATTACAGTCATTTAGCAGACACTTTTATCCAAAGCGACTTACTATAAGTGCATTCAACATAGGTGGGAACTAAACTACTAATCACCAGATAAGGACCCCCATAACAGTATACAAATGGAACCAAATGGACCCCAGAGTTGCATACCTGTAAGGGTCCATTTAAAACCCCCTAAAAGGAACCCAGGGAGTCCCACTTTAAGAACCACTGGTCTAGAGTTTCTGCTGATTATTTTTTACAAACATGCATTGTCTCTCGTTATAGACACAAGTTTCATATCCGTGCACGACTACATTAAGAAAAAAAACAACACCTCACCTTCCCATTCTGTGGATTTCAAACACAAATAAGACCAAGCAGATCTTTTAAAATATACTTCTTGTGATTCTCTTGGCAGCCTGACTTGTGTTCAGTTCACCTCAACCTTTTAACCTCTCCACGGACCACTCCCTCCTTCCAATCCTGACACACCTGGACCTGACGAGGAAGCAGGAGACTGAGGAATCATTATTGATTGCTCATTCAATCCACTGACATGAAAAAGTTTGAGAACCACTGTCCAATAGTACATACTACGGAGCCCCTGAGGGGACAATACTAGGTAGATTGTTTTAAGGGTAGGTACATTATTTTAAGAGCTAGGTACATTATTTTAAGAGCTGGTGGTTTATGTTTTCTGGTATGGAAAAACATTTAAGATGTTGGCAGAAAAAAAAACATAGGCCTTAACATTTATTTTTTTAGGAGATGAAAATATTTTTAAAGGGGAAAGATTTTTTTTTGGAGGGAATGACTTTAAAAAATCAAGGCTATAACATAATTTTTTTAGGAGATGAAAAAGTTTTTAAAGGGGAAGATATTTTTTAGAGGGGATGACATTTTTTAAAAGGGGGATGATTTTCTTTTTTTTTAGGTAGGTTATTTTTTTAGGTTAGTATTTTTTTCAAAGTCGTGCGCATGACTTTGAAAAAAAAACTTTGAGGATGAAATATTTACCTAAACAAAACAAACTCTTTTGACCGTCGCAGATACATTTTATGCGCCCCTTGAACCCAAACACACCCCCACGTCCTTATTGAGTGACAACAATGCGTCTAAACACGCCCCCACGGTGTTTGCTATGAGAACGTACTAGCAGTTATATATCAAGGTGATGACGCGACGCAATTATTATATTTATACTTATATTAAATAAACGCCAGGTCGGCTCAGGCTGCCACTGTAGTTATTTTAGATCGCCTTTTAAAACACCCAATTGTGTTTGCTGCTGCCTTTCACAGTTATTATTTCCCCCCTTTCTCTTCTGGACGATTTTCTAATGAATGCAAGTAATACATAGAAAACTAAAAATAGATAGGATTAGCCTATAGAGAATATTTGTAGAATCACTTCCTACAAATCAAAAAGAATAAAAACATACATGCATGCATGTATACAGTATAACCACATAGACCTATTTATCTACTGCCCAGTTATGTGTTAGGGGCAGATGAATAATTGTCATAAAACTGCAATATTCATTGGCTCATAAAAGCTTAACGTTTTCACTTAGAAGAAATCCTTGGCATGAATCCGTTGGTATAGGTCCAAAGTTCATGTGTAGAAAGTTTCGTGCAGATTGCTCAAAGATCCCAGGAGGAGATAGATTTTAACTGGTCAGAGGTCAAAAGTCAGAGCACGAAAGTTGTTAGGCATGAGGAGACGCATGTGTGTATCGAAGTTTCATGTCTGTAGGTCAAACAGGGCATGAGTTGTTACCTGTTCAAAGTTGGCACTTTCAATTGAGTGCTATAGCGCCACCCTTTGGCCAATGGTTGTGAGTTTCGGGCCTTGGCCGTTTGGCATAGCCCTCTACCATATTGCAGAGTTTCGTAAAAAGTGACCACACGGTTAGGCCAGAACTGCGGAAGAATAATAATGATAGTGAAAGCCAACTGTTTCAAAGAGGTTTCGAGCCTATAGGCCTCGAACCCTCAAAAACAGCAGAGGGCGCTGTTTTTTATTTATTTTTTACTATGGGCTCCCAGATTGTCGGTGACCTAACTTATTGTAACTCTAGTCACGCTGTTTACAGATGTAAGATTGTTCTCTTGTGGTGACACTGGTGTGTCTTCAGATTACGTAACTGACTGAAACTCTTTTTACACTGTTTACAGTAGAAAGGTCTTTCCCCAGTGTGGATACGCTGGTGCATCTTCAGATTATCTAACCGACTGAAGGTTTTGTCACACTGTTTACAGATGTAAGGTTTTTCTCCAGTGTGGATACGCTGTGAGACTTCAGATTACATAACAGACTGAAACTCTTTTCGCACTGTTTACAGTAGAAAGGTTTATCTCCGGTGTGGACACGTTGGTGAATCTTCAGGTTACTTAACTGACTGAAATTCTTGTCACATTGTTTACAGTAGAAAGGTTTTTCCCCAGTGTGGATACGCTGATGTCTTTTCAGGTGACCTGATCGACTGAAACTCATGTCACATTGTTTACAGAGGAAAGGTTTTTCCCCAGTGTTGATAGGCTGGTGTATATTCATGTCACTCATCTTACTGAAACACGGTTTACAGATGAGGGTTTTATTGCCTGTGTAAATCAGCTTCCCTAAACTGTCTGACTAAGATCTTCCGTCGTCTGTGTCTCCTTGTTTCGGGCTGGTTAAAGAGGTGGATACTTGCTGACAGGTGGTGACTGCATGGGATCTGTCCCTTCTTCAGAATTTGGCAGTTGTTGTAGTTGTGGTCTGGGAAGATTGGTACAGGTAGGAAATGGAAGCGTAAAGGCATCTTCACACTTTATATAGGCTGAGCAGAGCTGTGGTCTGATGTCACACACATGTCAGACACATGTCACACACAACACAAACTCATATCTGACATATCATATTTGAACTGGGGACCCCCCACCCTGACAAGCACATGGAATTGTAGGAATTATATTTAGTTTAAAGGTTTCATGACATTCAGTTTTACAACACATTAAAAGTCTTTGTCATGGTCCTTCAAACGTGTATAAAAAGTTTTAACTGAACATTCCACTCCAGTGAGCCATTGCAGGTGTTTTTCTCTCACATTTCTAAAGCTTTTTCAACTGCAATGTCAAAAATAATCTTTGCCTGCGGGTGTCGCTGTTGAGGGATTTTGCCTGTCAATCATTGCCTCTGCTCCGCCCCCCCAAAGGAAAGGATAGGGGAGGGGCGGGGTGGAGAGGGGGTGGGATTAAAGGAGAGTTCCGGTCATTTTAGGTTGTATGTTTGATGTGTCACTAATCACTCACCAACATACAAAGGAACGTTGAATATTTCCAGATCTGCCCCTGTTGTCACTTCTGCAGACCCCTTGCAGCGGCATAATGGGAGAAGTGTGTAAGAGTGAAAATCGTCTATTTTAACAGATGCAAAGTTTTTCTTTTCTCCTACTACTCATCGTGGAGTCTCATGATACTCAAACATGCGCTGAATGTCCCGCATGAGCTACCGCTCATGCAGAAAGACATGACGATGGTTGCTTGTTTCTCTCACAGAACCTGGCGTGTGCCAGATTTTGTGAGAGAAACAAGCAACCAGCGTCATGTCAAGCTTGTATAGATCGGCTATTTTCACAATGTTTTCCTCTTTCTTACGGTGACTTATACTCATTAGAATGCCTTCTGAGGGCAGCATTTAAGGAATTCCAATGAATATAAGTCTAACGTGCATTTCTTACATACTGTGATATTTTCCAATTTGGCCAATTTGGTATTAAAAAGGTTTTAAAAGTCATTAAATTGTAACTTTGGAAATGTGCAGATACCCTGTATACGCTTATACTGTATGTTGATTTGTTTACTGTTGAGTGAGAAAACAATGTTGCACATTAAGCTAATTATCTGGGGACCTGGTTCCAAAGTACAGGAACTCCAGTCCAGAAGTATAGGGACAACCTGGTTCCGAAGTACAGGAACTCCAGTCCCGAAGCACAGGGATGACCTGGTTCCGAAGTACAGGACCCCTTAGACGCAAAGTACAGGGATGACATGGTTCCAAAGTAAAAGAAGCCCAGTCCCGAAGTACAGGGCTGACTTGGTAACAAAGATACAGTCCTTCCTCCTCAGAGGGAAATACCCACTCTGGTCGATCTCATCGTTCCAGACACATCAGATATAGTCCTACCTCTTCAGAGCAGTAGAGTAGGCCTACCTCCTCTGGGCGATCTCCTGCCAGCCGCAGGCGGCAGCATGTTCACTCCATGAGTTGGAGTCATTCTCCCGAACATAACGCTGGCCGGCGACGTGCCTGTTTCAGACGTAGTTCTTCCCTTTCAGATCGGGATTTATCCTCCAGATAGACATTCAGATATTCAGTAACCACGTGAACCAAACTTCACCAGATAGTTCCTAAGTAGGAGCACTGTTGCGAACGTTCAGGGCATACTTGCTAGCACTGGCCTATATATGGATATCCCCATAAATGGATATGATCGACTTACGAAGTCTGACAGCATAGAATCTCTAGAAAGGGAGATTCCCAACATTCCTAGCTCTGACATCAGAGAATCCCTCCTGGAAACTCCATATGTGGAGATAACATCCAGGACTGACATCATAGTCCCAGATTTGGGCATACAGCCGACTCCATATATGGATATGCCTGACACCACCTGACATCACCGTAGTGACCCAGATTTGGGTCTAAACAACCTGTCGAGTATTTGGTCTTTTATAACTTTATTAGCAGTTCTTTTTTTGAAACAGGAAAGTACAGTTCAATACAAGGTCTGCTAAGAGGATTTTAAACCCAAGAAAGCCTATGGCTTGTTTCCATTGGGGTCCTTTGTACTCAATTCATCGATTTCTTTTTTATGACAATACTTTTGTGAAGTTTAAGTGTTTTTATTGAAATAAATAGAATGGAATGGAATGGAATGGAGGGAGGGGTGGAGGGTTCCGGGGGAGGGTCGCCGACCCTGGAGTCTCTGGGGTGTAGGTCGTTAGCGTAATCAGCACGGTGCTCGAGGATGGTAATAGGAGTCATCAGCACGGCACATGTGGGCTGTTACCCCCAAAAAGGTAGCAAAGATCAGTAACTAAGTTAGTGAATTATGTGCAATTCTGAGGTCCTGGAGGTTAGTGCGGATGTACCTCTGATAGGCCTGGGAGGACCATCTACCTAGCAATTGTACAGTGTGGTCCTGGAGGCCTCTGCTTTGGCGGAGGTGGTGTAGGAACCAGCTGCGGGTGGCTACAGTTCCATGTTCGTTAATGAAAAGAGGGTCTGACGGTAGGGCGTTTTGGGAAAGTCTGGTGCGGACGTAGTTAGCCAGAGGTTCGAAAGGGCTGACTGGGGAATTGAGACAGAACATATAGATAGGTGTTAGGCGATACTGTGACGATTTGCTCCGTTTGATGGTGAAAACTAGCGTGTCGTGGACTGCTAGGTCGGAAAGGCAGGGGGAGATGGAGGAATCGAAATGGGTATTGGCTGTGGTGAATTCGGAGCATCTGAGGAAGCCATAGAAGGCTATCAGAAACATGGATTCGAGAGTGGAGTTGGTGAAGGGGTTGGCGTAGCCGGATCTAATAGTGTGGATACAAGCGGCGAGAATATCTAAGGTGAGGGGTAAACGCCGGGGAGGAAGGTGCGGGTCGCTGCGCTGCAGTCCTTTGAGTATGAGGGCGATTTGGGGGTGCTGTGAATGGATGGGGTGAACCGGTGATGAGTTTAGTGAAAAAAGTGATTCCACAGAGGTAAGCTCTGATTGTGGAAGAGCGTATGAAACGGGCGGAGTGACAGTGACTAATGTAAGCTGAAAGTGTGATGAGGTCTAGTAGTCCATGAGCCAGAGCCCCAAAATTGAGCAATGATTATCGAAAGAGTGGGCAAAACCAAACCTATATTAAATTGTTCATAGGGTCAATACGAGTAAATAAATATATGATAACCTTTCCACATGAGTAGCATTTTCATGGTTATCACACATTTTGTTATTTTCCCCATACGTACATGACAGGTGAAAAAATTACAACATTTAAAAAAGAGTTATCATAATGAAACTTCCTGAGCTGATTACTTACATGAAGACAATGATTTATCGTATTACAAGTTTTCTGAAATTGTATATTTAAATATGCAAATTATGCATTAGGAAGATATGCCCGCATTTGCATAACTTTCCAGAATCAACATTGGAACATTGGACAAAGCCAGAGTCGACATACTTATTTCATTTTGTTAAGATGTTGGAGTCAAAGGTTTTTAACGAGGGAATATTCAATATCTGGCTCAATTTTGGGGCTCTGGCTCATGGACTAAATGCCTAATTTGCATTATGTTTAACAGGCGGTTGCCGGGTCTGGGTGATTGGACAGTTCGGAAGCCAAGGCGTGAATATTAATGGGAGTGGAGAGGTGCTTGGAATGTCAGCTAGGGCCGAAGGGTTTGATGGGTTGTTGGGGGCAGGAAGCCCTGGCGTGTGCGCCGCCGCAGTGGCTGCAGGCATGCAATATTTTGCAGGAATTGGCTGTGCAGCCTAAATCATTGAAATTTTTGCATACCATGAATTTCCCACAAAACAACACTGGGCGCCCACACCGGTCAGTTGTTTTGTTGTTTGCGGGGTAGATGGGGGAGGGTGTGGGGGGCGCAGTGGTGAAGCCAAGTAGGGAGGGGGGGGGGGGGGAGGGATGGGGGCTGATCTGACTGTGAATAGTGGCAATAACATTAGTGTGATCGCTAAGGCAATCCCACAATGAGCACTTCCAGTTTCAACCTTAATATCTTCATATAATTGACCCATGCTCATTATAAGATGGCACAATTTCTGTCTGCTGTGTCTCATTGGTGGGCTATGGTAGCTCAGAAACATGCCTATCTACCAATGACATCATCAATGGGGATAGCAAGCTAATAGGAATCTACTAACGTCTCTTAAAGGTAGGGTAAGTGATTTTCCTTGGTTAAAATAAGTGTTAAATAGCTCTATATTCTGATAGTCCTCATTGGTTTAGAGTGTTTGTTCAGTAACAGGAGTCTCCATGTCTCTCCACCTCTTTATTAAAGGTTCTATGACATTCATTTTCACTTTTTTGATTTTTTTATGTTTTTTTGGGGGTTTTATGACCTCAATTACACCCAAAAAATCTGAACTTTGAACATTCAGTGGATTTTCTGTGGTCTGGGGTTTTCTGAATAATTAGGCTGAAAAGTAATCTGAGCTTGGCCCTTCGGCAGTGAGGTCACAGCCGATTAATCCCGCCCACTCTCCTCCTCGCCCCTCCCCTCCCCTATCCTTTCCTTTGGGGGGGGTGGGCGGAGCAGAGGCGATGATTGACAGGCAAAACCCCTCACCAGCGACACCCGCAGGCAAATATTTCTTTTTTCATTGCAGTTGAAAAGAAAAACACCTGCCATGGATCAATGGAGTGGAATTTTTTGTTAAAACTTTCTATACACGTTTGACAAAGACTTTTAATGTGTGGTAAAACATTTATTTTCAGGTTGGGATACCAATTTTTTCCAATCAGGATAGAGAACTCAGCCAGGATACAGATTAAACAAGTGAAATTGGAAGGGATGACACAAAGAAATGAGCTGAACAAATGGGAACTGGAACACTATAAAAATGATGCTGATAAATGGATACTCGAGCTCTCTCCTGATTGGCTGACATTTTGTCACCTACCTGAAAATGTATTTTCTGTTTATTAAAAAGCTGGAGAGACAGGGGAGACTCCTGTCACTGAACAAACATTCTATAGCAATGATTACCATAAGAATATAGAACTTTAACCTTTTAACAAAAAAACGTTTTGTTTTAACCAAAAAATATCACTTACCCTACCTTTAACGTTAGCATGCTGAAATAGAAGTTATTATTCTTGCATTAATAAACAAACACGTTTGAAATCTCATTTGAAACCTGCCTACTGACAGTGGTGTAAAGTACATGTACTCAAGTACTGCACTTACGTCCAATTTTGAGGTATTTATATACTTTCTTCAGTATTTACAAATTTCAATTATTTTACTTCTACTCCACTACATCTCAGAGGCAAATATTATACTTTAACTCCACTGCAATTATTTGTAAACTTTAGTTACTAGTTTCTTTGTAGATTTTTTTTTTACAAAACACACTAACCACTTCTACACTTCTACTTCTACACTTTACAATCTGCAAGCTCACAACATGTGGTGCAACGCGTTGTGAGCTTGTAGATTTGCTATTTTCAAACATTTTGCTACTTTTACTTTTGGTACTTTAAGTATATTTTGATGCCAATACTTTTGTGCTTTTACTCAAGTAACGTTTTGAACACAGGTTTTTATATTGTGGTATTGCTACTTTTACTTAAGTAAAATATCAGCGTACTTCTTCCACCACTGTGAGCTATGATGATGATCTCCACTTGTTGTGTTTTGAAATGCTGGCTCCACCTGAAGAATATCCTGTACTGATTACTAACTGGAAACAGGTGAGTCTCGTTAATTAATATAACCAAATATAATCTATTGATAGCAATAGGACAATAGGATTCTGAATGAGTTTGTATTGCCCTATGTGCAAATGGGATCAGTGGCAGAGCAACAGCTTCACCTGCTGGCCTGATGCTTTAGTACCTCTCAGCCAGATAACATGATGAGCTGGCTGAAGTGGTGGCCAGTTATGAAGTACATTTACTTGAGTACTGTACTTAAGTAAATTATTTTAGTATCTGCACTTTCCTAGAGTATTTTCGGATATTAATGACTTTCACTCCGCTACATTTCAAAGACAAATATTGTACTTTTGACTTTGCCAAAGTATAAAATATGGTTAAAGTGGTTAAAATGATTGTAATTATGAGAAACAACAAAAATAAAACCTACAGTGAAGTCATTATTCAGTCCGACTTCACTGTAGCCTAAAGTAGCCTTTTCATAAATGATATTTGTACTTAGGCTGTCCTGAAAGTTTATAATATTTAGAGAAATTTAAAGTTTCAAATACAAAAGTAGTAGTAGGCGAGAATTAGCAAACTGTGGACATTTAGACTGAATGTTTCCTTTATCCTCATCTTGCGCTAATGCACGCAACTGTTTTGCCAGGTTTTATTTTTGTTGTTCCTTATAAGCTGCATCCGTTGTTGTCCGTCAACAACACAGTAGTCTGTGCCTTGACTTCAGTGCGCTGACTCTCTCCCCACCCGCCCCCTCGCCCCCTTGCGCTTCAACAATATGGGATAAGATAAGGCAGTTCGCTTAATATGACGTCATAAACAAGATACCCCAACCACAAAAAATATAAAAAAGACAGTGCGTGAGCGCCATCTACTGGATTGATTGATAAATGTTTTCATTGAAAATTACGCCTAGAACAAACACACAGCAGACTTTAATGGTGGTTGGCACGATTCTGTTTATTTAATAACGACCTTAGAACAGTAACAACCTTAATAATAGTATGGCAAATGATGTTGTAAAATCAATGCAAAAACATACAGTAGGCCTATGCACGTGTACATACTGTACTGAATGTAGACATGAAGTAAAGCCAACTCAACACACAAGGGTGCTTCTTTCATAATAATACAACAAAAGTGACAGATCATGTATTATAGGTACATTATAGCATTCTACTGTAGATCAGTACTGGTTCTCATACATTTTCATGTCAAGAGCCCCCAAATGGATACGTACAGTATATAAACCTTGGTCCCCTATTTGAAAAGATTTGATGCTTAGGGACCCCCATAGGAGAAGATCTTAGTTGTTCGATTAGATTAAGAACGGAATTCTACAGCTACTGTACGAGAGAGAAACCTATGATCTGAATAGTAATTCTTATGCAGTACATTCTCTCATTGGATTACCTTCTTCTGCCTAGCGACATCTGAGACAACCCGGTGGTGTCCAACCTTTCAACCTGGTGTCCCTATTTTGTGCATGTCTTAGGCAACAAGTAAAAGAAAAAAGAAACCTATGATCTGAATAGTAATTCTTATGCAGTACATTCTCTCATTGGATTACCTTCTTCTGCCTAGCGACATCTGAGACAACCCGGTGGTGTCCAACCTTTCAACCTGGTGTCCCTATTTTGTGCATGTCTTAGGCAACAAGTAAAAGAAAAAAGAAAAAAGCTGATCTACAAGCTGACAATTTAACTCACAACGTGTTGTGAACTTGAAGCTATTTCTTTCACTATTTTCGAAAAAATAGTTTAAGTGGTTAAACTGCTCATTTTGCTGGGAGCCCCCTGGAACCCCCTTAGTGACCCCTGGGGGTCCCCAGACCCCACTTTGTCTAGAACCAGGGTCCTGGACAATCCAGTGCTTATCATAGTTTATTTAAGCAAAACATTCAACAACGTCCCAATAAACGTTTTGAAGTTAGCAATTCAACTACCAGGTCAAGAACAGATTTGCTCCGATTATCCGGACAGTTGAAATGGAACAGCACAAATTAGAATTAATTCACACATACTCAATGATGTACTCGGGATAAATCTGCAGTTTGTCAAAGATAACAAAGATGCCGGGGTTGCTCTCAGAGTCAACACAGCTATCATAGAGGCCTGGGCCGCCGTCTTTGGCAGGCGGGCGCACGTAGCAGCTGCTTGCCTTGGTGGAGTCCCCCACGAGGACCAGAACCACAAACATGAACTTCCTTTGGCTGCCCGGCTTAGCCTTGGCGTATCGATCGGAGTAGGACGCGTCTCTGGCGAAGTAGCTACCTAAACAGTGAGAAGAACATAACACAAGCACTTTGAAACACATGAACCCTACAGTGTCCCTAATGTGGGGGGCGCGAACATTCCACAAAAATACATTGTGTTGCGACGTGCTGTGAGCTTGGAGGTTGGCTATTTTCGGTTAAGATATTTTGTGTAGAGTGAAAAAACATATAGGTATATAGGGTTTAAGTGGTTAACAATTAGACAAGTTGTGCATGCTTGTAGATTGCCTCTGACCTTGCAGATCTGCCTTTGTTGCTCTTTTTATTTTTTACCCCCAAAATAGGCATGCCAGGGGTAAAGTGGCTAAAACTCAAGCACATATATGTCCATTGCGTCTTCCTTGTCAATAATAGATGTTGTCAACAGCAAGCATGATAAAGGCTACAGAGGCAGACGTGTGTATACCTTTGCCGTAAGCTGTGCCGTGGACTCCACACATCCTCCAGTCAAAGTTCTGTTCACAGATGGCGTCGATCAGAGACTCGTCCGTACCATGGAACAAATACTGCTCATTCACAAGCTTCCCCTTGGCTCTCTTCTGCATCTGCTCCTTCTGCCTATAGTATGGGAGTAAATAAAGTAAACGTGTTATGTACCATACTGTAAAACCAAATATATATATTTTTTTTTTACCAAACACCGCTATCGATATTGTGACAATATACTGTGTATGTATTTGTATTATTATTATGTTTTTTTCTTAACCAACGGAAATAGCAGATCTACCCACAACTCGTCACAGTTCTACGTGTCGAGGGCTTGTAGATCTGCCATTTCTGCTGTTTTTGAAAATCATTGAAAGTATAAAATAGGGCTTAAAGGAGTAGTTCACCGCAAAATGACTTATTTTCTATCATTTACACACCCCACGAAGCCTTGAATTGATGGAGATTTTTTTGTTTTTGTCGCATTCGAAGCCAATCATTTGATGACCGGCGGAGTCTTCGGTAGGAGACTTCTCCTACTGAGTCCCCTATTGACCGATGGCCCGGTCATCAAATTATTGGCTTAGGAATGCGACAAAAAAAAAAAAATCAAAAGAATTCAAGGCTTCATGGGGTGTGCAATTGATAGAAAATAAGAAATGTTTTGAGTGAACTACTCCTTTAAGTGAAAAATAAACAAGTAAAAAACAACACTTACGCCAGATCAAGAAATTACAACATCCAAAATCCCAGCCGAAATATAGTTTCTTATCACAATATCGACATAATATCGATATATTGCCCAGTACTGTATAGCCACAGTACACCACGGCTCGCAGGCTTATCACAGAACCTAGTCATCCCAACCACGGACTGTTTCCGATGATGCCACTTGGCAAGTAGCTTCGTAGTCACAAGGGCACGGGCAGTAGGCTGTGAAATACCCTAAATCCTCTAATAGTGACCTGGGCTTTTATTTGTTTCAACTGTAGCGGGTACCAGGTTTTTATTGAAAGAGGCATATATAAGAGAGAGGCCTATATTTCTATTTTTCGAAAAAAGGCTTGTATTATATTATTATTGTATTGTATTGTACAAAAAGAGGCTTGTATTAGAAGAGAAGCTTTTAATCGCTTGTTTCAACAACGCCCGGTCATTAATAGAGACCCAGGTTTTGATTGAGTAGAGGTCACTATTAGAGGATTTACGGTAGCTTAGAAAACCGCTTCATGTGTGAAAGGAGCATTTGATTTACCATTGGAAAACTCTCCAGAGGGAGGGATTCTGGATCCTCTTGATGCTGTGGATTGTCCTGGAGGTCATGGTGCGCTTAAACAATTGCTCAATCATCTTATGCTCCTTCATGGAGTTTGTGACAGCAATCAACTGAAAGAAACAGTACAGTGCAGATGAATAGGTGGTTAGCATACGTGTGGAGAAATGTATTAGCCAGGAAAAATAAAACAAAACGCACTGTGAATATGAATGCACATTACCGTGAAGGAAATCTCCGGCAGGGCCGTCTTGTCCCAGTGCTGCGGGACAGCCACGGATGAGGACGAGCTGGCGCTTTCTGATGACACGCTGCCATGGAGACACAGAAGCACAGATCAAGGTTATGTTGCATTTTTCATTCGTTTTTCATTTTTATTTCGTTTTCAATTTTTTTGTTTTCAATTTCAGTTTATTTTTTGTTAGTTCCCATTTTCAAAGTGGGTTTGCTAGTTTAGTTTAGTATTTATTTTGTGAAAAGGCTTAGTTAAATACCTCTTCAGCTTGGCCTCCACCTCATGAGACGAAACAAAGCGAGGTCTCCTTCTGACCTCTCTCTTGGTCTTGTAGTCGACATTCTGCTGTTGCATGTCTGAAAGAAAGCCAACACAATTAGCTGCATCGTGACGGTACTGTAATGTTTCTACACACAGTCAAGTCTTCAATATAAATTTACCTATGAACCAAATGGACCTGTAACTGTACTGTGTACAGTCAGTGGGTTCTTTTACCTTTGCAGTAGAGAATATACTTGTGTTTCCCGGCTCCAAAATTAACTTCAATGTCTGCATCGGCCAGGTAAACATTTTCCAGAGTTTGAGACGTGACAGAGGCGGACTTAGCACCTCCACCCTACAGTGAATGCACAAAACCATGTTTATATTATCATTAGTTTAGGGGTGCAACAGTTAATCGGACTAACCGATTTAAATCGATTACAAAATGTATCAATATTAATAGAATAATAGATTTAAAAAAATCAATGATCACAATTGTGAGCTTGTGGATCGGCTGTTTTTGCTATTTTAACGTGACACCATTATACAAGTATAAAAGTATAAAGTATAAAATAGGGTAAAAGTGGTTACTCAGACGAATCGATTTATTGTCTCCGCCAGGCCGAAAGGCCCCAAATCTTTCACATGGGCCTGTTATAGCGCCACCAGGAGGCCGCTTTTTCCAAAACACATTTTTTGACAGTACTCCTACAGATTTTGTCCAAACATCACGCAAATCGGTACACAGTATCTCTATAGTCATTAAACGAAACCGGTATTTCAGATTTTTCATATTCCATCCTGATTGGCTAAAAATGGCTTCCAAAGTTTGCAGGAGTGCTCCGTTTTGAACAAAATGCCTCAAATCATGATCACAGCATGCAATTTCCCTGAAATTCTTCACGCACATTCCCACTATGCAGAGGAAGAAATGCCACTTCAAATCGTTCAAATCAGCCTCATCAGCGCTATAACAGGTCGATTCGTGTTTTTACCTATAACTCCACTGATCTGTATAAAACTTTGTATGCGCACTCCCTAGAGGCCAAGGAAAAACCTTTGCCCTGCATTTTTCACATCTGCCTTTTATAGCGCCACCAAGAGGCCGACTTATGTAAAACACATTTTTTTATAGTGCTCCTTCCCATTTTATCCAAATTTCATGCAAATCGGTACACATGATCTCTATAGTCATGTGATCAAGACGGATCTGTTTGATTTTTCATATTTCATCCTGATTGGCTAAGATTAACATCTAAAGTTTGCAGTAGTGCCTTGTTTGGAACAAAATGCCGCAAATCATGAACGCAGTTGAGGAACAAATACCACCCTTTTAACATTGGCTTGTTGTAGCGCCACCAGCAGGTCAAATTTAGCAAAACAAATTTTTAGAACAAAATGCCTCAAATCATGAATGCAGTGTCCGATTGCTGTGCACGGCCAAGGAAGAAATGGCACCCTTTTCACATTGGCCTATTATAGTGCCACCAGGAGACCAAAATAACCTACCTGACCTGGCGGAGACCTGTGCTCCGAGGAGCACTTTTTCTAGTTCAATTATAAAAACTCTTATTAGAATTAGTGTGTTGATTCATTGAAATTAAAAATCCCCAAGAAATTCACGCTTCTTCGATTGTTCGATTAATTGAAAAAGTAATCAATAGAATAATCACTCTGTAATAACCCTGTAATAACCCTACTGTAAATTAGTTGATGAGCAATGAAGGAGGTTGTAAATTTAGCCACAGGAGGGCGCTGAATTCACCAAAACAAGCTTGGGCTGAAACACAATGCCAGAAAGCCTAACATTAAAGGCCATGGACCTTCTTCTTTTCCTGCATGAGTATTTGTGGTGCCGTGCATCGCCTGCTTGAAAAAGAGCAGTGGGGCACTTAGTCATAATAATGTGCACTGGCAGAATTTGATGGATTTCATTCAATAAATATCATGTTGTCGCTAGGGGCAGAAAAACCTTGTATCTATGTATTTCATCCTTTTATATATTTTTCATAAATCAATGCCCTATTTTATACTTCTCTTATGACAGTGTTGCACAAAAATAGCTGATCTTACAAGCTTGCGGTTTTACTGTGAGCTTGTACCTCGCTATTTTGTTTTCCGCTGGTATTTCCCTCTACAACAAATTTCTTCGCCATAAATAGGCGAAAGGGCCTTTCTGTGTGGAGTTTGCATGTTCTCCCCGTATCCCCTAGGGTAGGTACCCTTAAAAAAAACATGCAGTAATCCTGTTCTCTATACTGCCTCCCCCTGGACAGCTGGGCACCTGATGGAGGGGAAAGGAACTGATTGGAATAACGTGTTCCTTCCACGCGCTACGTCCTACCGGGGAAACTCCCCCGTCAGGTGATAAGAAGCGGCCTGCTCACTCCTCATGCATTGAAGGAAGCATGAGCTCATTTCGGGGCTCTCCTCATGCTGGCAGAGGGAGAGTAGCGCCCAGGCTTACAGTTTAGGCAATTGGCACTGGGTGAAAAAATGGGTTACAAAAATCGTGGAAAAAAAAAAAAAAAAAAAATAGGCGATCTGCAAGCTCACAACACGTCGCCATCAGCTATTTTCCCAGAATGTTTGAAGAATGAATAGGGACAGTGGGGTTCATATCATGCGATTAAAACAAGTCAGATGAAGTCCGTACCCCGTATTCCATCCATATCCCAGTCTCATCCTTATAGTACCACAGCCACTGTGTTGTCAGGATGTAGTGGGGGGGCTTGGAGACAGAGGAGGCGGTGGACAGACGACGGACAGGAGCCCCCCCGCACGTCATGGTCACAAAGCTCACCCACCGGTTATCGCTGGACGCAGGGCTGAACAGAAGCAGAGGAAAACTTTCTATACATGTATACAGTATATATATTATTGAATTGAAAGGGGGTGTAAGTGATATTTGTTGTTAAAATAAGTGTTAAAATAGTTCAAGATTTTGAAAGTAATCATTGTTATAGAGTGTTTGTTCAGTAACAGGGGTCTCCTCGTCTCTCCAGCTCTATAGTAAACATAAAAGAAATGTTCAGGTTGGCATGGCCCGCGTTTCCACCAAAATAACTTTGGTTCTAGAACCGGCTCCGTTCTAGATTCCTGGAACCGTGGTGCTTTCACGGAACCATTGTAATCAAGGATACGTCATGAACGGAGGGCGTTGATGTTTATAGTCTACAGACAAATAGATTTTATTTTAGGAACAGGATACAGGATAAACAAGTTAAACCAGAAGTGAGCAGACACATTTGGAACTGGAACACTATAAAATTGAAGCTGATAAATTATCTTTGGGGGTTCTTTCACCTGACTGGATAAAATTGGTATCCCTAACTGAAAATGTATTTTCTGTTTACTAAAGAGCTGGAGAGATGGGCAACCCCTGTTATGAATTCTACAGCAATAATTACTATCAGAATATAACTTTTTAACAACAACAACAAAATGACACCTGGGGTTGATAGACAGCAGTCTCATGAGCAGTGTGGGTTGAGGCGGTTCATCAGGGCAACTCGTGTCTTTCGCCGGGTCACAGTAGGCCTCCTCGATGTCCTCCATGTTGGCCAAGTCCTTCCAGCTTCCATCACTGTCTAGGACCTGCCACTTGTATGGTAGATGGTAATGCACACGGGCACACTTCTCTGGGAAAATGAACATAGTATACACATAAGAAGAAATATGAATCCAGCAAAATCATAATTGCATAAATCACAATTGCATGCAAACTCATGCAAAACATGATAAAGCTACCTAAAACACTCAATAAACAATAAACACAGGGCAAGGATATCAGTCAAATAAAGTGCATAGTGCAAAGTACAGAGAGTTATTGCACAGTCACTTTTCACTGTGTACTAATGGCCGGAGAGCAGACACATTACCTTTGAAGCTGCAGTTTCTGCGAATGAAGTACAAGCAGATCTCGTTTCGTTCCGTCTCACTGATTGGGCTGGTAGTACCAGGGGAATCAGTGGCACTGGTGGAGCGCTGACGAGTACGTGCCACCACCACCGGGGGAGGTGCAGGACACGCTGCAGCACACACAGACACAACTGTTCATAATTATGCATTCACTTTACAGCAGCGCTTCTCAAACTGTGTTGCTAGAATTTCTAGCAACATATTTTTGGCTATATGCTTATGAGCGGGTGGTACAGATACAAGGACCACGGGTTAATTTGGTTCCATCTGTACCCTCGCGGAGTTAAATTTAGATTGCAGGCTTTTAGATCGTCTATTTTCATATAAATCAGCCATTATTTCGTATAAATCAGACATTGCTCTCAGTACCGGCAATAGCAGCAGGTTTTCTCCGCTCCTGCTGCCCCAAGATGATGAACTTATTCCTGTATATCTTCTCCAGGTTTTGGATGTTCTCCTGGCTGAGTCCTCGACCGCTCAGGATCTTCAGGATGTGATCGCCAACATCGTGGGCCCTCTTACACGCTCGCCCAAACTTACAGTCGCCACGGGCATTGTGCAGGCAGAGGTGCAGGTTGGAGCACGAGGGTCCAAACCTACAGGAGCCGTGCACACCGTTGCCCTTGTTGTAATGAGGACATATCTGGAGACAAGCAGATGGGACGATGATCAATTACAATTACAATTTTGGCATTTATGAAAAGCTCTACGCAAGATCAGAGTAAATGATATGAACCCTAGTTAACATACAGTACATCAGAGAGAATGATACCTGGGCACTTCAGGAGACTACCCAAATAGAATACTGGAGCACTCGACTGGTCTGCACGTATTTATTATTTTGCAGGGGTGACTATTCACCCGTGCAAAATAATAAATATGTGCGGTTTACACCAAATGACCTCGGTACATAGAAATACTGTACATACTGAATGATACCTGTAAGTACATTTGAATAAATTGCTGCTATTTGTCGTGAAGGTTTTATACCAAGTGAATGCAAAACATTGAAACACTGCTGTCAACTTTCAAAAGTTTATACCAAACTAACCTTTCCGATATGGATGTATAACTATTTCTGACTTTACTGTACTGAAGCCAAAACCAAATAATCGTACTATCGTGTACGCTACTCATATAGAAGATGCAACAATAAAAATATTTTATCTTGAAACCGTCAAACTGAAATGCCATTCAAACAGGTGTCTCTCTCACTGACCAACCTCAGGCAGCAGGTATGGATCGTTCTGTAGTAACAGCTGGAACAGCTGTGTGTTTGTCAGGTGTTGAAGATCAAGTTTCTTCAAGAGGGCTCCACTGTCAGGAGAGTCCAGGCTGTGGGTGTTTTTGCATTTGTTCCTGAAAATAATTATTGAAGAACAACGTTTTATTAATGGGCATAACTCTTAGTTATCATGCAAAATCAGAGTATATGGCACTGTTGTGTAAATTAAATGTTTCCTCGGTGAGAGAATGAATCGCAACTAAATATCTTTTAGTAGATATTTGACACAACAGATGACAATAATATAATGAAAAGATGACATGAAAATGAAAGAGCGTAATAGATTGAAAGGAAAGGAGGAAAACGGACAGCGTTCCGGGTGTCTCGGAAGGCAATGGGAGTCTGACAAAGGACCCAGTGTTGTTCCAGGAGGATGAAAGGTTAACCCCAAGGACACAGATGTGATCAGACGACCCTGATGCAGTATTTTGGCTAAGCAGTTCTGCTTTCCCAGTAAACACTAATGCAGATGGCTCCTTTACATTCCCAGCTAGGACACTCCACACTGACATAATCATAACAACGTGTACTTATAATTGCAATAATTCAGAATCCAGTCATACAGTATGAAGTGATACTCAAATGAGAGGAATAATGAATGAATAATAGTAGTTAATAATAGTAAATCAATAATTAAACAGGAATATAAATTGAATTTCCGTTACAGTCACATAAACAGACTGCAAAGAAAAGCAATGTATTGCTTCTGCTTCAAATGAACAAGGACAACAGGTAAACGGCAAACCTACAGTAGCATCTGTCTAAAAAAAAAACATACTATCTGGGTAGTAGAGCGGCCCCTTGGGAATCGGAAGGTTCCCGGTTCCATCCCCGGCTCCCCCTGGGTTTAGTGTCAAAGTGTCCTTGAGCAAGACACTGAACCCCTAACTGATCCCAATGAGCAGGTTGGTGACTTACATGGTTTCTAATATCTAAATAATTAGGCGTCCTGAAATAGGTTAGAATAATTATGTTATGAAGAATATGAACTCACCCGTATCTGCAATGTCCGCACACTAAGTACCTGCACAGGTGCAGGTGTTCGCAGTCTGAGGAGGAGCACTCCGCGGGGGGTCTCTGGCAGACCCTCAGGGATGTCCTGGCCACTATCACACTGTCCGGGCTCATGACATAACCTGAAAGACAGGATAGGTGGGCATTAGGGACATCTGGGCACCTCCATGTAAAATTGGCTATTTTGTCCAACATGTTAAAAAAATAAAATATTTGAAAAATGGAAAAAAATTGATTTTTTTTTAAAGTAATGTAAAGTATACATGATGTGAACATGCACGGTACACTATAATAATAATAATAATAATAATAATAATAAGTAATATAAAGTATACATGATGTGAACATGCACGGTACATCCTTATCAGACTTAATTTTATCCTTAAACTTCTTGTTTATGCCCCAACATTTGGGGGGAAAAAGTAGCCAATTTAACACAGAGGTGCCCACCTATACTGTTACCCAGTGGTGTAAAGTAACTAAGTACATTTACTCAAGTACTGTACTTAAGTACAATTTTGAGGTATTTTGACTTGACTAGAGTATTTCCAATGTTCAATACTTTTACTTAAAGTACATCTACACTACACTACATCTCAGAGGCAAATATTGTACTTTTTACTCCACTATTATTTGAACACTTTAGGTACTAGTTACTTTGTAGATTTAGATTATTACAAAACAAACATTCACCACTTCAGACCTATAATTTCGGCCATTTGGAAATAGCCGATCTACAAGCTCACAATACGTCACGATTTGACGCATTGTGTGCTTGCTTGTAGATCTGCTACTTTCAAAAGATTTTAATACAATTTATACATTTGAAAACTTGTGAAATGGGATATTCTATTGAGTACTTTTACTTTTGGCACTTTAAGTACATTTTACTTTTACTTGTAACAGAGTATTTCTACACTGCAGTATTGATACTTTTACTTAAGTAAAACTTTTGAGTACATTTTCCATCACTGGCTGTTACAAACCTGAAGACTTCTCCTGACCCTCCTGGATGGAGAACTTGTCCTGGTCACACAGCACTCTCAGCAGCACAGACTCAGCCACTGTGAACTCCTGACTGATCAGATGGTCCAGATGTTTGAAGTCCAAGCATCCCTGGTTCTCACACAGGGCCTTCACAATGAACCTGGACCAGTGGTGGAAAGTACATTTACTCAAGTACTGTACTTAAGTAAAATGTTTAGGTTTTTTTTTTTTTTTTTTTACTTTACTGGAGTATTTCCAATTTTCAGTACTTTTACTTCTACATGTCAGAGGCAAATGTTATACTATCACACTGTCCGTGCTCATATGTACACTGTCCCCTCTTTTTTTTAACAGTAGGCTACTCATCTTGTTCTATTTTTTTTAACAGTAGGCTACGCAACTTGTTCTATTTTTTTAACAGTAGGCTACTATATATTTTTTGTATCATTTTATATATCAGGAAAAATCTGGTCAATAGAAAAATTCCATTGACCAGATCTGTAGAGGGCACTGTGGAGCAACCAAAAAATGTTTTCCTTCCGGTGAAATATTTTATTTCCTGGCCAAAAAGTGTATTTTACAGAGAAGGTGGGTGAGGGTGCTGAGAGGCTTCCCACCTCCGAGAACAGACTTTCAACAACACAAAACAGCCTTTGCTTGTGTAGCGAAATGGTTTTGTTTATTTTCACTACTGTTGGAGCCCTCGCAGGGCAGTGGAATTCCTTGTACAAGCGTAGCTGTAGAATACAACTCTCGTAGACGTATTTATGATTCTGACGTTTTCGAGTTGTAGGGTTCAACCCCCATGGACACAGGGACTTTCAGCACTATACCCCGTAGACACTCCAAACATGTACAAATTGAAAATAAAGGTGCTTACCCCCACGCCACAAATGCTAACTCTCGCTACGGGGTAGTAGTTTAATGTAATAATCCATATCTTTCAATAAAGAAGTGTTTTAATGCCGTCTGTGGCCGAACGCCATTTTTTCACCTTCGTTTACTTCATGTTTACATTGAGTGTAATTCCGGGTTTCACCAGATGGGCGCGTCACTACCGCCCATTGGGAACTTCCAACAGAATCGGCCACAGACGGCATTAAAACACTTCTTTATTGAAATATATCGATTATTAAATTAAACTACTACCCCGTAGCGAGAGTTAACATTTGGAGTGTGGGGTTAAGCACCTTTATTTTCAATTTTTACATATTTGGAGTGTCCAAATCTCGTAGATTGAAAACGTCAGAATCATAAATACGTCTACGAGAGTTTTATTCTACATAACAGCTAGTACAAGCGCAGAGCCCAGCGCCTGGCAGGGCGTCTAACGCTCTGGACCAGGGCTACCCACCACAGCCAGCCCACCTGTCCTGTTACCATTTCTACATTGCAGTAGTGTATACTTGATACTTTTACTTTAAAATGTATGTTTGAAAAAATAGTATACTTTTTCCACCACTGACCTGGACACCGCAGATGTCATGATGATGATACTGATCAGAAGCTCTGATCAATCAACTCTCCTGATCAGAACCATAGACTGTCAAATAGAGATGAAAACCAGACTGTCAAATAAAGATCAGAACCATACCATAGACTGTCAAATAGATCAAAACCATAGACTGTCAGTGTCAAATAGATCAAAACCATAGACTGTCAAATAGATCAAAACCAAATACTGTCAAATAAAGATCAGAACCATAGACGGACAAATATATAGATCAAAACACACCCGGGTTCGGATCGTATCGTGTCACCACCAGCATAGACTAAAGTGAAGTCACGAGCCTTCTTCGCGCACGCAGAACCCGCAGAAAGCTTGGTTTCCTTCTATTTACTGCTCAGTGCTCATATCCGCTCTAGAGTCCGCCTCCAATTGCCCGGTGATTTCCACTCACACACGTGACTGCTTCCGTATCCGCTCTAGACCGGATCTGCGCAGACTTGGCAGCTCCGTCACGACGACATGTAACATTTTCACAGAAACGAAACTGATGCTAAACTGAAGCATAACAAACAAACAGGGTGAAGGGAACAATAAATTGTATAAAAGAAAATTGGCAATAAGCAACTATGCTTAAAAAAAAAATAAGTTGGCTAAAATGTAATTTATTACCCGTCGACACATGAAAAGTTTAAAGTCTAGCTGCAATCTCTGTGTTCCATTTCTGGGGCTGCGCACTTTATTCTGTAACGTTCAGTGGTGGAAAGTATAAGTACATTTACTCAAGTACTGTACTTAAGTAACATTTTCAGGTACTTTTAATTTACTGGAGTATTTCAAATGTTGTAATACTTCGATTCCATTACATCTCAGAGGCAGATACTTTTGACTCCACTACAATTATTACTAGTGACTTTGTAGATTTGTATTATTATTATTACAAAACATACATTAACCACTTACAGCCCTATTTAAACTTAATTGGTTATTTGAAAATTGCCGATCTACAAGCTCACTATGCATTGCTATGCAACAGTGAGCGTGTAGATCTGCTATTTTCAAAAATATATTTTTAATACATTTTAGACATGATAACTTGTGAAATGGGACATTCTGCATAATGAGTATGTTTACTTTTGGTAATATATATATTTTGATGCCAATACTTTTGTACTTTTACTCAATTTAATTTTGATTACTGAACTTTTACTTGTAGTAGAGTATTTCTACATTGCAGTATTGATACTTTTACTTAAGTACACATTTTGAGTACTTTTTCCACCACTGCAACGTCACGTCCCTGCATGGTTGAAAGTGGACCATATGTTCCAAGCTCTATCGACTCACTGACACTGACAGCCAGGTCGTTATAATAATTTGTATCTGCTAAGTAACTAGTATAACTAAAGTTTTCAAATAATTGTAGTGGAGTAAAAGCACAATATCTGCCTGCTCTGAGATGTAGGGCAGGAGTAGCTGTAGTATACAACCCTCGTAGACGTATTTATGATTGTGACGTTTTCAATCTACGAGAGTTGTAGGGTTCACGCCCCACACTATGCCCCGCAGATACTCCAAACGTGTACAAATTGAAAATAAAGGTTCTTACCCCCAAGCTCCAAATGTTAACTGTCTCTACGCGGTAGTAGTTTAATGTAATAATCCATATCTTTCAATAAAGAAGTGTTTTAATGCCGTCTGTGGCCGAACGCCATTTTTTCATCCTCGTTTACTTCCTGTTTACATTTAGTGTACTTCCGGGTTTCACCAGATGCGCCCCGTCACTACTTCCCATTGGGAACTTCCGACAGAATCGGCCACAGACGGCATTAAAACACTTCTTTATTGAAAGATATGGATTATTACATTAAACTACTACCGCGTAGAGACAGTTAACATTTTGGACTTGCGGGTAAGCACCTTTATTTTAAATTTTTACACGTCTGGAGTATCTGCGGGGCATAGTGCAGAAAACATCAGAATCATAAATACGTCTACGAGGGTTGTATACTACAGATAGGGCAGGAGCGGAGTATTTATCCCTGAAACATGACTGTCAGTGTGTCATGACAGAATAGGCCATGTTGGCTAGGTCCTTTTCGTTCAGTTTCGTTCCCATCAAGTGGACCTAAATAATCTCTGCTTCTTAAAAAAGATCTATTGGTAGTAAGTAAGAAAAAAAATTACCGACATCTGTCCTGGCGCAGTATTTATATAATTAGTGTTTAAAAGTCGGTACTATTTTCTTAGCAGCGTCGTAATACTTTCAAAGGGGTGGTGCGGTTTTTGGCACGTGATTCCCGTTACAACCAATGGGGTCGCTTCTATTTCCACCATTTCCTGCAACAACAACCATAGCAACGGTACAGTCTGAAGAAAATAAGTCAAAACAATGAAAATATCCTTCAAAAGCACGGCAAAAGGACTCGAAACGATGCTATATGAATCGTATGTCTGTCCAGAAAGAAGAGGTTCAGGAGTTTACACGGACAAGATGGGATACATGTACAACAATGGATACGCGACGGTCGTCTGTCCCGACCGAACTTCAACCAGGTGTTTGCACTTTTCCATTTACGGCCCGTACATCTACATAAACGTTCAGATTTCAAATATAAAGTGCTTACCGCATGGCCATTGATGTTACAATTCTGTATGGTCCCGCAGAAATACCCGTATATTCCGTATTGTTCAATAAAGAGTATTCTTAACCGATCGGTGGCCATTTTCTCACAGATGTATAATGTATCAGAGTGCAATACACCTCCCATCCGATAGGGTCACGTAGTTGAAAGGATATGGTAAAAATGGCCACCGATCGGATTAACAGGCTTTTTATTGAACAATACGGAAGATACAGGTACTTCTCTGGGCCCGTACATAATTGTAACATCCATGGCCATGGGTAAGCATTTTAAATCTGAAATATGAACGTTTATGTAGATGTACGGGCCGTTAATGGAGAAAGTGCAAACACCTGGTTGAATGTTTCAAGGCAACTACAGAACGTGCGTCAACGTTACTTATATAAACGTCAACATTGTGTGGATATGGGTCCTTACAAGCCTCCTGAGGACGCTGGGTTTCATGCAACATTCTACCAGCGTGTTATTGACAAAAATACATTAATGTGATTAATGTGAGAGGAAAACGGCAGAAGGATCAACTCTCTCAAACAGAAACGTCAGCAGGTGAGCCACACACACACACACACACGGGGGGGGGGGGGGGGGGGGCGGCTCACATTTTAACATGAGACTGAAATAATGTATTGTATTATCAGATAAAAGCATTGAAAACAGCAGATCTACAAGCTCACAACACATCACAACGCGTTGTGAGCTTGTAGATCTGCTATTTTCAATAGATTTATTTGGGGGGAGACACATTTTAACATGAGACTGAAATCAATTTTTATGTTATCACATGAAAAAAATCAATTGAAAATAGCATATCTACAAGCTCACAACACATCGCGTTGTGAAAGTAAAACTACCTCAAAATTCTACTTGAGTACAGTAGCCTACTTGAGTAAATGTACTTAGTTACTTTCCACCACTGAAAGTACAGGTACATAAAAAATACGTACAGTACTCAAGTGAATGTCCACCACTGCATCTCACCAGTGCTGATAAAGCCCATAAGCTAACAAAACATGCATGTCAATATTGGACTGTCAAATATTGATTTGTCACTATTACTGTATTTTAAACATTCGTGTGTCATTTCATCCATGTTCCATCTCTGTGATAACTCAGACATCTTTACATCGTTAAATACACCAGATGTTGTGATTGATAAAGAGTCCAGGGAAGTGTCTGTATAAGATAGCCTGCACCTTTGACTCTAGCCTAGAGGAAGCCTTTATGACAAAGGTCATTAAATACCAACCACTCCTACATACCATCTCAGAGCTGGGCTATTAGGTGCAGACTATTTGTTTTTATATTTGGCAGCCTATAGGACATACCCACATACTGGCTGTTAGAGGGTTTCAAAAACTTTGGATGCCCAAAAAGGAGGCAAAAAGGTTGGCAAAGTATTGTGCTGTAATTGGCAGCCGCCATATATGGCAGAGACGGTGTTACTTATACCCATAGAGTACTGAGTGACATGTTTATTGTATCGTGAAGACATATGCCAGGATTATGTGAATGTAACCTTACTGCACCTATAATATTTGTGTCCCTGTATGTTTCTCCTTTATGTGAACATAAATAAATGGTTAATGTGTGTGTGTGTGTGTGTGTGTGTGTGTGTGTGTGTGTGTGTGTGTGTGTGTGTGTGTGTGTGTGTGTGTGTGTGTGTGTGTGTGTGTGTGTGTGTGTGTGTGTGTGTGTGTGTGTGTGTGTGTGTGGGGGGGGGGGGGAAATGAACCACCCTTCGCTGACCACTACAAGATCTTCTGTGAGAGTCATCCGCCATGGCTTATAGTTGACCAAGAGGTGCTGAAAATAAACCAGCTACGAAGGATGTTCGTAAACACAGTGAAGAAGCATGAGGATCTTGATGCTTCAAACTACAGGTAACTCAAATACCATGTGTGTCTTTGACAGTTCTGGGAAACAAAACAAAAACCTTTATGCTGAAAAGTATATTATAGATGTATTCCCTCACAAAAACGTCTATGAGAGTATATTTAAACTAAATTGGCTATCATTGTTAATACATCTTTATTGATACACTTGTGCTCATCTTTCCCTAACATTTTATGTTGCAGGCAGGATAAATTGAAGTGGAGGTTGACCCCTGATTTCCCCCAGCTGGTTTTTCACTGCCCTACCAAGTGCAACATCTCTGAACATGTCCTTCCTAGGTATTTTAGGAAAAAGGTTTGGTGATGCAGGGCTGCAAGACACTCATTGAGTCAAATTGGTGCCCCAAATCCATCAATGGTGTGATCAGTGGTCATCCACAGGAGATGCAGTCTGCACTTTCATATTTTGTCATATTTGTATACTATTGTTGCACTGTCAACCAACATTTCTCTGTTCATACCTGTGAGTGACACAGAAGGCCTGATCTGGGGTGTGGGTGGGAGGGTTGATGTACAAATGACACATGCTGTGACACACTGTGGTATTTTAATAAATATTTCATACCATATGTTGTAATAATTTGGAGCTTTAGTGTATTTATTTTACTCTAGTCCATTTTTGGCATTATTCCAATCTAGGGGGCTGATTTTCAGCCATTTTGGGCCAAGGAGTGCTGCTTTTTTTCTCCTACCTTTCAGTACACAGTAGGTTGTGACATTTTCTATGTATGAAATATAAGCTTTTAGCTAAATGTACTATGTGTATGTTTCTTTGTGCTGGGCACCAATCACTTCAGTAGAAGCGTTTTCTTTCTACATTTCATGATAAAAATTCAAACATGAGTACACTAAGGCACCAATACTTGTTTCAGATGTTAGGTACACGTATTTATAACATTTGAGAAAGATTTTGTGTTGCCAAAATCAATTTTCAATATTTTACAAGCAAAAATGGCAGCACAAGATTTTCGTTTTTTGGTTATTCACTTTAATATACATTTCTGGCTTGTGAAAAAATACTGCAGGATTTTGTGCGGAGGTATTTTAACCCAAAGTCCACAAGGGTATTGTCTATGCAAAAATGCATTGAAAAAGTAGACCCAAGACGTGGGAACGAAATTCATTTTCTAGGCACTTTTTGGAGGGTCACAACACGGCCTAAGACGAGCGTCATGTGAACCATGGCTAGAGCGGAGTAGGCTATAAGTAAAAGTATTGAAATTTGCATACTCCAGTAAAGTAAAAAATACCCCAAAATTGTAGTTTAAAGCACAGTACTTGAGTAAATGTACTTAGTTAATTTACACCACTGGGATAGGTGGACATTAGGGACATCATTTAAAAAAAAAAAAAAAACATTGAAAAATGGTCTTAACTTAAAGGTTTAATGACATTCACTTTTACACCACATTCAAAGTCTTTGTCCTGGTCCTTCAAAAGTGTACAAAAAGTTTTAAGTGAAAATTCCATTCCAGTGATCCATGGCAGGTGTTTTTCTCTCACATTTCTAAAGCCTTTTCAACTGCAATGAAAAAAGAAATCTTTGCCTGCGGGTGTCGCTGGTGAGGGATTTTGCCTGTCAATCATCGCCTCTGCTCCGCCCCCCCCCAAAGGAAAGGATAGGGGAGGGGAGGGGCGAGGAGGAGAGTGGGCGGGATTAATCGACTGTGACCTCACTGTCGAAGGGCCAAGCTCAGATTACTTTTCAGCCTAATTATTCACAAAACCCCAGACCACAGAAAATCCACTGAATGTTCTAAGTTCAGGTTTTTTGGGTGTAATTGAGGTCATAAAACCCCAAATAAAACATTGAAAATAAAAAAAGTGAAAATGAATGTCATGATACCTTTAATGTAAAGTATCGTAATATTAGACCTTGTCGAATGTTCAAGCATGTTCTAATCATGTATTATTTACTTTAAAAGATTTTCCAAATATTACAAAGCTAAATTACATTTTGGAAAGAAATAGCCAATTTAACACCGAGGTGCCCACTCTTCCTTGGTGCCCATCAATCCTGTAACCTTTAATTTGAGTCTTACAATTAAGACCAGTGGCCTATATTCTCTAAATACAATAAAATAAATAACGTTGTTACTGTAAACATGGTTGATAATTAATGGTCGCACGACAGCATGGTGCCACTGACTGCAGGCTCTGCTTCACCAAAGAGGACAGTGTACCTTAGCAACCATCAGTGTTTACCTTAGCAACCATCAGTGTATACCTTAGCTAGCAACCATGGAGGACGACATTGCTGAGCTGGAAGAAGACCAAAACGCCACACAAGAAGAGATAAAGCGTCTTAATGGACGGGTCGAGGAGTTAAAGTAAGGACACTGTAACTTATTAACAGACATTTCGCTCTCCATATGGTAGTAGGCTACAATAGTTTATTTGGACAAAATCCTCACCAGTCACCACTTAGGCTATTCGAAAGGCTAATCTCTGTTTTCTTTTTTTTTTACATAAAGCATCACTTACACCACCTTTAACGGACATGATCATGCACACGTTTCTGTACTAGTGCTATGTCATAATCATGTATTTAACTGACAACAGATAGCAAAAAGAAAGTGTGACCCCTTCCCGTAATCTAGGGATGTTGCTCTCTCTCTCTCTCTCTCTCTCTCTCTCTCTCTCTCTCTCTCGCGCCTTATTTTTAACTCTATGGTGTGCGCGCATCTCTCTCTCTCTCTCTCTCTCTCTCTCTCTCTCTCTCTCTCTCTCTCTCTCTCTCTCTCTCTCTCTCTCTCTGTGTGTGTGTGTGTGTGTGTATGTATGTATCAGGGAGAGAGGTAGAGAGAAAGAGTGGCCACCTGCAGGGCAACATGTGAACATTTTGTGATTATTAGAAGTGGAGACACATCACATGTAAAGGTCGGAAAGTAAAAGGTTCACTTAATCCAAATGCCAGAACCAGGAGTTACTTTTTGTGTCAAGTTTGAAGGCAAATGGACATCTGGTCTGCTATGAGTTGGTACTCTGGGGCTGTCCTCCAATTCTAGTAGTGAAGATTTGAGGAGTATTGGTCATGTACACCAGAAATCGCTGATCTTGTAGATTTGCAATTTGCCTATAATGACGTCATGCTCAAAATAGGGACACCATGGGTTGAAAGTGGGTTGAAACAGTAATACAGTATTTAAAATATTAGTCATTTTCCCACTCATTTTGTATTCCCTCCCTTGCAAGGCGCTCCAATGCATTCATCTTGGCAGAGAACGACATGTTTGAGCGCTTCATCGGTCGCCTGGATCCCAAAGAACTGCTTCCCCAGGATGCTGCTGAGACCCTGGGAGGACTGAGGGTCTCTCAGCTGGAGCTGGTACGTACCTTCAGACCGTAACCGGAAGAGTTGGGCACCACATCAAATACATATTCTCATTAAATTGCTACAAAACCTGTGGATAGCCAGTCATTTATAACATAAACAAGTTGCACAAGTTGAAGGGTACATTTAGGTCTGATAATGATGTACAGTACCTTGCATGTTCACATCATGCATACTTTGCATTATTTCTGACCATTTTTCCAAAGCACACATTTAGGTGCCCACTCGACCTGTATCATAATCCAGATACATACATTCTTTGCAACGTTCTCCTGCTCATGCAGTGGTGGAAGAAGTACTTTAACTTTTTGCAAAAGTAACAATACCACAATGTAGAAATGCTCTGTTACAAGTTAAAGTCCTGTAATCGAAATCGTACTTGACTTTAAGTACAAAGGTATTGGCATCAAAATATACTTAAAAATAAAAATTTGTCAAAATCTGTCAAATTTGCCAACATTAAAAATGGCAGATCTAGCTCCCAACGCAACACATCACGACATGCTGTGAGCTTGTAGATCTGCTGTTTTCCAATAGATGAAGTATAACAGGGGTCTTCAACGTTTTTTTAGGCCTAGGTCCCCTTAGCTGAGAGAGATGAAGCATGGACCCCCACTACATAGTGTATAACATTGTGTTGCAGCTTAAATGTTTTCATAGATTTCATAAATAACTTCATAGACTTGTTAGACAGCACTACCATCTGTGTTGGATTCATGTTAATGTGTATTTTTACGACTTGACAGTTGCTCTGTACTTGGTCTGCTCTTGATCTACATGCCCACAACGTGTCGCAGAGTGACGCATTGTGATCATGTAGATCTGCAATTTTTTGGAAAATGGTTCACCCAGTTTTGTTTAGCCTATGTGTGTGTGTGTGTGTGTGTGTGTGCGTGTGCGTGTGCGTGTGTGCGCGTGTGTGTCAGAATCGTGGAAGGAAGCAGAGGACTCGGTCCAGCACGCCAGACCGCCTGCAGCAGCTGACGATAGAACAGAAATCCAGCGTGGCTCGAAGAGAGCTGGCGGACACACGGTCCGACCTGGAGGCACTCAAACACAGCTCTGAGAAGACCCTGGAGGATTACAGGGTGATGACACGCACGACACACACACACACACACACACACATCATATCACATGTTGGAGATCACATGTTGGAATAATATTTGACCAGGAGTATCTATAATTTGACTCAAGTACTGATGTTGAGGACTTTGTCCACCACTGCTTCCATCCCCTGCAGGCCATTCTAGAGGAGGCACAGGTCCGTCTGACAGAGACCAGAAAGGACCGGTACGAGTTTGAGCGCGATGCAGCCAAACCTATGAGGGAGAACAAAGAGGAGATGATGGCATCTGAGAAGGTCCTCCGCTACCTCTTGGACAAGATGAAGTCCAAGGTTAGTCGTTAGCTAGATTTGTTGAGACATGCCAAAAAAAGCATAATTAATTTATTATCTTACCGGTGGTGCTGACAAAATAAACAAAATTAGTTGAGATCTAACTGTAGTCTACAATATGTGAAGTTGCTGAAATGTTTGGTATTCATGTATGAATGCAAAATGATGACTTTCATTTAATTTCATTGGTTTATTTTACCATGTGGCTGGAGAGACAGCGAGATCCCAAAACGGCGTTGGCGGCCGCCACGCCTCCGCCGCGCATCTGGCACGACCGCCGCGCGTCTGGCACGAGCGCCGAGCCTCAGCCACGAGCGCCGAGCCTCTGCCTCTCCGCCACAGACCGTCAGTTCTCCGCCGCACCCGCCGCGGCGGAGACGCCACCGTCACGGCGGAACCTGCCACTGACAGCCACTGACCGCCACGGACCCGCCACAACCCGTCACTGAGCGCCACTGACAGCCACAACCGCCACTGACCGCCGCCCGCCACAAGCGCCGCCTCCCGCCACGAGTGCCGCCTCCCGCCACGAGCGCCGCCTCCCGCCACGAACGCCAAGCCTGCCGCCACGAACCGTCACTGACCGCCACTGACAGCCACTTTCCGCCACTGACCGCCACTTTCCGCCCCGACCCGCCACTCTCAGTGGCGGTCCGCCACTCTCAGTGGCGGTCCGCCACTGACAGCCACTCCTCCGCCATGACCGTGGCATATTTTGCGCATTGAGACAGAGGAGCAGTTGAGATTTCATTCGGCCAGATCTTTCTCAATTTTACTTGAATTCTTATAATTTTTATGTTTATATGATCTGTCAAGTTTATATTTTCCGGTCTATCAGTCATGAAATGATTATATATTTTTTTTATAATTTATTATAATGTAAAACGATATCAAGCCGGAGTTTTCCGTGCGTAATTACGCACGTGGTCTGCTCTCCCCCCCCCTCTACACCGATAACTCTTTGCCAAAAATAGCCGATCTCCAAGCTCACACTCCGCGCATACAGTAAATAAGATGGTTATTATTATTCATATTATTATTATAATGACAAACAGTGAATGTCTGACGGACAGAAAGCCTTCTCGAATGATGCCCCGTTGAAATTATATCAAAACGAAATCAAAGTGAGTGTGCTCCAACGGCCTGGGTCTGTCTGTCTGTCTGTCTGTCTGTCTGTCTGTCTGTCTGTCTGTCTATATCTGTCAAGCTCCTTGCCAAAAATAGCCTATATACAAGCTCACAACGCCTCGCTGCGAGTGACCTTGTAGATCGGCTATTTTTGGTGTGAGTGAGTGTGCTCTAACGGGGGAACACCCTTCCACTTCGAAACACCTCCACATCGACGCACCCCCACTTCGACGCACCTGGGGTCCGACCCACCGGGGGTCCGACACATCGCTAGTCCGACCCGAAATGGATATTTCACCCCCCCACTCCGAAAGTGATTTTTCAAGTCTCTGCATATAAACTCATGCGTAAAATCGTGCGTAATATGCAGCTGTGATGCTCAGATTGACAAGCTCTACAGCTGCTACAGCAGATCTACAAGCTCATCGAATATTAATATTTTATTATTATTATTATTATTATTATTATTATTATTATTATTACAGCAGATCTACAACCTCATCAAATATTAATATTTTATTATTATTATTATTATTATTATTATTATTATTATTATTATTATTATTACAGCAGATCTACAAGCTCATCGAATATTAATATATTATTATTATTATTATTATTATTATTATTCAATATGTAATATTTATTATGTATTATGTATTATGTATGTATTATTTATTATTATTTGGTCCCTGAGTCCTGATGAGAATATAGACGAATCCACACGCCTATATTTATTTTATTATAATGTCAATACAAATATGTATTCTATAAATATTAATATACTAACATTTCCTGAATGAATGAACTTGGTGAAGTGTCTTGTATAGGGTCGGGGTGACATGTTGCTATAGTTGCTATTAATTACCCCAACCAACATCGAAGCACCTGCGTGCATTAATCCTTCATTAATGTCTGTCTGTCTGTCAAAAGTCCGCGCAGCGGCCGTAACACACACACACACACACACACACACACACACACACACACACACACACACACACACACACACACACACACACACACACACACAATAATAATTAAATGAATAATACATTGTATTAAAACCCCCGAATCTATCTATCTATCTATCTATCTATCTATCTATCTATCTATCTATCTATCTATCTATCTATCTATCTATCTATCTATCTAAAATAGCCGATCTAAGTTGTGAGCTTTTAGATCGGCTACTTTTGGCTAAACTTCTCCTCACAAAAGGGATGCTAATGTTCAAGTGGTTATAAAGTAAAAAACAATCATATCACACAAAGATTTGGCAGACCGCTGTAGTAACTCTGAGGACCCCCCTGTGTGTGTGTGTGTGTGTGTGTGTGTGTGTGTACGCACGGACCGCGTCGGCCGTGTGTCCATCCAACCACCACCCCCCCAGCTCCCGAGGCTATCCGCGAGCCCCCCTCCCCCCTTCCCCGCTCCTCCGGGTGTCACTCATTGTAAAATATAGGCCTACTTAAAGTTTCAAACATAAAAGTAATATATTTGAAAATAGCACATCTAAGCTCCTATTGTAAGCTTGTACATCGGCTACTTTTTTTTATAGCCTATAAAATATGTCTCAAGGTTCATGTAATAATTTATATCTGCAAAGTGTAGGATTATTATTATTAATATTCTTTGCATATTCCAATACAAACCAATGCTTCAGTGCATGCGCTCCAGCGGTACGCCCACTGTCTGTCTGTCTGTCTGTCTGTCTGTCTGTCTGTCTGTCTGTCTGTCTGTCTGTCTGTTTGTCTGTCTGTCTGTCTGTCTGTCTGTCTGTCTGTCTGTTCACGCCGCGACCGTAACACACACACACCACACACACACACACACACACACACACACACACACACACACACACACACACACACACACACACACACACACACACACACACACACACACACACACACACACACACACACACGCACGCACGCACAGTTAACCCCGAGACTATGTTCCCCCCAAGGTGAATAAATAATAATTTAAGAAATAAAAAATGATATTAAAACCCCTAAATCTATCTATATATCTATCTATCTACATAAAATATGTAATATAAGCTCACAACGTAAATCGGCTATTTTTGGCTAAACTTCTCCTCAGAAAAGGGATGCTAGTGTTCAAGTGGTTAAGGTAAAAAAAAAAAAAAATCACACAAAGATTGGGCGGACCCCTTTGCTGGAGCGCACTCAAGCCTTAGTTGGAATTGGACTATGCAACGAATAATAATATAATAATAATCCTACACTTTGCAGATTATTATATTATAACCACTTCAGCCATATTTTATACATAGGATATAAGAAAAATAGCAGATCTACAAGCTCACAATGGGAGCTTAGATGCGCTATTTTCAAACATTGTATTACTTTCATGGGGCGGGGTGGAGGGGGGAAGGGGGGGGGGGTCGCGGATTGCTTCGGGACCAGTGGCGTTCCCAGGAATTACATTTAAGGCAGGCGAGATCCCCCCCCCCCCCCCCCCGGGGGAAAACGGAAAAACGTTAATAAAAACAATATGCAAGTATATTCAATGTATGTATTTTTATTCTAAAAAAAGGGCAGCATAACAGAAAAGGCGAACATGATGACCTGCACAAATATTATATTTGGTAATGAATGGCTAAAGCTGCTCTCAGAGCCCCTTTTATGCCAGGTGAGTACAGGTGATGGCCCAGACCCCCCACACATGGCATTCCTGGCACCCCATGAAAACAAAGGCATACATTTGCATCATAGACGAGGGTCGCTCTACTGACTACGGTAATGATTGGCTGCCTGCCCGCGTGAATGGACGAGGAGGCGGGGGGCTAATGGCTCGACGGCCACTATTTTAATAAAAGGAGGATTAATGAAGGATTAATGCACACAGGTGCTTCGATGTTGGTTGGGGTAATTAATGACTATAGCAACATGTCATCCCCGACCCTACGAGACACTTTACCAAGTTCATTCATTCATGAAATATTAGTATATTAATATTTAGAGAATACATATTTGTATTGACATTATAATAAAATAAATATAGGCGTGTGGATTCGTCTATATTCTCATCAGGACTCAGGGACCAAATAATAATAAATAATACATACATAATACATAATACATAATAAATATTACATATTGAATAATAATAATAATAATAATAATAATAATAATATATTAATATTCGATGAGCTTGTAGATCTGCTGTAATAATAATAATAATAATAATAATAATAATAAAATATTAATATTTGATGAGGTTGTAGATCTGCTGTAATAATAATAATAATAATAATAATAATAATAATAAAATATTAATATTCGATGAGCTTGTAGATCTGCTGTAGAGCAGCTGTAGAGCTTGTCAATCTGAGCATCACAGCTGCATATTACGCACGATTTTACGCATGAGTTTATATGCAGAGACTTGAAAAATCACTTTCGGAGTGGGGGGGTGAAATATCCATTTCGGGTCGGACTAGCGATGTGTCGGACCCCCGGTGGGTCGGACCCCAGGTGCGTCGAAGTGGGGGTGCGTCGATGTGGAGGTGTTTCGAAGTGGAAGGGTGTTCCCCCGTTAGAGCACACTCACTCACACCAAAAATAGCCGATCTACAAGGTCACTCGCAGCGAGGCGTTGTGAGCTTGTAGATAGGCTATTTTTGGCAAGGAGCTTGACAGATATAGACAGACAGACAGACAGACAGACAGACAGACAGACAGACCCAGGCCGTTGGAGCACACTCACTTTGATTTCGTTTTGATATAATTTCAACGGGGCATCATTCGAGAAGGCTTTCTGTCCGTCAGACATTCACTGTTTGTCATTATAATAATAATATGAATAATAATAACCATCTTATTTACTATATGCGCGGAGTGTGAGCTTGGAGATCGGCTATTTTTGGCAAAGAGTTATCGGTGTAGAGGGGGGGGGGGGAGAGCAGACCACGTGCGTAATTACGCACGGAAAACTCCGGCTTGATATCGTTTTACATTATAATAAATTATAAAAAAATATATAATCATTTCATGACTGATAGACCGGAAAATATAAACTTGACAGATCATATAAACATTAAAATTATAAGAATTCAAGTAAAATTGAGAAAGATCTGGCCGAATGAAATCTCAACTGCTCCTCTGTCTCAATGCGCAAAATATGCCACGGTCATGGCGGAGGAGTGGCTGTCAGTGGCGGACCGCCACTGAGAGTGGCGGACCGCCACTGAGAGTGGCGGGTCGGGGCGGAAAGTGGCGGTCAGTGGCGGAAAGTGGCTGTCAGTGGCGGTCAGTGACGGTTCGTGGCGGCAGGCTTGGCGTTCGTGGCGGGAGGCGGCGCTCGTGGCGGGAGGCGGCACTCGTGGCGGGAGGCGGCGCTTGTGGCGGGCGGCGGTCAGTGGCGGTTGTGGCTGTCAGTGGCGCTCAGTGACGGGTTGTGGCGGGTCCGTGGCGGTCAGTGGCTGTCAGTGGCAGGTTCCGCCGTGACGGTGGCGTCTCCGCCGCGGCGGGTGCGGCGGAGAACTGACGGTCTGTGGCGGAGAGGCAGAGGCTCGGCGCTTGTGGCTGAGGCTCGGCACTCGTGCCAGACGCGCGGCGGTCGTGCCAGATGCGCGGCGGAGGCGTGGCGGCCGCCAACGCCGTTTTGGGATTTCGCCCCTCCTGTGTGGCTGTCACATTGCAACATAAAGTTGTTTTACATTTATACTTCAGTGCAAATAAGCCATGTTAATAGCAATGTGAAAAGTACATTAATAGATCCAAGCTAGGGAGCTTCAACTGGCAGTGATTTTAAGATTTATTTTAATGCATGCGCGGGTGCTCGTGTGTGCGTGCACAAGGATTTTGTGTTTTATTCTTTCGACAGGTATGTTCTGTACAAATCTATATTCCTGTATATGCATTTTTGGTAAATAAAAAACTTGAACCAATCAAAAACACCCAACGCAGGACAACCAGGTGGAGAAGCTTCGGCTGAAGAACCAGGCACTGAGAACCCAGAGCAGAAAACTGCAGGTGCAGCTCCGTCAGAGGAGAGAGACAGAAGAGGACCTGAACGAGGTACGGACAGGAAGTGACATCACAACGAGGTCCAGAGGCTCCACATAGAGAGGACAGAGAGGGACATACGTTTAGGGCAGTGTTTGGCAACAGGTGGCCCGTGGGCCAGAACTGGCCTGCCAGCGATGATATCTGGCGCGGCAAATTATTTAGTAAATAGTTAACAAATGATGTGACAGTCCTACATATAGGCTAGTAGTGATACTCAAAGTGGGGTCTGATAGTTTGGAACTAAATTGACCCTAAAAGGTATGTAGTGTAATGGACATTCTTGTAGTTACAGAGTGTACAAGAATGTACACACTTGTACACTCAGTTATGGGGGTTATTTAGGTCTATGACCTAAATTTGCATATTAAACTGTGGTTCATTGAATTTTAAAAGTTTGAGAACCCCTGGGCTATAATGTCCAAATAGAGAATCTACCCCCACCTGAAGAATTCAGCTGTTATTTCTAAGAGACCTTGAGCTCCTATACTATGAAAGCTTGTTTATCTCCGTTCAAAAGGGAGTTTGTCTGTCTCCAGAAATTCTTTTTGAACCTTTTAATGAACTAAATATCCCCTTTGTACAACATTCAAGGAGGAGGCCTGCACAAAATGATTACCCCACGCATTTCTATCTGCACCTGTAACATTTGATTACACACACAGTTCTATCAGTATGCACCACACAAATCTTTATTTACTTTTATAACAGTCAAAGTTCCAGTTCTTAAATCAATCATTGATTAAGTTCTGGACCACCATCAAATGACTTCCAGAGAGTCCCAAGCTAAATGATTGATAGAGTTTAAACTAAGGCTAAAGTGATGCGATGCATTTTTTTCAGTTGAAGATATTCTGCTTTCAGAAGAATATTGTATTTACTTTATATATTTATATTTTAAGATATATAGGCTATCGTTCTTCAAAGTATAAATACAGCTGAACACTTTGTTATGTACATCCATCCAGGCTGAATTCCAGCACCAGAAGATCAGAAACAGTGAACATGTGGGGAAGATTGATGAGAGCAACAAGGAACTGTTACGCCTCAAACTGCTGTCTGGAAGCACTCAACAACTCACCTCCAACAAGGTAACTCCACCTTATACTTTGGTATTGGGGTCCGAAAATAGCCGATCTACAAACTCGCAATGTTTTCTTGTTTTCCAGACCTGGATATTTGTCGTAGGACGAAGTGTAAAATAGGGAATTAATCTATGAGAAAACATTAGAAATATGGAGATACAAGGTATATTGCTTTCTATTCGTTAACAGTTGTGCTAGTCAGGTTTGTTATTGAGTTTGGTTTAACACTTTACACATCAGCAGGTTCACAGTCTGTCAATGTTATTTCATTAAACATAACAGTCTATATCGTCTCTGTCGGGTGAAAACCTCTTTATGTTCAAAACTGTTACTTTTCAGGATTCAAATTCAAAAACAGCAAAAGTAGCAGATCTGCAAGCTCAAAACACGTCGCTTCGCGCCGCGTTTTGAGCTGCTAATTTTGATGCTTTTGTGTGACGCTGTAGGAGGGAATTAATTTACGAAAAAACACAAAAAGTTAAAACATGGAGATAAGAGGTTTCTGCCCGCCCGACAGCAACAATATTTTCCTCTCCCCCTCCAATTCCGCTCAAATACCTCCATGTACACTGAAATAGTGTACACTGAAATGTGTACACTGAAATAGGGCATTAATTTATGAAAAAAACATAGAAATATGAAATATGGAGATACAAGATTTATGTCCAACAGCGAGTGTGTGTGTGTGTGTGTGTGTGTGTGTGTGTGTGTGTGTGTGTGTGTGTGTGTGTGTGTGTGTGTGTGTGTGTGTGTGTGTGTGTGTGTGTGTGTGTGTGTGTGTGTGTGTGTGTGTGTGTGTGTGTGTGTGTGACAGCAAAAGAAGCTGCAGAGCGTAACGTGTGAATCAGAGCAGCTGAGTAACGACATCGCCAACAGGAAGGATCTGCTGTTGAAGATTGAGGCGGAGACCGCCCAGGTCCATGAGGTATGTCTCTCACACACACACACACACACACACACACACACACACACATACCTTAAACCCTACATACTGTACATTGTTGACCAAGGCTCTGTCCTGGCTGGGCCCCCTCCTTCTTTTTCCTTTAAAAAAAAAAAAAACTCTGCACCAAATTTCTATTGCGAAAATAGCAGATCTACTTGCTCACAACGCATCACAATATGCAATTTTTGCTATGTTTTAGTTTTTTTCTAATTATGTTATTGTTTATTTCTCAATAATGACCTGCTCCCCATTGATTATCCCTTGCATAATTATTGATCATTAACCACTTAAGCTGTGTTTCAGCTATTCGAAAATAGCAGATGTACAAGCTCACAACGCATAACATTGTTGCGAGCTTGTACATCTGCTCTTTTTGAAAAAGTTAGATTATTAATTTATAATTTGATTAAGTATCGATAATCTAAACCTGCAAAGTAACTAGTAACTAAAGCGATCAAATAAAAGTACAACATCTTCCTCTGAGATGTAGTGGAGTATAAAAGAATGTATAAAATGAAATACTCAAGTAAAGTAAAAGTGCCTAGAAATTGTACTTAAGTGCAGTACTCGAGTAAATAAACGACTTAGTTACTAACACTACACCCGTGATAAACATAGACATATAAAGGTAGACGCCTCCTCCGGCTCTGAGGCGTCTGTATCTCGGGTGCCATTTTGGAGAAGGCAAGTTTCCTGACTACTGGCCAATCACAGCGCGTCTTTTCCGGGACTTGTCAGAATCTAGTTGTATAAAGATATAACAGGATATTTTTATACAAGTAGATTCTGACAAGTCCCGGAAAGGACGCTGTGATTGGCCAGTAGTCAGGAAGCTTGCCTTCTCAAAAATGGCGGCCGCGATACAGGTCACTCCAATGAACTGCAGAGGCCAATGAGGTATCTAGGTTTCTATATCTATGGTGATAAAACCACCTCGAACCTTGAACCTTGACTCTTGAACCTCATGTCCGCTTGTCCCTGATCGTCAGGAGCTTTCAACGGCAGAGAGGCTGAACCAGAAGCTGTGCAGTCAGCTGGCAGAGTACAGCGTTCCTGGGGTCCTGCAGTACATCCAGGTCAAGGACAAACACAACAAGCTGCAGGGCAGCCTCCGCACCTGGGAGAGGAAGATGGAGCTGGCTGAAGTAAAGCTTTAACCTCTGAGAATACCATCAGCGCGGACACAGCCTGTCACACACTGTGTAGTCAAGATTCCCAAACACTGAGTGAGGACCCATTTGTGGGTCGTGGACACATTTTTATGGGTCACAAATAAATATACCTATGGTATTTAAAAAAAAAAAAGATCAAAGAAATTCCATGAATTAAAAAAAATAGAAAAAAAAGAACCTTAAGAAGGAGTGAAAATAGCAGATCTAGAAGCTCACAACGCGTTGCATCGTGACATGTTGTGAGCTTGTAGATCTGCTATTTTCACTAGTTTGGGTCACGGGAAGACATACAATTTCCCTTTTGGGTCTTCAGCTAAAAAGTTTGGGAACCACTGGTGTAGTGTATACATGAAACATTACCATTATATCCATATTTCACCTTTTTGTGTTTTTTCGTAAATTAATGCCCTACTTGCCCTATCACACAGTGTCACTCAAAAGTAGCAGAGCCGTAAGCTCGCAACACATTTTGAGCTTGTAGATTTCTACAGACGCAATCTGTCACACTACACTGTACATAATTATTATCTGTATTTATATGATCAGACACAGCCTGTCACACTACACTGTAGTACACACATTTGTAAAAAGAAAAAGAAAGGTCAAGGACAAGAAGCGAAAATAGGCGATCTACAAGCTCACAATATGTCGCGATGCAACGCATTGTGAGCTTGTAGATGGGCTCATTTTGAAATTAAAATAAAAGACATGGGGACCCATGGGGGACCTCAGGCAATTGCGTATGATGCAGTTTTAAGGGTTTCTGAGGCACATTTTCTAAACATTAGATCGATTGATTGAGTGATTGATTGATTGATTGATTGTGTTGTTCTCCAGATGACAATGAAGACATCTAGCAAGTCCTGGAATCATCAGAGGATCTCTGCTGCTGGTGCTGGAACCAAGGCTGAGGCTTTCCAACCCTCTGTAAACCTTCCAAACATAGTCACAGCCACAACCATATCAACCTAGCATATTCAGTACTTGTTAAGGGTGACGTAACGATCACGTAATCGTTACGTCATCTCCACAATGAAGTGGCGATGACGTAATCATTACCTCAATCTCCTTGTCTATATTAACTCCACCTCCTGTCTTCTCTTGTTTGTTCCGTTATCAAGCTCATCTTAATTTACTGTTGATAATCTCATAACTTTGTTGTAAGCTTACTTGTGTGGTTCTGTAGAATTACATTGGTTATTATTACTTGACAGTCCTTTTCCGAATCATCACCCTTGAGAATAAAAATAAAATATGTAAAAATTGTTACATGGTTAACACATAGACATTTCTCAGAACTTTGAACTTTCATCTAACAAACACTTTCATATGTCTGTCCACTTTTTCAATGGAAACCAGGTGAGAAGGTCATAGTCTATCACTGGTAAACATATACATATATATAACATTTTGCTGTTCCAAATTGGAGAAATCTCAATACATTATGGTAAAACACTTTATTACTTCAATACATTATGGTGACACTTCATTACTTCAATACATTATGGTAAAACATTTCATTACTTCAATACATTATGGTGAAACACTTCATTACTTCAATACATTATGGTAAAACACTTCATTACTTCAATACATTATGGTAAATTACTTCAATACATTATGGTAAACACTTCATTACTTCAATACATTATGGTAAAACACTTAATTACTTCAATACATTATGGTAAAACACTTCATTACTGCTGTTTGAAATCAATCCAACCTACAACGGTGTATGTGGAATTATGGATTACGGTATTGCAGAGCATTCTGGAATTATCTGCCTATATAACTGCCAAAAAAAAAACTTGGATTGATGTAAGTCTAACGGTCCTTTAGAGAAACTTTATTATGTGAAAGAAAAAGCCATCTAATGGTTTCTATAGCACACATTCTATGAATGCAGTTATGCTATGTGATGTATTGGTGCCATGTGATTTATTTGACAATTTGTGTTTTTTATTTACGATTGTGTATATTCTGGGTTTAAGTTATACGTTTACTCGTATATCTTTTACCAAAATAAAATAAAATAAAGTATGTATAGTATAGAGTACATAAGGAGACTTTGACTCTTATGATCCAGGTTGGTTTGTTATATAATCATCTTAATTAGATAACATATTGTGAATTTAAACACTTTCAACCTGGCATCTCTATTTTGGCCGTGTGATCATAAGTGTAGATGTTCTAAAATATATTGCATTTCATCACTGCAAACAGTTTCCACGTCAAGGACCCAGGCATTTGCATTGATTGATCATTATTATTGATGGTGAAGATGACAGTTAGAGTAACAACTGTTTACAGTTTACTTGTCAGCCATGGTCCGGTCCATCCAGGTACGCAGTGCAGTGCACCCAGGAGGTGAAACCAACCAGGGTCCAGGGTTCCGTTCCATTCTTACACACCAGGCGGCCTCCAGAGTCACCCTGAAACAACAAGCAGTTGTTTTTTAACGTGTTTCATGTCTAAATGTCGTCTTGATGTTTTCCTCTCTTTTTAGTTTAACCCGTTCAGTGGCAACGACGTGTAACACGTCAACACAGTGTTTTCACTGTTTACGCTAGATGCCGCTGTTCGCCAACCTATGAGTGATCCTATGACTTCTGGAGAAGAGTATACCCGGAAATAACGTGATCACAACAAATCCAGCCCCGTCCAATCTAATGTTAAAGGATTTAGAAAAATACATTTTTCTCTGCTTTCTTGTTTTTTTCTTCGTTTTTCATGAGAACAAGCTATATTCAACCGCCAATAACTAAAGAACGGAGGGTCGCGGTGACCCGCTTCCCCCCCCCCCCAATAGAAGCAGAGACACGCCGCCGTCTTTTGCGACACTTGGTGCGTCGATCGTCCTCGATCGAAATATTCTGTGGCTCTTGAAAGATTATAGTAAAAATGGTCTAGCCCCAGCCACACACCCTGTGCCAGGAGGGAAGTTGTCAGTGTCAGCCAGACACACAGGGGACACATGACTACTCATCTGGGCAGGGTGTAGGTGTAGGTAATGACAGTTGGTTATCGGTAAGCCAAGTACGGATTTTGGTGAGTTCAGACTTGAGAGCTGGGAGGTATGGGGCCCTTTATTACAAAATGGGACAAAAATGCAGTTTATGTATTTATTAGATCCCCATTAGCTTACTGTACTGCTACTCTTCCTGGGGTCTCAACCAGCATCATCACAACACAATTTACATCAATACACAACATTCATTCAACAAACTGGTCAGGCCACTACTTGGCCTCACACCCAACTCATCTAACGCCTGTTCATTAAGCTAGGGTGGGATGGCTCAAGGTAGAGGACAGAGTGCAGCAACTTGCAATGGGCCTGTCTACAAGATACACTACACCACAAAGGCACCCATGTACCTGTCAAACTACTTCAAAAACGCTAAAGACGTCCACAATCACAACACCAGAGGGAGCTCCACAAATTCAACCCAGATTTGGTTCAAACAAAGGGTTAAATTTGTTCCATGCTATGCCACCAAAATGTGGAATTCCCTACCAACAGTCATAAAAAAGTGTGACTCCTTACTCTCCTTCCAAACCGCTCTAAAATAGTACTTACAGGTGGATGCAATTCGGAACTGGCCCCCGTAAAAAGTCCCCCCCCCCCCAACCGCTTACTGTACATATTTTTCTCTTTTATTACTGCTTGTTTATATGATGTATATGCATTGACATTAAATGTTTCGATGAATTTAGTACAAAGGACCCCAATGGAAACAAGCCACAGTGCTTTCTTGGGTTTAATCCTCTTAACAGACCTTGTATTGAACTGTACTTAATTTTTTTTTGCAAACAGCTGATAAGGTACACAAAGACACTAACTCATAACCTGTCTAATACATACCATAGCTCTATATTACTATTTAATCTTCAACATAATTGACACATCTCTTAACTCAAGCTTAAATCTCAAAATAAATATTATAGTGGGATGTATAGCTCATATATTTTCTTTTTTACATCACTTCTTGTGTGAACAAATACAATTTTAACTTTTTCTTAAAACTCATATATTACTTTCAGTTGAGATCCTGCATGCAGAATTCTGCAAAACTATGATCCGGGTTCAAAGAAAAAACCCAAACTCTGCATGCAGGGCTGAATTAGAACAATATCCTTTATTCATAAATGTACAAAAAAGATCTATTACATTCTGGAGCCATATTAACCCATTAAGACCGGGAAAGCATCTGGTCATTTTAGATTTGAACCATTTAACCGCTATTTTATACTTTGGCTATTCAAAAATAGCAGATATACAAGCTCATAGCTATGTGCTTGAAGATCTGCTATTTTTGAAAAATCATGAACATTTTGTTCAAATCTTTGAATATGTATAACTTTAAAGCTAACATTTTTAACTAAAAGCTTTGCTTCTGGGGTCCCTGGAACAACACGTTTAGAGAGCAGTGGTGTAAAGTAACTAAGTATATTTACTCAAGTACTCTACTTAAGTACAATTTTGAGATATTTTTTACTTTACTGGAGTATTTCCAATTTTCTGTACTTTTACTTCTACTCCACTACAGAGGCAAATATTGTACTTTTACTCCACTACAATTAATTGAAAACTTTAGTTACTAGTTACTTTGTAGATTTTGATTATTATTACAAAACATACACTCACTTCAGCCCTACAGTATATACATTTCAGCCTTTTGAAAATAGCAGATCTACAAGCTGACGCATTGTGACAGACAGACAGACAGACAGACAGACAGACAGACAGACAGACAGACAGACAGACAGACAGACAGACAGACAGACAGACAGACAGGGCAATAGAGAAAGACAGACAGACAGTAAATAAGACTCGTAGGAGCTCTATATACATTTCAGCCATTTGAAAATAGCTGATCTACAAGCTGACGATGCACTGTGACAGACAGACAGACAGACAGACAGACAGACAGACAGACAGACAGACAGACAGACAGACAGACAGACAGACAGTATAGATTAGTGTCATTGTTGAAGTTCTTGTTTGTCACCTGAACAGATCAGCTCCAGACTGGAGAAGGAACTAGCAGACCTCATTGTTACACACTCCCTCAGTGAAGATTCATCTCCAACACAGTTAGATCTTATCTCCCATGTAGGTTGACGTGTAGAACCATCTCTCTCTCTTGTAGAAACAGCAGAGCCACAGTGCAGCGCACTGCACACTACAGATGATGACTTATGGATCCAGTATTCAGGATCCACTAGTCTCCATTCTTTCTGGTGTTTCACCTCCAGTCTACCAGCACAATGACTGGTTCCTCCCACCAACCTAATAGGCTCTGTACACAGACAATAGAATATGCATTAAGAACTGTAGTGTCCCTATTTTAGTGCCTCGGAAACCCTAACTCTAGCCTCGGAAACCCATGCCTTTTTTTTTGTTTCAAAAGGAAGAAAAAAAAGCCTGGGGGAACCTTGCAGGAACGGTGGTTTAGGAGTGGGAGTGAACCTTGTTATCTCCTAACCAATCAGAGTGCAGAGGGGCGTCGCTCTAAAATTGGTGACGTCAGCGTGTTCCGCGCACAGGCCGGGGGGGGGGGGGGGGAGGCATAGATTGGTGAAGCAATAGGAAGCGGCGCTGGTACAGAGCGCAAGGCTTTGGATCTGCCCTTCAAGACCTTCGATAGGGCTGGCTCCTCCAGTCTAAGTGTTAACTGTCAGCAAAAATAGATGATCTGTAAGCTCACAACTCGTCACAATACAAGCTTGTAGATCTGCTATTTTAGAGTGAAAACGGGAGTGGGCCTAGTATAGAGCCCTTGGGAATACAGTGAAATAAATATAGGTTTAAGTGGTTAAAAATTATTATTTGACTGTAAACTGATAATCAAAGCTAAAGTGTAGTTTGTCTTTTACCTGAGCAGGTGAGTCCAACAGTCTTGTCAGGTGAGCAGGTGTTTCTAGTTGAGTCTGAGGTTCTACAGTCCAGGAGAACAGACTCGTGGCCTGCACACTGGAACTCTTTGGTCCACATTGGAGCCTTCACTTCTCCATAGAGTGCCCCCTGGAGGACTGAAGGAGCACCACAGCCAAACTCCCTACAGACCACCTCTGCATCCTGCTGGTCAAAGTCACCTTCACACACTGAGACCCACGACTGATTAGACTTCACCTCCACTCTGCCTGAACACACACTAGTCCCTTTCACCAACCTTACAGACTCTGAAGAGAGAGAGAGAGAGAGAGAGAGAGAGAGAGAGAGAGAGAGAGAGAGAGAGAGAGAGAGAGAGAGAGAGAGAGAGAATATAACATGCATACAAACTGGCTCAATAGCGCCCCGTGCCAAACAGGACAATGTGGTATTGCAGGTGAAAGTGCTTTATAAGCCAGAGAGAAGTTAGTTGGAATGAGTATATATGAGGCTTGATTTAGGCTCAAACCTTTTAAAAAACGTTTGAGGGACATAAACAATATGATATTAAATATTATTATAATTTTTTAAATTCATGGTGTAGATCCTTTAACGTCCAAACAACAACACAGTGGACTAAAGGCAGCTAAAGTGACAGAAACTTAACTGAGGATTTAAAAAAAAAAAAGGGGGGGGGGAATAAAAGTTTGGCGTGGGAGTGATTTAGTGACGTTCTTAACCCTGCTGACGACGACGAGTCTTATGGATATGTCTTGCGATGTGAGAAAGTGACAGAGCGCTTGTTACCATGGATATGGATGTAAACAGTCATTACAGAGGTGATGGTAACAGTGGTGAGAGACATTGTTTGTACAAGTACATATCCATGTAGAATAGGGAGGTATTGTACCGTGACGTGACGTCACGTCAGGGTGCAAATCAGTTTGGCCTGTTTTGAGACCAATTTACAGAAAACCCCAGATTTGGTGTGAAAGCCTGAGTGTTCAAACTGTGGTATTTTTGAGGATAGAAGAGAGGTAGGGGACACCAAAAACACACAAAAAAGGGGGGGAAATGTAAAAATTCATGGTGTAGTCCCTTTAAAGGACCCCATGCCAGCAAAAGCACGTGTTGTAGGCTAGGTGGCTAATTTGTGCCTGATGGAAAATGAACTAATATTAAAATACTACTGCTTTTTACAAGCTATAATAGGCCTATAATAGATAGATGTCATTAATTTAATTCCCACATAATTTCACCCGCAGTTTATCCAATATTAATTAATAATTATATTTGATTGATGCAAATCCGCCCAAACTGTGGTTATCCGCGATCCGCACACCTATAGTGAGCAGGGTGGGGCTTCCTACAATTTATCTTAATGGCTCATTGGAGAGCACCTGGGCCCGGTGCCTCCAGGAGTCTATAAATAGCCTGTCCATGCCATTCTGTGATGAGAGCCAGAGGAGACAGACCTGCTGTCTCCATCAGCTCTACTCTGTTCTCCATGCCCTGTTATAATATGTTTGACTTTACTTTCAATCCACACCCTGCACTATAGTACTATGCTCCACTCATGCACACTTACACTACTGACTTATTGACTCCACACCTCATTGGATCCTTAGGTTTATCCTGTTCTATGATGTTACTTTACATTCAGTATATGCCTGAGTTGCCTTTTTGAGTTTATTTAATAAACATACTTTGTTACACTTTTCCATTGGTCTCCCTCCCCCATTATTTGTCGTGGCAAGAGCCAGCCATGACACTGTCAAAGTACTTCAAATACGTCAAAGACGTCCACAATCACAACACCAGAGGGAGCTCAGATTTGGTTCAAACAAGGGGTTATTCATTAAACATTTGTAGGCCTCAGGTCTTAATGGGTTAAAAAGAGCAGTGGTGTAAAGTAACTAAGTACATTTACTCAAGTACTGTACTTAAGTACAATTTCCAGTACTTTTACTTCTACTCCACTACATCTCAGAGGCAAATATTGTACTTTTAGTCCACTACAATTATTTGAAAGCTTTAGTTACTAGATACTTTGGTAGATTTTGAACACCCACTTCAGCCCTATATACATTTCAGCCATTTGAAAATAGCTGATCTACAAGCTGACGACGCATTGTGACAGACACACAGACACACAGACAGACAGTATAGATTAGTGTCATTGTTGAAGTCATTGTTTGTTACCTGTACAGATCAGCTCCAGACTGGAGTCGGACATGCTAGACCACATTGCTCCACACTCCCTCAGTGAAGATTCATCTCCAACACAGTTAGATGTAATATACCATGTAGGTTGACGAACTTCACGTGTAGAACCATATCTCGTTTCTGTAGAAATAGCAGAGCCACAGTAGAGCTGTCTACACACTACAGATGATGACTTATGGTTCCAGTTTTCAGGATCCACTAGTCTCCATTCTCCCAGGTGTTTCATCTCCAGTCTACCAGCACAGTGACTGGTTCCCACCAACCTAACATCATCAGGCTCTGTACACAGACAATAAAACAAGCATTAAGAACTGTAGTGTCCCTATTCTAGTGTTAACTGTCAGCAAAACTATACAGTCTGTAAGCTCACAACTCGTCACAATACAAGCTTGTAGATCTGCTATTTTAGAGTGAAAACGGGAGTGGGCCTAGTATGGAGCCCTTGGGAATACAGTGAACTAAATATAGGTTTAAAGTGGTTAAAAAAGTAATATTACTTTGACTGTAAACTAATAATCAAAGCTAAAGTGTAGTTTGTCTTTTACCTGAGCAGGCGAGTCCAACAGTCTTGTCAGGTGAGCAGGTGTTTCTAGTTGAGTCTGAGGTTCTACAGTCCAGGAGAACAGACTCACTGCCTTCACACTGGAACTCTTTGGTCCACATTGGAGCCTTCACTTCTCCATAGAGTGCCCCCTGGAGGACTGAAGGAGCCCTACAGCCAAGCTCCCTACAGACTACCTCTGCATCCTGCTGGTCAAAGTCACCTTCACACACTGAGACCCACGACTGATTAGACTTCACCTCCACTCTACCTGAACACATACTAGTCCCTTTCACCAACCTTACAGACTCTGGAGAGAGAGAGAGAGAGAGAGAGAGAGAGAGAGAGAGAGAGAGAGAGAGAGAGAGAGAGAGAGAGAGAGAGAGAGAGAGAGAGAGAGAGAGAGAGAGAGAGGAATTTAAGGACTTTTTTTACCTTTATAATAGCAAAGAAACACAATTGCTGCATCAAAAGTAATCGACAAACTGGTCAAACAACGGCCAAATTGTCAAATAATATAAGAAAGAGGCAAACATTGAGTAAATAGCCGATCACCTACACCACAAAGACACCCATGTACCTGTCAAACTACTTCAAAAAGGTCAAAGACGTCCACAATCACAACACCAGATGGAGCTCCACAACTCACGTTCAACCCAGATTTGGCTCAAACAAGGGGTTAAATATGTTCTACTGCTATGCCACCAAAATGTGGAATGCCCTACCAACAGTCATAAAAAAGTGTGAAAAGTATGAATCATTAGTTCAAAACCGCTCTAAAAGAGCACTTAAGGGGGGCGCATGCTACCATTTACGGTGGTCACCTTATCACCTTATCACCTTATCACCGCGGTGGTGATAGAGAGAGAGCTCTCTCTAACATAGAGAGCGCTCTCTCTATCACCTAAAGGGTAATCTCTCAAGAACAGATTCTGCTCTGCGTTGGAATCTGTCGTGAATGTTCGTCATAACGTGTACGCACTGTGTGGGCGTGGGCGTGCCTTCAGATCAGGAAGCAGGCCGCGCTTTACCCAATCAAATGTAGTGGGCGGGATTTACGTGTCCGCTGATCCTTCCCTACTCGAAACAAGCCGAAACTAATTTAACAATAGCGTCCGCGGAGCAGACAAAACCACGGAAAGATATTCACATTTTAACTTGCTCTTTCATCATAGAAACAAGTGGGCTTATAACCAAAACGATCCATGTTCTCTGGGAGAAGTGGTGTTAGTGTTCCGTGTAGAAATATTGTTAGTGGGAATGAAAACATAGTCGCACCACCCGGACGTGGAGCGTGAAGGCAGACTAAAACCCCGGTTTCCTTGCGCACAGGTGCTGCGTCGTCATTGTCCCAGAGCCAGTGAGAGATAGTACAAACAGCAGAGGGCGCTGTTTTTCATTCTCACTGGCTCTGGGTTCCCAGATTGACTAATAATAAAGGGTGATAGGGTGACCACCTCATTTGGTAGCATGCGGGTCCCTTTACAGGTGGCTGCAATTCGGAACTGGCCCCTGTAAAAGGTCAAAGCCTTTTTTACAGAGAGAGAGAGAGTGCGCGCGAGAGAGAGAGAAAGACAATTTAAGGACTTTTAGACCTTTAGACAGACGAACGGATGGACGGACGGACACAGAGACAGACAGACAATATAGATTTGTGTCATTGTTGAAGTCAGTGTTTGTCACCTGAGCAGATCAGCTCCAGACTGTGGGAGGAAGCACTAGACCTCATTGGTCCACACTCCCTCAGTGAATATTCAGATCCAACACAGGTAGATGTAATATACCATGTAGGTTGATCTGTAGAACCACCTCTCCTTTCTGTAGAAACAGCAGAGCCACAGTGCAGCAGTCTACACACTACAGATGATGACTTATGGTTCCAGAAATTAGGATCCACTGGTCTCCATTCTTCCAGGTGTTTCACCTCCAGTCTACCAGCACAATGACTGTTTCCTCCCACCAACCTCACAGGCTCTGTACACAGACAATAAAATAAGCATTAAGAACTGTAGTGTCCCTATTCTAGTGTTAACTTTCAGCAAAAATAGACGATCTGTAAGCTCACAACTCATCACAATACAAGCTTGCAGATCTGCTATTTTAGAGTGAAAACGGCAGTGGGCTAGTATAGTGTGTACCGAAAAAATCCTGAAGGGGGCGTCAACAAGTGTCATTTGGTAGCGCGGACATCTTGGTGGGGTATAAACAGGTTGACTTAACATTGACCCCCACCAGTATGTCTGCAGCTACTATGCCCCCCCCCTCCCCCCCCGTGGCGACGAGACGTTGGCAAGCACTATAGAGCCCTTGGGAATACAGTGAACTAAATATAGGTTTTAAGTGGTTAGAAAAGTAATATTACTTTGACTGTAAACTCATAATCAAAGCTAAAGTGTAGTTGTTCTTTTACCTGAGCAGGTGAGTCCAACAGTCTTGTCAGGTGAGCAGGTGACAGGTGAGTCTGAGGTTCTACAGTCCAGGAGAACAGACTCGTTGCCTTCACACTGGAACTCTTTGGTCCACATTGGAGCCTTCACTTCTCCATAGAGCGCCCCCTGGAGGACTGAAGGAGCCCCACAGCCAAGCTCCCTACAGACCACCCCTGCATCCTGCTGGTCAAAGTCACCTTCACACACTGAGACCCATGACTGATCAGACTTCACCTCCACTCTGCCTGAACACACACTAGTCCCTTTCACCAACCTTACAGACTCTGGGGGGGGGGGGGGGGGGGAGAGAGAGAGAGAGAGAGAGAGAGAGAGAGAGAGAGAGAGAGAGAGAGAGAGAGAGAGAGAGAGAGAGAGAGAGAGTAAAAACAATGTAAGGACTTTTAGACCTTTTTAACTCTCTCAGTGCCAAGCCGCGAGTTATCCCAAGTTTTTTCTGAATGCCCTCAGCGCCAGAACAAAAGATCCAGAGTAAAAAAAAATATATATATTATTATTATTATTATTATAAATTTTTTTGGAAAAAAATGTTCAGAACCCAAGATATCATTATCTGAAGATTTGCAGCTCCATCCACTCTTTGTTTAACTTATAACTGAAAAAGGCTGTATCTTGCTTCCTAAGCACTTTTTTTTTACTTGAAAAAAAAAATTTGCTGGCAGTTTAGAGAACTTTTTATTTGATTTCATTGGCACTGAGAGAGTTAATACAAAAAAAAAAACACAATACTGCATTAAAAACTAATCGACAAACTGGTCAAACATTGGCCAAATTGTCATATAATAAGAAAGAGGCAAACATTGTGAAAATAGCCAATTTACAAGCTGACAACGCCTTGCAGCGTTGTAAGCTTGTATTTTGGCTATTTTCACAATATATATCTGTAGTATCTGAGTCAACAGACAGACAGAAATAGAGAAAGACGGAGAGAGACGGAGGGTGAGAGACAGACAGAAAGAGAGAAAGGGAGAGACAGACACAGACAGACACAGACAGACAGACAGACAGACAGACAGACAGACAGACAGACAGACAGACAGACAGACAGACAGACAGACAGACAGACAGACAGACAGACAGACAGACAGACAGACAGTATAGATTAGTGTCATTGTTGAAGTCATTGTTTGTTACCTGAACAGATCAATTCCAGTCTGTAGGAGGTAATATCAGACCATATTGCTCCACACTCCCTCAGTGAAGATTCCTCTCCAGCACAGTTCGATGTAATCCACCATGCATGTTGACGTTTAAAACCACCTCTCACTTCTGTAGAAACAGCAGAGCCACAGTGCAGCAGGCTACACACTACAGATGATGACTTATGGTTCCAGTTAGAACTATCAATATGGTGGTTCCAGCGACGAGGATACACTGGTCTCCATTTTCCCTGGTGTTTCACCTCCAGTCTACCAGCACAGTGACTGGTTCCCACCAACCTGACATCATCAGGCTCTGTACACAGACAATAAAATAAGCATTAAGAACTGTAGTGTCCCTATTCTAGTGTTAACTGTCAGCAAGAATAGACAATCTGTAAGCTCACAACTCGTCACGATACAAGCTTGTAGATCTGCTATTTTAGAGTGAAAACAGGAGTGGGCTCTATTGGGAATACAGTGAACTAAATATAGGTTTTAAGTGGTTAAAAGAGTAATGTTACTTTGACTGTAAACTAATAATCAAAGCTAAAGTGTAGTTTTTCTTTTACCTGAGCAGGTGAGTCCAACAGTCTTGTCAGGTGAGCAGGTGTTTCTAGTTGAGTCTGAGGTTCTACAGTCCAGGAGAACAGACTCGTTGCCTTCACACTGGAACTCTTTGGTCCACATTGGAGCCTTCACTTCTCCATAGAGCGCCCCCTGGAGGACTGAAGGAGCCCCACAACCAAGCTCCCTACAGACCACCTCTGCATCCTGCTGGTCAAAGTCACCTTCACACACTGAGACCCACGACTGATTAGACTTCACCTCCACTCTGCCTGAACACATACTAGTCCCTTTCACCAACCTTACAGACTCTGGAGAGAGAGAGAGAGAGAGAGAGAGGGGGGGGGGAGTAGGAGAGGGGGGTGGGAGAGAGATACAGACAGACACACAGACAGAGAGTGACCTTGAAAGTGACAATTTAAGTACTTTTAGACCTTTTTAATACAATAATAGCAAAACACAACTACTGCATCAAAAGTAATCGACAAACTGGTCAAACATTGGCGAAATTGTCAAATAATAATAAGAAAGAGGCAAACATAGCCAAAAATAAGCCGAAAATAGCCGATCTACAAGCTCATAATGCCTCGCAACGCGAGGCTCATAGCGGTGCCGCGCTATGAGCTTGTAGATCTTTTATTTTTGAATAGCCAAGGAAATCTAAAATGACACAGATGTGTTCCCATATTGAATGGGTTAAAGACCAGATCATTGTGGTGGTGTCAAAATCTGTGTCATTTTAGATGTGAACCACTTTAACAATTATTTTATACTTTGGGCTATTAGCCCTCATAGCACAGAGTGCCGTGCTATGAGTTTGTGTAAAATGCCTTAATTTTTCTGAAAAACGTATGTTGCTATAATCAGTGGTTCTCAAACTGTTTCATGTCAAGGACCCCCATTTTTCATAAATAGCAGATCTACAAGCTCATAGCGCACGATGCACAGATGCGTTCCCGGTTTTAATGGTTTAACCCGTTAAGACCGGTAACGCATCTGTGTCACTTTAGATTTCTTTGCCTATTAAAAAATAGCAGATCTACAATCATAGCATAGTTTGATATCATAGCGCGGCACCGAGTGCCACGCTAGAGAGAGAGAGAGAGAGAGAGAGAGAGAGAGAGAGAGAGAGAGAGAGAGAGAGAGAGAGAGAGAGAGAGAGAGAGAGAGAGAGAGAGAGAGAGAGATACACAGACAGACAGACAGAGAGACAGAGAGAGAGAGAGAGAGAGAGAGAGAGAGAGAGAGAGAGAGAGAGAGAGAGAGATACACAGACGGACAGACAGACAGACAGACAGACAGACAGACAGATAGTATAGATTAGTGTCATTGTTGAAGTCATTATTTGTTGTTACCTGAACAGAACAGCTCCAGATTGTAGGAGGAAGTAACAGACTGCATCGTTACACACTCCCTCAGTGAAGATTCATCTCCAACACAGGTAGATCGCATATACCATGTAGGTTGATTCAGAGAACCACGTCTCAATTCTGTAGAAACAGCAGAGCCACAGTGCAGCAGTCTACACACTACAGATGATGACTTATGGTTCCCGTCAGCAGGATACACTGCTCTCCATTCTTCCTGGTGTTTCACCTCCACTCTACCAGCACAGTGTCTGGCTCCTCCCACCAACCTGACATCACCAGACTCTGTACACAGACAATAGAATAAACAGTTAAATAAAGTAATATGACTTTGATAAGAAGAAAAACTTCTAGGTTACAATCTATAATATATGTGTTTACTGATGTGTGTTTACCTGTTGTGTGGAGAGCCTGCAGAGCTGAAGAGAAAAGGAAGAAGTACTTGAGTAAAAGTATCAATACCACAATGTAGAAATACTCTGTAGTAAAAGTATCAATACCACAATGTAGAAATACTCTGTAGTAAAAGTATCAATACCATATTGTAGAAATACGATGTTACAAGTAAAGTCAGGTATTCTAAATGTACTTGAGTAAAAGTACTTACAGTACCAAAAGTAAAAGTACTCATAATGCAGAATGTCCCATTTCAAAGGCTCTTAAATTGTGAAAAATAAACAAATATGAAAATAGCAAATCTACAAGCTCAAGGGAAGCCTACGATGGAATATCCTCCCAGCCACTCATATATATATATCCCCCAAGGACCCCCAGGGGTCCTTGGGGAGGTTCCCGGGGGTCCCTGGCAAAATGTGTCAATATAACGTCACAATCATTTTAACCACTTTAACCTTTATTACTTTGGCTATTCAAAAATATCTTGATGGAAATGAGCTTCAAGATAAATCCTGCATGTTTACACAAGATCATGTTCAGCTGATTGAATTCACATTCATGTATTGAATGTTCATTAAGGTTCATTGTCCCGTCTAAATAAACTAATAAAGTAAATATCTAGAAGTATAGGGTGTTTAATGTATGTTTATTTAATAATAATCTAAATCTACAAAGTAAATAGTAAGTAACGTTTTATAATAATTGTAGTGGAGTAAAACGTGTTGCTGAAGAAACACTCTAATGATTACTATCACAATAGAGCTATTTAACACTGTTACTGAACAAACACTCTATAGCAATTATTACTATCGCAATATAGAACTATTTAACACTGTTACTGAACAAACACTCTATAGCTATGATTACTATCACAATATAGAGCTATTTAAGACTGTTACTGAACAAACACTATAGCAATGATTACTATCAAAATATAGAGCTATTTAACACTGTTACTGAACAAACACTCTATAGCAATGATTACTATCACAATATAGAGCTATTTAACACTGTTACTGAGCAAACTCAGGTCTCAGGAGGAGGATTAGATCTACTCACCATGAAGGAGCAGAGAGGTCACAATCAGCCAAAGAACCATTTTCATCCTGCTGTCTGCTCCCTGAAGATACCATCACTCACTGTCTGCTCTGTGTCTGAAGCTCTACAGATACCTTCCTTCACTCACTGTACTATGACACTGTGTCCTGATATGTTATGATAATATGCCCCCTCCATAGCCTTCCTAAACACACACACACTCACGTGCACGTGCACGCGCAGTAAACGTATCATTACTGCGATGTAGAAATACTCTGTTACAAGTAAAAGTCCGGAATTCAAAATTGGCTTGAGTAAAAGTACAAAAGTGTTTGTATCAAAATGTACTTAAAGTACCAAAAGTAGAAAGTATTCATTATGCAGAATTTCCCATTTCATGTTTTAGGTTTGTATAAAATGTATAACAATCTGAAAATAGCTACCAGCTCTTGTAGATCGGCTTTTTTTTGGTATATCACTGTTATCATTGTCTCATTGTTTTTATTCACTTTTTTTTCATTATTACTATATTGCTTGTTATTCACTTAGTGTTAGGATGTATGTTATTTACCTGTTGTCTCTGTGTACGTAATGTTGTCACTTGTGTTATGTTATATGTTGTCGTGCTTTTTATTAGCACAACTAAACTGTCAACTTTCCCATGGAAAGAACTATCATCATGTTATGCATATGTATATACTGTAATCTGTTGTGCAAATCAAATAAATCAAATATGTTAAACAAATGTTATCACGCCAACAAAGCATTTTGGATGTTTGTTCTTCATGTCTATCCTGCACCAGTGTTTACTCAGCACTCTGGACTCTGCTCTGAGCTACTGGCTACTAATTAGCTACGAATCTGCAGGCCTCTCACAACAAATGTATGGACATTACCGAGGCTTCCAAATATAAACACAAGTTTCAACACAAAACACATTTGTAACCAGGCTGTATAATAGCATCCTCAAGACGTTGTTAATTTGGCACTTTAGTAAGGAATGCCTCTTCCAGGCTGTGGTCAAATGTTCAACCTACTTCTAAAATGGTCACTTCTCTGTCTGTCCTCATCAACAAAAACAATATCTGGTGTATTAGCTGTAACATCTGAAATGGCATCATTTTCATTATTGCACGGTTTGAACATGGCAGTTGAAACACAAGAGTGCTTATACATTTTGGCAAATGATGAAACATTTTTACACAACTTATGTCCTTAACTAATAGATCAACAATCCTGTCATGCCTAGCAATGTACATACCCTTATATACATAGCAGCCATTCAGAATATGTGACAGAGTTTCAGTAACTGGATTGTGGTCACGGTGCAGACAATGAGGAGGAAACGTATTAGGGAACCACAGAGAAAGAGTGAGTCTGGTTGGAAGGGCCTGTAATCTGGCTTTGACTGTAGAGGTGACTACTGTATATCCTCATCAACTGCATAATGTTTGAATATTGTATGAGAGACAGTGTGATCTGCAGCAGGAAGGCAAGCTAGCGTTCCTTGTAGTTTTCTCACACAGAGGAGCCAGTAGCTCAGACTCAGAGCAGAGTCCAGAGTGCTGAGTAAACACTGGTGCAGGAGATACATGAAAAACTAACACGCACGCACGCACGCACGCACGCACGCACGCACGCACGCACGCACGCACGCACGCACGCACACACACACACACACACACACACACACACACACACACACACACACACACACACACACACACACACACACACACACACACACACACACACACACACACACACACACACACGAGTGCACTTCATTCCGTGGATAGCCGCCTCGAAACCCCCAAATTGCGTGCATATGTACGGCGCTCCCTTTGTGACAAAACCATTTCGGAGGCACGCAGTCACAGGCGAACTGTCACCCCGTGAAGGACCACCGAGGGAGCTAAGGCGACCGAGTTGCCGTCCTGAACGGTGTGACGTTCGCCTGTGCCTACTCAGCGCCGTTTGAGTTATGTACCGATAGGCACAGAATCGTACATTTTGTTGTGGGGACTGCTCTGTTTCCGGGTTTTTCCGGGTTGCGACTGGTTACGCCCACCGTGGGACTCGCCGTACATATGCACGCAATTTCGGGGTTTCTAGGCGACTATCCACGGAATGAAGTGCACTCGTTCCGTGCAATGTTACGGTAATCTCTGGAGATCAGGCTGCACACACACACACACACACACATACACACACACACACACACACACACACACACACACACACACACACACACACACACACACACACACACACACTCTCTTGAACAGGGAGTGTCTGCCTAGGGTCCCCACCCAGCAGGATAGTTTTGCCACCCCAAGGCTGTTCTGACTGCATCAGGTCTCATTCAAGATGGCTGGATGAGTGGCCATTCAAGATGAATTCCCTTGGGAAACATCAAAAGGTCCTGTTGGTAATAGTGTTGATTTCGTCGACTAAAACTATGACGAAAAATGAATTACTTCTATTATTATTATTCATTATATAATATTTATATAATATAATATTATTATTATTCTCATTATTCTACTATTTATTACTTCTCTTATTATTGGGGGATAGAAAAAGTAGACAGACCCCCCGTGGGGGTGACCATAACCGTTTACTCCTCCAACGTGAATCCTTTTATATATATATATACACACTCAATACTGTCTCCTTGTGGGCTCAATGAAGAGTTTGATGTCAAGCCATCATCTATATAATTTATTCTTCATTTGTTCTAATCTTATATTTTTTTCTTTGTGTATCTGACATTTTGCACTGGTTCTGTTTTATCCTCTTTATTATTATTATTATTATTATTATTATTATTATTATTATTATTATCATCATCAAGCAGGTCCAGCATTAGGGAGCATCGTGTTGATGAAATGAGTTACTGGAGCCGCTTTTTACCGTAATTACACTAGTTAATGCGCAACGAAATTCGCACGGGGGCTCACTTTACCAGTAGGACAAAATTCTGGTGACGCGAGGTTACTTTACCAGGGGTTCGCGGCCGGCGGCTCACGTTACCGCGATCGTGCACAGGCTACTGCGAGGCTGTATTCAATTATCATAATTGCATTCATTGTTCACAGGTTGTCTTATAGGTCTGATGCGAATTGGGTTTACTCTATTACTAACCTCGCATCACCAGTCTTTCATATGAGCATGTGCCTTGTGCACAACATATAACTGTGTTGGAAGTTGGAGAAACAAGGATAAAGAGAAAGAGAAGAGAACACAATGTAGAAAGAAAAAACTTAGAGATTAGGCTAAGCTTTGGCTTTGGATCCATACACTCCATCGCCACGGAAGGCCTGGCATTGACGCAAAGTAGTAGGCTAACTAGTTTATTTAGGTCTGTTGGCTATAATGTGAAAACAAAAAAACAGATCGGTTATGGATGATAAAATCCATAACACTTATCCGCCAGAAGCCCTCACCAAACAGCAGAAGTACAACATTAGAAGAGATGTGCAGAGAAAACATTTAAGGAAGTAGGCAAGACTAATGACCATATGCTGACAATTTTCATTTCATGTATACTTAAAACAAGCTTGATATATACGATCATACTGAACGAAATGACTTTGTACCTAACTTTCAATAAAAATATGAATGAAAAAAAAGAAGAGATGTGCATTATATTTGTGTTTGTCTTTCGTAGGTGAACGTCAAAAGGTTCTTGGCTGCTGGCATACAATCCACTGTGGTTGAGGATTGGACTTTTTTTGCACATTTATTTGTACTAGATGGAATGCTTCACTATATCTGCACCCGGGAAAAAAAAGAACAAGAGCCATATTTGGCTAAAGGTAAATGTGTTTTATGCTTACTTTTGCTGCTCAAACACTTGAATTTCCCAATGTTGATCAAAAGAGGAATCTAAGTATCTGTCTCATCTCTATATGTGTAGGTAGTGCTGTTGAGGCCAATGCAGTTTTGGGGGAATTCCATGCCAGTGATATTGGTGGTCACCAGTGGTGTAAAGTAACTAAGTACATTTATTCAAGTACAGTACTCAAGTACATCTTTTTAATATTTCAGTACTTTTACTGCTACATCTCAAATGGCAAATATTGTACTGTTACTCCACTATTATTTGAAAACTTTAGTTACTTTGCAGGTATAAATTATTATATTATAAAACATACATTAACCACACACTTCAGGGCAGGGCTGCCAACTTTGAGAAATTTGTAAGAGTGAGACTTTAACTGTCATAATGCGTTCGGCCGCCGGCCGGAGGCCGGCGGCGAAAAAAAATTTGGGGGCCCAAAATTTAAAAAGGGCCCTTTTTAACGCTGATTTAGAGGAATTTAACATTAAGACTGATGTCTTCACCCCCATGCCAGCTGCTCTCCCTGTCGGCCCCTCATGCTTATATAGTGTTAATAATTGCATTTATTCATTAATTCTGATGAAAAACACGACTACATTATGCTATTGTTAGTCACATTTATTCAACATTGGGTTTGGACACAGGTTTCACTTAGAGCAAAGGTATTATAATATGTTACTCTCTACCTCCCCCTACAGGCTGGTATTATAATATGTTACTCTCTACCTCCCCCTACAGGCTGGTATTATAATATGTTACTCTCTACCTCCCCCTACAGGCTGGTATTATACTATGTTACTCTCTACCTCCCCTACAGGCTGGTATTATAATATGTTACTCTCTACCTCCCCCTACAGGCTGGTATTATAATATGTTACTCTCTACCTCCCCCTACAGGCTGGTATTATAATATGTTACTCTCTACCTCCCCTCCCCCTACAGGCTGGTATTATAATATGTGACTCTCTACCTCCCCCTACAGGCTGGTATTATAATATGTGACTCTCTACCTCCCCCTACAGGCTGGTATTATACTATGTTACTCTCTACCTCGCCCTACAGTCTGGTATTATACTATGTTACTCTCTACCTCCCCCTACAGGCTGGTATTATAATATGTTACTCTCTACCTCCCCCTACAGGCTGGTATAATAATATGTTACTCTCTACCTCCCCCTACAGGCTGGTATTATAATATGTTACTCTCTACCTCCCCCTACAGGCTGGTATTATAATATGTGACTCTCTACCTCCCCCTACAGGCTGGTATTATAATATGTGACTCTCTACCTCCCCCTACAGGCTGGTATTATAATATGTTACTCTCAACTCCCCCTACAGGCTGGTATTATAATATGTTACTCTCAACTCCCCCTACAGGCTGGTATTATACTATGTTACTCTCTACCTCCCCCTACAGGCTGGTATTATAATATGTTACTCTCTACCTCCCCCTACAGGCTGGTATTATAATATGTTACTCTCTACCTCCCCCTACAGGCTGGTATTATAATGTTACTCTCTACCTCCCCCTACAGGCTGGTATTATAATTTTACTCTCTACCTCCCCTTAAAGGCTGGTATTATAATATGTTACTCTCTACCTCCCCCTACAGGCTGGTATTATAATATGTTACTCTCTACCTCCCCCTACAGGCTGGTATAATAATATGTTACTCTCTACCTCCCCCTACAGGCTGGTATTATAATATGTGACTCTCTACCTCCCCCTACAGGCTGGTATTATAATATGTGACTCTCTACCTCCCCCTACAGGCTGGTATTATAATATGTTACTCTCTAACTCCCCCTACAGGCTGGTATTATAATATGTTACTCTCAACTCCCCCTACAGGCTGGTATTATACTATGTTACTCTCTACCTCCCCCTACAGGCTGGTATTATAATATGTTACTCTCTACCTCCCCCTACAGGCTGGTATTATAATATGTTACTCTCTACCTCCCCCTACAGGCTGGTATTATAATGTTACTCTCTACCTCCCCCTACAGGCTGGTATTATAATTTTACTCTCTACCTCCCCTTAAAGGCTGGTATTATAATTTTACTCTCTACCTCCCCTTAAAGGCTGGTATTATAATATGTTACTCTCTACCTCCCCCTACAGGCTGGTATTATAATATGTTACTCTCTACCTCCCCCTACAGGCTGGTATTATAATATGTTACTCTCTACCTCCCCCTACAGGCTGGTATTATAATGTTACTCTCTACCTCCCCCTACAGGCTGGTATTATAATTTTACTCTCTACCTCCCCTTAAAGGCTGGTATTATAATATGTTACTCTCTACCTCCCCCTACAGGCTGGTATTATAATGTGACTCTCTACCTCCCCCTACAGGCTGGTAGGGCCTGTAATAAAGGCCAATCAAAAAGAAGGCCATCAAATAAAACGATGATTTTTAAGTCCACGGAAATAATGAATTTAACTTGAAGGTTAAGGATGATTTAATTTTAATATAGTACAAGAATAGTGTAACTACTGTATCTGTAATATATAACCCATTTATTTCATAAAATTATGTATTGGGTTATAGCCTATTTGTCTCAATATTTGTCACATTCAGCCCTGGACTTCACTGACTGTAGGGGTCACATTAATCACATTAGAATCACAGATTAGAGATTTTATGTATTTTCCCCTATTTTCTGTATTTTTCACTATTTAAAATATAGTATTTCTTAATTTTTAATAATTATAGCTCGTAGATTGGCTTTTTTCACCATTTGAAATTGTTTTAAAATAAAAGGTAAACAGTTTTCCCAACCGACAGAGAGTCAGAGACAATATTTTGCCTATATATGGTTCTGTATTAGTGTATGAGTCAGTTTTAGCAGATTTCATTCTAATTGGCTACTGTAGACTGCCTATCAATTTCATGGGCCTGGGTAGGGCCACCTGGCCTGGCGGATATCTTCCCTGTTGCGCAGCAGCACGTCAGCAAGTGAAGGAAATGAATAAATACATAATGTTTTGATAAATAAATGCATAAATTAAATCATATATATATCTTCGCTGTCAGGCCGAAACCTTGTATTTCCATATTTCAACTTTATGTTCTTTCATAAATGAATGCCTTACTTCAGCGGTTCTCAAACTGGGGTCCGGGGACCCCCAGGGGTCCTTGAGGAGTTACATGACTAACTATGAGAGTGTTCCATTTGTACACTCTCAGAGTTAGGATTTCTTAGTATAGATTGGGGTCCCAGAGATAGCAAAGAGGTATCAAATGGGGGTCCGTGGCCTAATGCTTATTAAACTGGGGGTCCATGAAATTAAAAAGTATGAGAACCACTGCCCTACTTCATCATACAAGAGTGTCACACTATAAGAGTAAAAATAGCCGATCTACAAACTCCCAACATGCCGAGATATGATGTGTTGTGAGCTTGTAGATCAGCTATTTTCACAAATTACAATTTCCTATAGTATTGTTTGTTGATTACTTTTCATGCAGTAATGCTATTTTATATTTCATTTCTTCCTTATTTTTTTTTGTATTAAAAAGGTCTTTAAAAAAATGGTCACTTTACTGTCATCTGGGAACCCCCCCCAAACAAAAAAATTACGTGGGGACCCCCCTGGGCCTTGTGGGTCCCTGGTCGGTCCCGACACACAGGTTGAGAACCAGTGATTTGACTAACACTGCTAGTCACAGTTTGTTGTTAAAACCACCAGCAACATGTATGCTGCTCACCAGCAGCCTGTGTAACGTTTAAGTCTCATGTAGTCAGACCCACCATTTCATCAAAATAAAATGATTTGTAAAGATAATGTGTTTGTAAAAAGGAGGTGGTTAAGTTATCTACCGTTTGACCCGCTTCAGAATCAGTCACGGCATATAGATGGGTTTCCCGTTGGTAAACATGAGAGGATGATGCGCGCGCAGTGGAGGGAAGAGCCTGTAGATGGCGCTATTACCCGCAGCAGCTCTGGCCATAGTACATTGATAAAATAAATGGTCTTCACCGGGTTTAATGAAAGTAGATTAAATGATGCAGTTTGTAATATCTTCTTTACTCAATAAAAATGATTTGTCGGAAGTTGGATCTGTCTGTATATAATAGCAGCATTATGCCTATTATGCCTATAATAGCAGCATTATGCCTATCTAAATCCCGAAAATAACAATAGAGTGAATGGCACTTCCGGGTCGTTCTACCTCCCGCATGCGCAGATTGGACACTCTGCTCTGTGATGACGTCGCGCGGAAACCCATCTATAGAGGCGCTGACAGACGCGTCGGTCGGCGTTTCACGTTGTATACTTTTTTAATTTCTCCACCAAAGTGTTGTGCTTCCTTAAATCCTTCTCCTTGGCTAGAGAGACGCAATGACCCGCCTTAAGCTGCCTCTGATTGGTTTGTATTAGTGACAGACGAGCGTCATGTGAACCGTGGCTGCAGTCCATCCCATCGCGCAGCGCAGCAACCACAAATCTGGAAAAGTCGTCCTAAAACACCCTCGCCCCCGGTCTAATGCGGCGGCCACGGTCCGCGAAAAAATGGGTGGCAGTGTGTTTTAGGACGAGGCTTCCGTTTTCCACCCGATTGCTTTTTTTTTTTTTTTTTTTTGCTGTGAGAGGGGGGAAAAAGCGTGAGAAATGGCAAGTGTGGCGTGAGGCGTGAGAAGAGGTTAAATTGCGTGACTCTCACTCTCAAAGAGTGAGAGTTGGCAGCTCTGCTTCAGGGCTATTTTATACATGGGCTATTTGAAAATGATCTACAAGCTCACAACGCGTCACAATGCCACGCGTTGTGAGCTTGTAGATCTGCCATTTTCAAACATTTTGTACATTTACTTTTGGTACTTTAAATATTTTGATGCCAATACTTTTGTGCTTTTGAACACATGCCTTTTCCTTGTAACAGTGTTTTTATATTGTGGTATGCTACTTTTACTTAAATAAAACATCCAAGTACTTCTTCCACCACTGGTGGTCACTGTGGTGTGGAGAAAACACAGCACGCAGTGATCAGCCGTTATCATGATATCGGCCATGCAGTGCACTGGCCTGGAATGGAAGCGGACATCCGCAAATGGGTAAGTTGGAAGGGTCGAGGATTCATCCAAATGTGTATATTTGTACATGCAGGCCTACTTATGCAGGCCTACTTAGGAAAACGATGTCACATTGAAGCATTAATTAAAGGTAGGGTTATTGATTTACTTTGGTTAAAATAAGTGTTAAATAGCTCTATATTCTGATAGCACTCATTGCTATCCACAAGTTTCCTAGGGGTTGTGGGCATCACTTCCTGTCGATTTCATTGGATCAAATTGATAGGAAGTGATGCCCACAACGCCCTAGGAAACTTGTGGATAGAGTGTTTGTTCAGTAAAAGGAGTCTCCCATGTCTCTCCAGCTCTTTATTAAACAGAAAATGCATTTTTCTCCTGATTGCCTTCAAATTTGTCACCTACCTGAAAATGTTTTTTGTCGCTGTATATTTGCACATACGTGAAATTTGTCCTCTGCATTTACCCATCCTATAATCACTAGGAGCAGTGAGCAGCCATTGTATGGCACTCGGGGAGCAATTGGGGGTTAAGAGTCTTGCTCAGGGACACGCATCGACACATTTCTGGCCTGGAATCGTACCTGGGACAGTGGCAGTACAGTAAAAAGAGAAATCTGCTAAAAGGATGACTAAACATTCCCTGTTTCCATTGTGGTCCATTGTACTCAGTTGATCAACAAGACATACAATTATCCCCATGTTTAAGCTGAATATATGACGAAGTGAGATGGAAAATGGAGATATAAATAGATTAAGCCTGGCTGCTCCTCTTTCCCTCCCCTCATATACATATATATTTTGTTGTTGTTGTGATTAACGGTGTTTGTTGTATATGCAGGCACATTTTCCGTCCCTTGGGGGCACCCATGCCTCCATCAGTCGTTGCCCTCAACCCTCAGGAACCAAATCCTTCAAGGTATGGACCTCTCCTCCCTCATCCGTCCTTCCGCCAGCAGCTTCCAAACCCGGTCCGTGGAAGTAGGAGGAGTCTCCATCACCCTCCGCTACCTCTCTCCATCTACCTCATCTGTCCTCACCCCAACCGAATTTGTGCTGTCTTTTTCCATCTACCCTGACACCCTCTGCTCCATCTACCCATCGCGTCACCAGGAGTTCGATGACCACCTTTGCATCTGTATGGACCTCTCCGCCCGGTTTGGAGGAACTCTCTATTTTACGAATACCACAGACAGTTTTCCGCCAGAGCCGCTTCCAGACTCCAGCAATTTAACTCTACCTATTGGGGCACCTTGGACCTGGAGCTCTACTGTCGTATCTTAGCAGGAAAAACAGCCACTTCTTGCAGCCTTTGCAACTGTCCCGACCCATCCCACCACTCTGTGCCCCTACATTGCACCCGCTCCACACCAATCCGGCCCCACCATTCCTTCCCTCTTCAGTGCCCCCAGATTTCCTCCCAGGACAAACACTGGACCTGGGTAGATCAGCTATTTTCAATGTTTGCCTCTTTCTTACGTAGTATTTGGTATTAAAAAGGTCTTAACTAACTTCAGAAAAGTGCAGATACCCTGTATACACTTATACTGTATGTTCTGTTTACTGTTGAGTGAAAAAAAGAAAAATGTTGCATATTAAACTAATCCTCTGACATCTTACCTGACCCCCAGTTTGGGAACCATTGGTTTAATAAGCACACACAATTGGCTGTGAAATGCCACCTTTTTCAATGGGATGCTCTCTTCAACTACAGCACATTACAATTTTCACACACATGAGGAGCATTCATCTTTGACTTGTAGTCTACTGTATTTAGTGACACTTGAACCAAGGCCTAAACGTCACCGGGTTAATGTAGGAATGGAATAGAAGTGGAATTGGAGTAGTAGCAATGTGTACGTGAAGACGGTAAACTGAAGTAACTAGGCACTTTAGGCTGCATCGGCCAATGTTCCATATTAGAAACCCATTTCTAATCCTTTTTTACATCTGGTCACTTTAGTCATAGATTTATACTTGATAAAATAATGCACAAGACAAAGATGCGTATACATTTGTAAACGTCCCCAGTTCTCGTGTTTTCCTTTTGCAGTATCATTGACAGGTCTCGTGAGAAATTCTTGTGGTTTCAAGGCGCCCATTTGCGTTCAGATTATCTGGTCCACAAACTTTATTTTAATTTCAAAGACCCCATAACTCTGATCTGCAAGGGTCCATTTGGAACCTGCCCTCCCACCGTGAGAACTACTGGTTGACTTCCTGTGTGAATGGAACATCTCTTTGTGACCCCCTCTTTATGTGATATATTACTGACACCTAGTGGTTAAAAGTAACCCATCATACCAGGAAATAAGATGTATGGGGGAAAAAAGCAACCACTGATCCGTTTTAAACTGGTTTACTTAAATTAAAAAAAGGAAAAATGTACATCACATTTTACAATAGACATCATTCTCTTTTTAAAAACTTTACAGAAATGTATACAATTACAGATTTTTATAAAAATCCTTCTTTGTTAGCATCAGGTCACGAAGAAGTGTTCACAACTAGAATGTGATTGAGACAATACATTATTCCAAAAGGCTTTTTATTAGACATACTGGTTAGGAAGTATTATGTAAAAAAAACAAAGATGGCAGGTTCCTCACAGATTAAAAAAAAAAGAAACTTTGTTAGGAGAGCGAGAGGCATCGTCAAGTTCAGGTCAGCAGTTATCGTAGCTATCATTCAGACAATGACCACACGCTTCTACACCGAAGCTTAGAATAATAGGTGATTAATGTTGTCTTGAAACAGCTGGCACCGGCATGATGGGGGAAAAAAAGCTGAAGTTACAATGTGAGCTGTGAATTTAATACCAATTTGTTTATTTGGACCACAGATCAGATTGATCTCGAGAGACTTGTTGTTTGGGGACTTAAACTAATAAAAGCCATGTAACACATTGCAGGTCTTCCTCGAGGTGATGTTTTCTATTCGCTTGGTTGGGTCTTTCTGTTGTAGGAAGGATTCGCTGCTATTTTAGACACGCGAGTCGCTCGTACGACAAAGTATATAAATCCTCAGTTTTTGTGTGTTTTTTCTGTATCTTTTGACAGAATTATGGGTTTAGGAAACTTGTTTAAAGCTACACAGCAAAAAGGTTCACACGTTGAATGAACACTCAGGATTTTGCTGTGCATTCTGAAACACGTAGCCTACGGAAAACCTTAAGCAAAAAAAAAAAGTTTCTCTTTTTGAAGTTCAGGTGCCACAGTGCGGCGTGCACTGAACACGTGTCATTACTGTTGTATTCCAACCTGAAAATGCAACAGTATTATGTCAGTTGCACTCACGGGTTGACTGGTGGTGAGTCAGTATATACAACTGCTGTGACAACACACAGAAGTGTGTGTGGGGAGGAATCAATTGGCATAACTAAAATGGGGAGAAAAAGGGGTAAAAAGCACACTAACACAAAATTTGTGCAGTGGCTTATGTACATGATTCATTAATTCATGGCTTCCGATCCCCACAATCAGATCAACGCTCGGTAACAGAAAATGCCATTAAACTAACATCAAATAAAGACAAGACAGTTCTGGTCCCCATTATTGGCACCTACTGTATGATGACATTCTTTTAAGTATATCATGTATAATATCAACTGGTGGGTAAACAAAGCATTGCAGTAAAACCTTGTGTGATGGTTTCAACGCGTACCTGCACTCTAAACCACTTGAACCCCAGCATACGTAGTCTGGGGGATACATTCGCCCAAATATAGCTGATCTACAAGCTCACAACATGTTGCGACACGTTGTGAGCTTGTATATTGACCATTTTTGGCTAGAAGATTTGGTACAGACAGAAGACAGTTGTAACTCAAGTCAAGGTTCTCTCAAGACTAGAGGGTTTAAGTGGATAAACCAGTGGTCCGGGGACCACCAGTGGTCCTTGAGGAGGTTCCAGGTGGTCACCAGCTAAATGATGAAAGAGTTGGTAACCAAATAGACCCTCATAGATCTTTAACTCTCGAGTCTCCAGAGTTCAATTATTGTTAAACATCCACATGACTTAATTAAAGAATTGTTATTTCAATCAACGTTTGCCTGTTATCTCTCCTATGGTAGCTACATCAATACAGCATGGAGTTTGAGAGTCTAAATCTCATCAAATTGTGGTTCTGTGGCTCAAATGCTGAATAAATAATGAACCTTGATATGAAAAGGGCATAATCGATATCACTGGCATAAATCGAGAAGGGCTTCAAAGGGCGAAGCCCAAGGAAGACCCCAGCAATGATTGATTTCAATCCAACTGAAACTCTTTGGAGAGCTGAAATCTGGCATTGGGGGAAAAGGTAGAGCTTCATGGACAAAATGTGCAGTGGTTCTACAACCTTTTTCTGGATTTTTCATAAATTAAAGCCCTACTTGATCATACTACAGCGTCACACAAAAGTATCAAAAGTAGCAGATCTACAAGCTCGAAACGCAGCTGGAAACGCAGTGCGAAGCGACGCGTTTCGAGCTTGTACACTTGACAGCTACTCTTGCCGTCTTTGAATTAGAATCCTGAAATGTAACAGTTTTGGACATGGGTTGACGACATAGTCGATATACTTTGTCGTATGACAAAAAGTAATAGCAATGTTTTGTTATTTTCTAGAGGTATTCAAAAATGTCACCTAATGGTTATGGAAGGCGCCTTTTTTTTGCTTACCGTCCAGGTCATATTTTCTCATTCTTCTTTGAAATTACCAACTTATTATGTAAGTTTATTTATTTTACTTACTCTGGGCACCCTATTAAAATATTCTGATGATACAAACTTGGTACACTTCCATTTATTTCTGAAGATATTGTACTGGTTATAAAAAAAATGCAACAGTGCCAATAATGGTTGGTGACCAGAACTGCACATACAAAAGAAAAATCAGGGCTTCTATTTAATCATTAGAAAACCAAAAACTTCTGCGTTTCGAAAATTCTGCGTGATAAAGAAACTTTACATGTCAGCCATCTCAGCCATAGGCATCTTCAAAACAAAATAATCATGAAACATACATTTCAGACAAGAATCAGTCAGAAACAAACAGAAGATTAACAAAGATTAAAATGTATTAGCAGGGTGCTGTCATAATTTTAAATCATGTTCTCAGCAGGAGGCTGGCACAGTTGTCATTCTCCCTGTATAAGGGAATCAAACTGGCCTCAAAAACAGTGAACTTCTGTAAACATTACATTTTCTAACAGAAAACGGCAACATTAAAACAGCAACAAAGAAAAATAAACGGATTTGGCAAATATAAGACTATCACACGATTAGTACATTCTGTTGCCTTCCAAAGAAGGACATCAAAGGGGCCTCAAAAGGCTCAGTTTCAGTGTAAATCACCTTGGGTAGATAAACACAAGTTAAAGCACAGCTTTGCTAATTAGCTAGTTGACTTGTTTTCTTTAAGCAAACCGGAGGCTATACCAGCAGTAGAGGGTGTAACCTGAAGTTTACAAGTACTCTTTTGGTTTGACACTAAAGGAGGAAAGAGGGGGTTTGGAGGTGGGGGGGAGTTAATAATACCTTTGAATTCCAGTCTTTCCCCTGGGGTACGCTTTAACGTGGATAGACTTTAAAGTAGCATGACACTTTGGTAGAGGTTTGGGTTGTGTAGTTAACTTGCCATGACGTACGTAACTCCAATAGTTAGCTACATAAAATGATGATTAAAGAAATAAGTCTCCTCATTGACTTACATTGTACGGTTTAAAAGGGACTCAAAATCACTTCTAGCACACAATGTACAGTTAGGTCAATGATGACATAATGATGATGAATGTTTGGATTATCAATTTCCAATCAGCGAAGCAACTATTAAAGATATCTCACCAATATTTGGAGATATCACATGGCAAGTAAGCAATTACCTAAACTTCTACCAAAGTATAATTTTGCTTTAACGTGACCACCAAATAAATGACCATCACAAGGAGGCGCTATGAGAAATAAGTTGAAGCAAAAAAGGTAAGCATCTGGTTTACATTAAATCTCCCCCGAAATGCATCGTAGGACATTCATATACAGTACATATATGGCTAATAACACCATAGATTGCTCTCACACATTGTTAATGACAAAGAAAGGTACCATACACTACAATGTAGAATGCTGATGACAAAAAAAAAGTAAATAAATGACACTATCATTTCGATTGACTCAAGTTTTTACAAAAGTCCTATGTGAACACATAACAGCTCTTTAAGACACAGTTAATGTAAATCAATGCTTAATTAAAATTCTTACACATTTTTCATGTACAAATGAAACTACAAAACAAATCGTATGTAGACAAAGGCCTATAATATCGGTGCAAAGGTACTGATCCGGAGCCTCTAAATATCCAACATGGATTCCTCAAAAGAGTCAGAAAAAAAGTCACTAACATCTTAATCTTTGTACAATGTGCTGCGCTGAAAGGACAACTCATGTCGTTCTTCAGCAAATCTAGGCAGATTTTCTTGTTTCAATCACCATTTTCCTTGATATTGGGGCTCAAGGCTTAAAACTCCTGAAACAACATGGGGGGGGAAAAGAATCGTAGGAATTTTATGAAAACTACTACATTTCTTTTTTTTCAATAACACCTTAAAAGTCAACAGTGGTGCACGTTCCCTTTAACTTTTCACATACACATCTCCAGCTGTCAGTTAGGAAACATCTGTTGCTGACCATCCATACATCCACCCAGCCGTTTGACGAGAAAAAGACCAGCTTTTTCTCCAGCCTGAGCCATATGGTGCGGCCAGATACGACTCTTATTCTGCATTATAATAACTCAGATTGCACAATTTATTAACTACTTAAAGTAAGCCCTATTTTATACTTCGTCATACGATTGTGTCACGTCGAAAATAGCCAAACTATTCTCGCCTCTAGTGACACTGAAAGTGGTTAAAGTAGACAGAAAGAAACACTGCACATTCATTCATTTTGCGAACGTATTCATTTTCTGCTCATTTTTCAAGTGATTTTTTTTTTGTCAGTCAAGATATATTTTGTCAGTAAAGGGCTCAAGAGTGATAAACGTTTTAACTCTAATGTCTATTGTAATTTAGGTGTTTACATTTATACAATTAATATTTCATTCACTTTGGAATGAAATCCCTGAAAGTTCCATTGTCATACTTGTGGAGTTTCGAGTGAATTATTATTATTTTGGAACAAACATGAGATGAGAGTCAGTCGTGTCAAACTGAAAGTTTCGAGGAAGATGAGGAGTAGCAATGACTGTAACAACTACAAGCTGTTTTAGGGCAGCGATCCTATAATTAGTTACTCCCAATGTGACAGTTATTACCCTAATATAAATCTATAGTACAGTGTGTTTGGTTTCTTCTGAACACACTGCAGTTGAACAGTGCTGTTCTGGAGCGCCTGTTAGCCCGCTACTCCATTTGTCTATTGGCTCATTTCGACGTTTTAGAAGTGTTAACCCAGAACCTTGTTTGATGTTTTTTCCACTCTTAACCAGAACCAGGGAGGTACGGTACTTCATAAAATAAAATAAATTATAATTAAAAACAAGCAAAAATAGCTGGTCTACAAGGCTCACTGCGACGCGCTGTGTGTGAGCTTGTCGATGAGCAAATTATTTTCATATTTTGGAAAACATTTTGAAAGTACAAAGTTCTGAGTTCTGGGGTTCCAAGAAGAACAGAGTTAGTGCTACCTCCTGAGCAGCAGGGCCCAAATTAGGTTCTGATAACCCTGTTTGAAACCTAGCCGTAGCGTAATGGAAACAAATTGTGTGAAATACGTTACATGGCACGACACCGTTCACTTAAGTTGAGAAGAGCCATATCTTTGCAGCTGGTGATGTACGGGATCACCACGCTGCGCCAGTTCACAGGATACATGTAAGAAGAAGCTTGTGCTGTTTTGAAACCTGACAGGTCCCAGCCTTTTTCAAAATTACAAAAAACACAAAACGGAACCAGTGGGACGAACTGTTAACAGCCAACAGCGATAGTGGCGTTCATATCTAGAATTATGTGTAATTTGCTGTCACACAGAAACAGTGGGGATAGTCTCCTACTGCACAGACGTACATTTGAACGTTTTTAAGTTGCTAAAATAGCAAATACCACAATTAATATATGATTATTTCTACTTGTATGCCTTCCAGTGACAACCTTCCAAGAGTGAGAAAATACCTCACTTTGCACCCTCTAGTGCCACAATGTGGAGTTCGGTGCTAAAATTACTTGACCGAGAGATGACTGTGACAGAATTCAGGGAGGCATTAAGAGGGACGTCATACAATACTGTATTATGCTCTAAAAATAATTCCCACTTGAATGTAGACGTTGGTTCTACACAGAGCATTAGCCTCTACCCCTTCGTGGTGAATCTACAGGTTGTACATGGGGCACATCAAAGATAAAGATTTGTTTGATCTAGTGTCCCCGTTGACAGCTTCTTTAATGAGTAGTTCACCCAAGAAATGGATTTATTTCTATCGTTTACCTACCCCGGTGGTGTCTTTGACTCACAGAGAGTTTTAGTATGTAAAACATTTCTTAGTGGTGAATCCGGAATCCAAAAAACTTGATGAATGGAATTAATCCGTCCATAAAGTCCTTTAAAACACCAAAACAAGTTTTGCTGTTGTTAATTCGGGATTCATTCCATTCTTCAAGTTTTTTTCTTCATTTTTGGATTCTGGAATGCTTTACAAACTAAAACTCTCCGAGAGTCAAAGACACCACCGGGTCGGTAAACGATATAAATACAGTAATTTCTTGGGTGAACTACTCCTTTAACTTGGATGCGCCTTGGCCACGTTAAACAACGTGTAAACTCCTACATTTTAGTGACAATCCATTAAGCTAACCGCAGTCTCTTTTATCTCTACTCCTGTAGACATTTAATTAACAAACGGCAAAATGAAAGGCAGTTGTGTACGACATCATTCCCTATCTATCTAGGCCACAGAAAGACTGGAGGGCTTTCATGAACGTGAGCAAACATAAACAAACAAACAAACAAACAAAAGGCGCAATGTGCGTGTGGTAAATATAGCTAGTGAAATACTAAAAAGATTTGGAAAACGTTGTAAAGACATATAATACCAAAAGGCAGACGCAGTGAGTGGGCACAGGGTTGCAACGGATGCACACACACACTACTTTGAACGACAGGTGCCGCTAAAGCCAGAGAGAGGGATTGGAGAGCCAGCCTCCATCCTATAGGTCAGTTTACACAGCAGTGTTTAAAAGAAATGCTGCTACCTACCGCCCTTCCACCAAACACACACACTCATTCGGTCAACCGGACAAACACAAGCAAATACACGCACGTACTGACGATTGTGTGCAAGCAGGTGCGTGCGTGCCACACACACACACACACACACACACACACACACACACACACACACACACACACACACACACACACACACACACACACACACACACACACACACACACACACACACACACACACACACACACACACACACACACACACACACACACTTAAATACCTAACAGGTTATCATCATCATCATCCATGTGTTGTTGTCTAGGCTCTTAGCTGGAAACATCCTTATAAGCCTTGAGAAGAGGAGGTGCTCATAGGGTAAAGCAGACCTTCCAAAACGCCTTCCTCCTCCTCCCACCTCTCACCACCGCTTAGAGGAGACCGGGGGAGAGAAACGGCTCTGTGTTACTGGTGACACTACAAGGATCTACGATAGGCAGCTGGCTTTTGGCCGCTGGCCTCGGTGTGAGCTAGTTTTGAGTGTTTACAACGAGAAAGTTCGATGGCGACGAACGAACGAACGCAGCGGCCGCCGTCTCTCGTCTTTGTGCGCCCCAAACTACTACGGTAGAGTACGCTACTGGTAAAGGCAGTTCATTCTGGTGCGCACCGGAAGAAGAGGTCACTTCTTTTATTTAAGAAAAAGCAGCCGCTAGACTCTTGGTGCTAGAAGTGGAGCGAGTTTTTACTACTAATAGAAAAAAAGCAGCCGTTTCGCCAGTTGGTATTCATGGTTATGGCAGCCGTCACAGCGGGCTTTTCCTCCTCTAGGTCTCTGTGCTGCTGCTGGTGCTGGCCGCTGTGGTCATGGTCAAGATCTTCATGTACTGCGTGAAGATGGCTTCAAAGGCCTCGTCCCGATGGATCATGGCGCCAAACACCAAAGGCTGAGAGAGAGATGGAGAGGGAGTGAGGGAGAGGGAGAGAGAGATATTTGTCAAAAATGTTTGCGACTAATGATTTAATAGTGTTTTTGGCATTGAATGTATTGTTGCTGTCGGGCAGAAACCTTGTATCTCCATATTCTAACTTTTTGTGGTTTTTCATAAATGAACGCCCTACTTGATCACACTACAGCACGTACATTACTTGAGTAAATGTACTTTACAACCAATGGAGAAAAGAAAGAGACAGAAAGGAGAGAGAAACATTAGGTAGAGGACACATGGGAGACAGTTATGTGAAAATGACAATCACAAAGTGTCCGTCACAAAGCAACAGAGCTGTCAGATTTGACGTGTCATCAGACGATAACACGGCGCCACACGTCTCAGAACAACCACACGTTTTGACGAGCAAAGTAGTCTGCACACAGTGAGCTGGGGGCTAGGACTGTAAAAAGACTTCAACCTTTTAGCTTGGCCGTAAACCATGGATCAAACCAGGGCTGCATAAAGCCTAAAGTTATGCTCCGTGTCACGCACCGAAAACGGCCGGGAATAGCAGACCTACAAGCTCACAACGCGTCGCGAACGCGACACGTTGTGAGCTTCTAGGTCTGCTATTCTCGGCGAGAGACACCATCGCCCGGCGTAGTATGAATCGGGCTTGTACTTGTAAGAATGCGTAATAACATCGTTCGGAAAATATTGCGTGTGTACTGTGTAAGTGCTCAGACGTGCAACTTGATTTGTGTCTCTGCCATTCAGAATTACAGCAACATCTCAATTAGGAAGATTGAACTGATTGACTGAATACTTGCAAACAGTACAGCGTGTACAATTAACGCAACCAATGCTAAAAGGATAACGCACACAAACAATCCTTGATGGCTTGTTTCCATTGTGGTCCTATGTATTAAATTCATCATAATCAAGCTGTCAACTTTTCTTTGCACAGAAGAATTGCAGCGTGACTGCAACCCATGAGTATTAATCAATATTATGATTTGAATAATATTTGTGATATTTTATGATGTCCTACACAATCCTCCTATAAGGGGTCGAGCTCCTACCTTCTGTGTGGATGGAGTTGCTATGGAGATGCCCATTCCAGAACCAGGCAACACTGACAAGACTTTATACTGCAGCATCATGGGAGAAACAGGAGAAAACAGAACAGATATTTATCATTTGACCACTTGAACCCCAGCATCCATCTATTAAATACAAGATTGATAGTGCTACTTTTTAAATCTGTTGTATCCCTGTTGATATCTCTTTTTATGTGATACTCGACTTTTGTCAGCACATTAACTGTGGTTAAGATCATTCACTACAGTGGTTCTCAAAGTTCTTAAATATTTTCAGATGGCCAAATATATACTTAAGTTCAGTCGCTGGGATTAAAAACATGTATTGCAATGACATTACAGTAAGCATTTGTATTTGGTAGTTTGGCTCCGCTCCTGCGATGCACCAAAAACAAATCTGAGCAAGCAAAACACAGACTCAGAGATTGCCAATCCCCATAGTGCCTTAAGTTACGCAGAGTTATTACATTGACATGATAATAGACATACGATCCCCCCATAGGGCAGAGCCTAAAGTAAAAAATGTATTACATTGACATGATGAACCCATATCAGTGACATGCTGACATCATGAGGACTTAAATGCTAGTACAGGAGGAGAATACCAAAACGCTCGCACCAAAACACAGTCGCCCCGGGGCAAATCCGGTGATATTCACCTGGTATTCCTAAACGTAACCTCAGTAAACTATGTATAAATCTAACCTTATTCAGAAACGTAACCTCAGTAAAACGGTATATATACAGTATATAGCACAAATGAACATACAATACACAAACAATATGACAAGATACATCCATGCAGACAGAAAAGACAAGAGCTAACCTTATTCCTAAACTTAACCTCATTAAAACAATGCCTAACCCTAAACTTATTTCTAACCTTATCCTCAGTAAAACAAATACATGAATACAAGAACCGCTGGTCCGCAGAAAAAATGTGGACGAGCGTGTTTTGGGGCGAGCCTTCCGGTTACCCAGGAGGAGGATGTGGAGGGGGTGGGAGTTTGGTCATTGAAGAGCTGGCAGTGGCGGTAGCATTTAAAGGTAGTTCCAAGCTACAGTATACACAGGTGATAAAAACTGAGCCATGAAACGTACCTTCTGAATATCTGTGATGTCGATCAATTTGATGACTTTGTTCTTCTTGGTTGAGCCAGATCTGGAGGAACTGGAGCTTTCAAAGCACAGGTAGCTGGGAGAGATGGGACAGCAAGGTTTAGTAGCAAACAAACCAGAGGAGAGATCGAGACAGCAAGGTTTAGTAGTAAACAAACCAGATGACATCCATAATAGGCCTATTGCAGCTTTTCAAAAGCGCAAAATCTCGGCGTGCGTGCGAAGTGTTTTAATATTACGTCATTTTCCATCAGGCACAAATTAGCCACCTACTACACATGTTTTGCCGGCAAGGGGTCCTTCCACTTCAGAACAACAACAGTGGACCAAGCCCCCAGAACCCAGTGGTTTCATTGAAGCCAAATGGACATGGTTCAACACATGAACGAGAAAACGGTTTCGACCAATGGGCTCGACTCACGAGCATGCGCACGAGCTTGCGCACGGGGCTGCGCGCTTCTGTGACGCAAAACGCGTCACTGTGACGCAAAACGCGTCACAGAAGTGACGCGTTTGGAGCCCCAAATAGGCCTCGCCCACCAAATTTCCAACCCGGAAGAAGGGTTCAAACAGGCCCATGCGCTGGGTGAGCAACTCAATGCAAGTGGATGGGAGGAGAATTCGGGTGCCCTCTCTATTATTTTTAACTCTATGCAGTGGACGCAAACGCTGCTATAGTGAGAGAGAAACTTAACGAAAAAAAAAGAAAAAAAAAGAAGGGAGGAATAAAAGTTTGGCTTGGGAGTGATTTAGTGAAGTTCTTAACCCTGGTAAAAGAGGCATACTCCTATTCCCATATTAATTTGCATTGTTGACACTTTGTAAGACACGAGGTGTGAATGGTTGTTTTTAATCAATGCACTATTTGTTCTAAGTAAGTTGAAGTTGTGGGGCTTGTGCGTGATGCACTTAGCTCCACTTGGACTGCACCCTGACTGAAGTTGTGCTGGCATTATTCCTTCTAGTTTAATTCCAAAGTGTCTGGCAGCAGCCACTCCATCCAGTCCATGTGTGCATCTCATCACTTGTTCTGGTTTGCTGCTGTTTGTTTGAGATGGAACAGCTTGCAGAGCTTAATGAGAGGCTTACTTCTCAGTGACAAAGAGCACTCCGTTACGGATGTAGTCTGTGGGCATCTTTCTGTCCCGGTTGATCAGGCAGCATCGCCAGCCGTTCTCGCACACTGCAGGAAGGAGGGAAGTGTCAGAGAACACTGTTTAATACAATGAGCTGTACATTCCTAACTAGGCCTGCTGCTTAAGTCGAACCCTGGTGTGCATGTTCGTCAAGAGATTTGATGTAGAGGGGGGGAAAGAGCGGACCAAGTACAGAGCCAACTCAGGTCAAATTTGGAGGGTTCAAGTGGTCAACACACCTCCTACATCAGTGCATTGTTTGCCCGAATGCTGCATGCACTGACGTACCATTCTAATAATAAATCAAATCAAAATAAGTCAGTAAAGGTCATGTCTTTTTTATTAAAACAAAAACATTTAATGTACTATATTCTGATAGTAATCATTGCTATAGAGTGTTTGTTCAGTAACAGGGGCCCTGTCTCGCCTTCTCTTTAATAAATAGAACAGAATAGAGCTGCCAATTTCAGCCAATAAAGAGAGAGAGAGAGTACCCATTTATCAGCTTCAATGTTATAGTGTTCAGTTTTGTGTCTGCTCATTTCTTTGTCATCACTTCCAACTTCACTAGCTTATCCTGTATGAGTTCTCTCTCCTGATTGGATCAAATTGGTATCATGACCCGAAAATGTATTTTCTGTTTACTAAATAGCTGGAGAGAAGGGGAGACCCCTGTTATTGAAACACTCTATTCACCTGTTTCCTAGGCTGTGTGTTTTCCACTTCCTGTCGATTTCATTGGATATCATTGGTCATCTGACCAGTTTCATTGGATTTCATTGGATCAAATCGACAGGAAGTGGAAAACACACAGCCTAGGAAACAGGTGAATAGCAATGATTACTATCAGAATATAGAGATATTTAACTTAATGCAAATCACTTTGCTCAGCTTTAATCACTTAAAATTTGACCTCAGTTCCAACTGTACTTGGTACGCTCTTTTTTCACTCTACACCAGATCCCGTCGCCAAAAATAGCCGATCAGATAGGCTATTTTCTCTAAACATAACCCCCCCCCCCCCCCCCAGAAAAGGCATGCTGTGGGGGGTTACAAGTCCCGATCTCCTGGCAGTTCCACTCCCCACCTGCCAGAGGGCGCTCGTTCTCAGACAGGTTGAAGACTTCATGGAAAGCCGATTTCTTGGTGCTGTACGCCCGGCCCGCCTCCTCCTCTCGACTGACACCCAGAGGCACGCCGCCGGCCGCCAGGCTGCCCCGCGCCATGGAGGGAGTCATCTGGGGAGAGGAGGGAGGAGGGGGGGGGGGGCGAGGGGGGAATGAGGAGAGAGAGGGGCGATACAAGAGGTTAGGATTCTGAGATTCTGTGGGCCACGGCTATGTGGGAAAACCGCCCCCCCAAGCACCTATATGGCCGTAACAAGGAAACTGTGGGTCCTCAGTAAGGGGTTGGAACAATTAATCAAACCAAAAATCGATTGGATCGATTGTAAAGTAAATAAATAATTGATAACTGATAATCAAATGATCTATTCGAAAAGTGTAACATCAACATGTAAAGCAGTGGGTCCCAAAGTGGCGTTTGGGGACCCCCCAGGGGTTCCTTGAGGGGGTTTCAGGGGGTCCCCAACCAAATTATTTAGTTAATATTATTAAAATCTGTTCGATTCGGCTGGTTTCCAGGCAAACTTTATATTATTCCAAATAAAATAATAAGCTGTTTTTGGTGTTTTTTTGGTGTTCAAATAATTGTGAACATTTCTTACTCAAATCTTCTCTTATGGGGGTCCTTGGCATAACATATTTCAAGATGGGGGTTCACGACCATATAAATATGGGGGTCCTTGACATGAAAATGTTTGAAAACCACAGCCATTGTCTTTATGAACTTTCATAGTGCATATGTCTCTTATGATTTCCTCTCACAACACCATGGCCAAGTAAGGTCTTTAAATAATTCTTGTGCTGTTGGGTTGGGTTCACCGAACAAGGCAATTCACATAGCCTCAGATTTTTTTTTTTTATAAACCCCAAAATAGTCAATTATAAAAATGTACCTTAAAAAAAACACTCATTGAATTCTACTATCTGGTCCCCGGAGTATGTTCACAAAAAGCACTAAGAGTGCAAATAGTTGATTACTTCACCTGTGACTAGTGAATGGTGACACGTTTAATACGCCAACCTTTCACTATCATTTCTTTTATCGTCAGGTGCAGACTTTTCATTTGGGTACATATAAGAAAATAATAGAATGATGCTTTCTGAAACCAAATGCATTGCTTGGAAAGATGTGGAGAATAAAACCAAGCTACAGTTTTTTTACATTGTAAAAGCCAATCTCATGCCTAACAAAAAGCCAATTAAATATCCATAAATTAGACACCGCTCAATTTTTTTTCTTCAAATGAAGACTTTGGAAGACAGGACTGTTGCAATGCTTTTTGTATGACCTTGGTTTCAGACTAAAACAACTAAATCTACTTCATCTACTATACTACAAACTACTAGCTCTGAAATCACCTATTAGACAGCTTACCTTGAACTAACCCCAGTTCAAACACACACACACACACACACCAAAATAAAAACAAACCAGTATTTGTCTGTGAAAATGGACCAAAATATTCCTATACAGAGCAACGTGATCTGATTCTCCCTTTGAACCACATTTTGGATGCAAATGCCATTGAATTGAATTAAAGATTTTGGCAGAGGGAGAGAGGCACATATTTTGATCCTTCACAGATACGCTTGTACAAGTTAACCATTTGTGTACGCACTCTCCCTCTCTCACTCTCACACACACACACACACACACACACACAAAAAGAGGTGGTAAAGGACACACGCACTCACACACGCACGCACACACACCCACACCCACACAGGCTGTGTCAAAGCAAAGGGCACACTGGGAGGACCATACCTTTTCATAGCCAGAAAGCTGAGAGAGGGAAACACAACAACTCATGTGATTGGAACCAAAAGAAACAGAAATAAATAAATAAAGCCCCACTGGTCACACTGTCAGTGAATACTTTACAATGAAAACACACACACAGGTCACACTGTCAGTGAATACTTTACAATGAAAACACACACACACACACACACACACACACACACACAGTCAGTGAATACTTAACAATGAGAACACACACACACACACAGTATCTGATCGTGGCTGCCTTAGCCACGATCAGATGCACATAATATTAACCACTGTCAATCTGTCGCCACCCATTTTGGGTTTGTTATTATATACATATAATATATATATAAACAAATAGGTATATTTGCAGATCTACAAGCTCACAAAGCGTTGTGTCACTTGCGAGCTTGTAGATCATTTAAAAAAAAAAACTTAGATTTTCAAAACACACATTTGTACACTTGTGAGGACATCAACATTTTAACCCTTTAAGACCGGGAAAGCCTATACGTTGTTATACCTTTAAAACCGGGAAAGCATCCCTGTCATTTTAGATGTTGCTATGTATATAGCAATGTCATTCCTATTGTATTTTTTTACCACATTTTAACAAAAATATATTGTAATACATTTATTGGACATTTTGCCCTCAAAGTATAGTAATACACGAGTACACACATACACCCCCCCCCCCCCCCACACACAAACACACACAGACCCCCAGGGCTCACCCGTCTGGCCAGCATGGCGTTGCTGCCCTTCAGCTGCGGGTCTGTGGGCAGGTTGGCCCAGATGATGTGTGGGGTGTCGTACTTGTCTCTCAGCTTGGGACAGCTCTTGAAGATGAAGTCGATGATGAAGAACTTGATGCCCGCATACAGCCCTGCATGGGAGGAGGAGGAGGAGGAGGAGGAGGAGGAGGAGAAGGAAGATTAGAAGAAAGCAGGTGGTGTGAAGGAACACTACAATATTAACTTAAAGTCAAACTAATCAATTTGCTCGATTCTGATCAATCCCTATTTCGGGCATTGCATTATAGACCAAACATTATTATATATTTTTTTTAAATAGTGAAAATAGAATCTACAAGATTAGACCACTTCGCAATATAAGCTTGTAGATCTGATATTGTCACTATTTCCCACGACACCATCGAGTGACAAAGCATAAAATAGGGCTTAAGTGGTTAGTTGATTCAATGATAATGTCGATTATTCGATTAATTTGATAATCGATAAAATAACCGCAAATAAATGTATTTATAGTTTCAGCCCTAGTAAAAGTACTTTTTATACCACTAATGTATGTGTCTGTCTGTCTGTGTCCACAGAAATCGGCTTCCCTGATTGGCAAACCCAACCCACGGGACTCAGCCATGGGTCATGTTTGTGCCACTGTACTAATTATAGTTACATGATCTTGTTTTATACCCATGTATGGTCCTATGATAATGGGCCATACACTGGATAATCTCATAATGGGTACAATGAGTTTTATGACAAGTAGAACGGATATTGCATGACCAGATATGGCATGCATTATTGCATTATTGCATCATTACATTTCCACCTTGCGTTGTCCGCCACTTACATCGGCCTAGCGTGGGCCGATGCCCGGAGAGAAAGGAAAATGCTGTCTCATAACAATTGGCTCGGTTATCAGGCCATCATCTTATATCAGAAGATATAAATGCTAATTTACAAGATATTTTCAACTTAAAAGGTAGGGTAAGTGATATTTTTTGGTTAAAACAAAAAGTATTTTTTTTAAAGGTTAAAATACTATATTCTGATCGTAATCATTGCTATAGAGTGTTTGTTCAGTAACAGGAGTCTCCCCGTCTCTCCAGCTCTTTAATAAACAGAAAATACATTTTTCGGTAGGTGTCAAAATCTCAGCCAATCAGGAGAAAGTACCCATTTTTAAGCTTAATTTGTATAGTTTTCAGTTCCAATTTTGCATGCTCATTTCTTAGTGTCATCACTTCCAATTTCACTTGTTTAATCTGTATCCTGATTGAGTTCTCTGTCCTGGTTGGATAAAATTGGAAATGAAAAAAAAAAAAAAAAACTACAAAATACATTTTCTGTTTTATAAAGAGCTGGAGAGACATGGAGACTCTTTATATGGACAGGACACTCTATAGTAACGAGCACTATCAGAACATAGACCCATTTTGCAATTATTTGAATAATTGCAAATCACTTACCCTACCTTTAATGGCCAAATACAGCACATTTTGGGGGTCCTTCACATGAAAACATTTGAGAACCACTAGTTACTTTAATGTGACTCCAAAGTGTCTCTTTTAATCAGTGTGGGTATCTACAGTACAGACCCCTCATCTGCTGATTCGGGGTATGACACATCGCGGCCTTGTAAATCAGCTATTTTAGGTGCATGATACCGGCGTGCAACTAAATATAAATAATAACGATCCTTTTCCTTGTGTACGTGAGCCAGCTCTGACTGGGGGATGCCGAGGTGTTCCCATAGTGCAGAGTTATAATCCCTCCACCTGGTCCAGCGTCTCTGCCATGTGGCATCATTATCCACCTCCCAGCTGGACATGATGCCTGGAAAACCTCCCTGGGGAGGCGGCCAAGATGCATCCGTACTGGATGCCAGAACCACCACCTCAACCACCTCCCTTTCTACTCTAAGGAGCAGCGCCCTCTCGGCTTTACTCCTAGACTAAGGGGCGATTCAGACTGGCCGTTCCCCGGTACGGAACGCTGCGTACCGTTCCCCGGTACGGAACGCTGCGTACCGTTCCCCGGTACGGAACGCTGCGTACCGTTCCCCGGTACGGAACGCTGCGTACCGTTCCCCCGGAACGGAACGCTGAACCGCACCCGGGAACACCAGAGGAGGTAGTCTGGGGTCCGATTGATGCGTTGAACGCTGCAATGTGAAAGGCACCCGTACCAACAGAAGGAAATGGACTGCTAATCATATCGTTGCTGTCTGGCAGACACCAGCTAACTCCTTTTTTCAGCTTTTTCATTTTTTTTCACTAATCAGTGCTATTGAACACCCTTTACGTCTGTGTGTTTGTTAAAAAAATATTATATTAATGAAAATTAATGAAATATAAAAGCACTTCAGACAAAAGCAGCTAACTCCATTGGATCCTCAAACTTTCTGCTAAACCAGCTAACTCCACCAAAGGAGGGTGGAGTTAGCTGGTTTTGCTGACTCCAGGCTCCACACCCTTTTGACCTCCAACCTCATTGTGAGCTTGGAGGTCCATTCAGCTGTTCTTATCAATGATGAACAAAACCTCCTAACTCCACTTTTTGTTTCGTTTTTTCATTTCCTGAGAAATGAACATTTTGGAGTTACGGTAGCTGGTTTCTGCCCATCAGCAGAGATATCATTTATATATCACATTAGTGACACATTATTTTACCTGGGTTATACCCTCTGTTAGTTCTACTTGAATATTGACATGAAATAATAATCCTGCTAGTGTTTGAGTAGCGCAAGTGTGAAAAAACTAAAAAACCCATGTGTATCCGAGCTGCAGCGAGGATAAAGATACCAAGGATTAGTCCTTGACGTCACTGTTATGCCATCAAGGATGCGTCAGTGACGTACGTAACTGTCATGCGGTAATTTCAGCCGACGTTACGTTGCGATGTTTCAAAGACCGTCAGTGCACAATGCTTTGGTTGTGTATTGTTGTTCTGTTATTAACTCAAGACAACATCAGGAAACACAGTCAAACTTTATTATTCGCTCTAAACTCTGAAAAAAAAGTGACTCTGATTCTTCTGTCACATGACATTCTCTATCTCCCAAAGCCCCATAGTCCACAGAGCCCCCATGAGGCACATAAGTACCATTACAGTTGGATGAAGTAGGTACGGAAGAATCTTGGGCAATGTGAATGCTGGCCAGCGGGGAGAGCGCAATCGTACTCAGGAATGGTTCGAATCAATCGGACCCAGTCTGAATACAGTAAGTGGAGTGCATGTACCTATCATGAAGCCCACTAGCTTGTACGGCAGCAGGCAGGATGTGATGAAGATTATCCACAGGGCGATGTACAGCTTCTGGGTGATCTCTGGCTTCACCCACATGAACAGACTGGAGCACCAGAAAAACACACACACACACACACACACACACACACACACACACACACACACACACACACACACACACACACACACACACACACACACACACACACACACACACACACACACACACACACACACACACACACACACACACACACACACACACACACACACACACACAATTAAAAAAAGGCAAAAGTATCTGAGAAATATTTACTAGTACAGACTGGGATATTACAGATTATAGCGGATGCTAAGCAACGCTCATTAGCATACGCACACACGCACACCCACGCACATTTATTACAGTAAGGAAATATTGACTCACTTCTTGATTTTCTCGAGGACATTGGACATCCTCCCAAACAGGTTCTGATTGAAGGAAGAGCACAAAAAAAACTGGTTTGAAACGTAGTGAAGAGTTACTGTAAGCTCCCCAGGATCAATGACTCGAAATCGAAACTCGAAAAGTGTTTGCGGCCCACCCACCTGACCACTTAACAGCAGGACGTTCTGTCCACACTGTTAATAAATGTGGTCAGCGTCACTTCCTCAAATGGTCAGACTGAGAAGTGAAGTGAAAAAAAACAAAACAACAAAAAACCAAACAAACGCTGAATGACCGCCTCTGTCTGGATTCCAGGCTAGGGAACATAGTCTATAACAGTGGTTCTCAAAGTCCGGGGACCCCCAGGGGTCCTCGAGGGGGTTTCAGGGGGTCCCCAGCCAAATTAATAGTTAGGAACCAAATTGACACTTACTGTATGTGTCTGTAACTCTGAGAGTGTACACATGGAACCAAATGGACCCAATTGTACACTCTCAGAGTTAAATTAACACTGATGGTGATACTACAGTGTAGATTGGGACCCCCAAGACATTTAAATGGTTGAGTCCCTGGCATATCTTTTCAAATGGGGGTCCGTGGGCTTAATATGTGTCAATTTGGGGGTCTTTGACGCAAAAAAAAGTTTGAGAACCACTGGTCTTCAAGACAAAACGTCAGTTAACGTCATCATCCATACACACTCGCAGCTCACCTGGGCCTTCTGTGCTACATCAAGTACCAACTGGAACTTCTCAGAAACGGTCAGGTCTTCTTTGGGAGGCTCCTGTCAAACAGAAATAATGTAGTTATAAGGGAGACCACCTCCAACATACTGCAGATGGACTAGTTATATTGTATTAACATACTCTCCCATACAGATTGGTTAAAATAACGTTTTATTAATTGCACTATATTCCAGATTGCAGCTTTATAGAGCTACAATAGATGTAAATCAGGGTGTTGTTATCTCACCATAGGCTCTGAGACTTCAGGCACTATACTCCACTGAATCCTCCACCCTCTGAGAAGCATGAGAAGAAAGAAAACAAGGTCACAATGCTTAGTTCAGCTTCACACTGACTGGTCACTGGCAACAGTTAATAAAACTAATCGATTGAAAACTATCATTTTTAATAATATATATTCGATTTTGGGAGGAAGAAATGAAATTTCATTCTTTCTTCTTTTTATTTCTAAAATAGGATATAAACATGCTTCAAGGCCATTCGATTAATCAAAATGAATAGACAGACAGACAGACAGACAGATAATAAAGTCATTGATGGTTGAAGCCTTACTGTATATCCTATTTATGTGATTAAAAATAAAAGTGCTAAGTGAGTGTTATTGACATTGACCTCACCTTGCTATGAGGTAAAGTGAGTGTAATTGACATGGATCAGAATAAAGTGCATAATGTGTCACCTTGCTATGAGGTAATTCAAGGAGAGCCGCAGGATGGCCAGGAACAGGAACATGGGGATGGCCCAGCCGTGCCACGCGGCGTACATGTAGATCTGTGGAAAACACACGCAGATGGAGAGAGAGAGAGGGAACGAGACAGAGAGAAAGATAACCTAAATGTTATCATTCACATTCTAATAATTGTGATGAGCCAATGCCTTTTTTAACACATTAATTGTTTTGTTTTTATTTCTTAAATTGTTTTTTTAGTTTTGTTTTTATTTCACCTTTTACTGTGACTTTATTATGATGTTCAAAACAAAAAGAAAGAAACAAAGAAACAATCGCATGTGTGTGTGTGTGTGTGTGTGTGTGTGTGTGTGTGTGTGTGTGTGTGTGTGTGTGTGTGTGTGTGTGTGTGTGTGTGTGTGTGTGTGTGTGTGTGTGTGTGTGTGTGTGTGTGTGTGTGAGCGTGTGTCTGCCTGTATGTCAGTGATCCTGTGTTAATGTCGGGCAGTCTTTACATCCAGTCATCTCCTTCTATGAACATTTCCCTACAGATTTTGGGACTGGGCTAACAAGCAGGAGTCAAGGTAAATAATTGATGCAAAGATGAACGAGTATTCATGGATTCAGGGAGCAGGAGTGGATGTTTCTATAAATAGAGGAGCAAGGGGAGATGGGAGGAGAGCCACTGTGCTGCTGATTACTGTGATCTAAGCAACGCAGTTACACCGTACGACCACAAGAGGGCGCACTGTGTGTTAGGATGTTGGCTGTGGTGGAAATGTTATTTACTTTAAGTAAAAGTACCAACAGTATAAACATATGTTGTTATGCGAAAAAGGCCTGTATTAAACATTTTACATAATACCAGATATACAAGCTCACAGCGCGTCACTTCGTGCTGCACTGCAAGCTTGTACATCTGCTAGCTTTGAACATAAACATTTTTGTAACAAAATAAGTACCTCAAAATTGCACTCAAGTACAATACTTGAGTAAATGTGCGTAGTTGCCTTCCACCAGTAGCTGTGTATTAGGATGTCGTACGTCGTTGCTGTCGGAGCATCTCCATACTTTTAACTTTTTGTGTTTTTTCGTAAATGATTGCCCTACTAAGCCTACTTGATCATACTACAGTGTCACACAAAAGTATCAAAAGTAGCAGATCTACAAGCTCGAGAAAAAAAACATAAACCTTGAGCTTGTAGATCTGCTACTTTTGCTTTTTTTTGCATTCGAATCCTGAAAAGTAACAGTTTTGTACGTATGAGGTTTCCACCCGACACGGACGACATTGTAGATGAAAAAACATCCTCCTGGGAGCAGAGGGATAATTGGCTGTATATATGAGCGTGCTTGCACACATGCCTGTGTGTATAAGTGGGTGAGAGTGAGCGTGGTGCCTCTCTCTGTGTGTGTGTGTGTGTGTGTGTGTGTGTGTGTGTGTGTGTGTGTGTGTGTGTGTGTGTGTGTGTGTGTGTGTGTGTGTGTGTGTGTGTGTGTGTGTGTGACGTTTGTGTGTGTGTGTGTGTGTGTGTGTAACTGTGTGCATATATCGTTATATCAGGCAGAAACCTTGTATCTCCATATTTCAACTTGTATGTTATTGTAAGAGAAAGTGGTCCAAAACGGCTTGTGACTAAATATTAACTACATGGGATCCATTGGAAACACGGGTTGTTTTTTTTTCTCTCCATTTCCTGAAAATGTAACCGTTTTGGACATACAAGGTTTCCACCCGACAGCGACTTTAAGTGGGTGTGAGCGAGTGTAGTAGTGCGTGTTGTGTGTGTGTGTGTGTGTGTGTGTGTGCTGTTTTGTTTGTGTTTATGTGTTGTCATGAGCCTATTCCCTCTGCAACTTAACTCATTAAGACCGGGAACGCATCTGTGTCATTTTTTTGATTTCTTTGGCTATTCAACAATAGCAGATCTACAAGCTCATAGCGCACGGCACAGAGTGCCGCGCTATGAGCTTGTAGATCTGCTATTTTTGAAAAATCGTGAAAATGTGTGCAAATCTTTGAATATGTATGTATTTTTAAAGCGCTACGAGCTTGTATATCTGCTATTTTTGAATAGCCCAAAGACGTCTAAAAACGACACAGATGCGTTCCCGGTCTGAATGAGTTAAACACATCAGTGGCTTCCTGCGGTGCGTGCGGCGTGCTGACAGACAGACAGATAGGCTGGCGTACGTCAATGGAAAATATAGCTCTTAAAGACGCTGTTCTCCATGAGGTCTGGGGTTTATCACAAGCCTGGAAAAAAGACATCTATCAGGAGACCAACAAGGGGGGAGGTCGATGTCATTTTCACATCTCTTTTGTGCATATCTTTCGTCGCTGTCGGGCAGAAACCAGCCATCTCTGTCTTTCAACAGTTTGTTTGTCTTTAATAAATCAGTGCTATTGAACACACAGACGTCTGTGTGTGTACAAGACTACAAGTACATATACTTTTGTACTTTTACTCAAGTAAATTTTGAATTCCAGACTTTCACTTGTAACAGAGTATTTTTTATATTGCAGTATTGATACTTTTTACTTAAGTATTAAATGTGAGTACTTTTACCACCACTGCCTGTCTGGTGCTGAGCCCAACTGTAAGAACAGAATTCATAAGAGCAAAGCTGGGCTCGCAAATCACTTGTTGGATGCACCAAAGTTTTTTTTATCTGTGACAAACAGCAGAGACAACGTTTCAACCCTTTCGAAGGGGGTCTAAACGTCGTATCTGCCGTTTGTCACAAATAAAAAACCTTTGGAGCATCCAACAAGTGAGTTGCGAGCCCCGCTTTGCTCTTTTACAAATATTGAACCAATGAAAAGTATCAAAAAAAGTGCTTCTGACTAAAACCTCCCGACTCCATTGGATCCTCAAACTGTCGGTCAAACCACCTAAATCAGGTCTGACTTTGTCATTCTCATCAATGATGGACAAAACAACTATCTCTCCACATTAATGGTCAAAAAACCTCCGAACTCCACTTGATCTGGATTTGGGTAAAGTGATGATAATATAAGGTTAAAGTGAAATATCCCTTTAACACATTGACTGCCAGAGTTTATTCATAATGTACTCACCCCTGTGCCAGCAATTTGCGTGTTTTTTTTTTATTTTTTTTGTTTTGTAATTTTTCATTCAAATAAATTCTCTGATTGTGACAGTTCCACCAGTAGAGAGCAGCACATCCACACATTGATCACCTCGCTCGCCCCCTCCCAAACAGGCCCACGTCATATCCTGTCATTCACCGGATGTGACGTTTTCGACAATCCCTGGTCCGCTGATCGGCCTGAAAACGATGTGATACACTACGACGATGACTGTTAGTCACCCGGACCAAAGAAAATAGAAGTTGAGCTGTCCGTTCGTTTTTTATACTGTGTGAAAAAAACGTGTTTTTCCTTATTCTGGCCGAAAATTACCGGAGAAAAACAATGTGACCCGGAAATGATTTTTTTTTTTTTACATCCGGCTCCGGGTGAGTGTGACGTAAGTGGAAAACGAAAGTGTTGATGAGAAATAAACAGGACTGTGCGTTCACAGATTAAACAATGAAAATTCAAAAGAACGCATCAATGCGTTCTTTGGAATCCTGGCACTCAAGCGATGGATTTGAAAGAACGCATCGATGCGATCTTGGCACTGTATGTGTTAACTGTGGTTTATCTCCTGAACTCTGATGAAATGTTGTGCGTTTCACTGTTACACAACGTGAGCTCCCCTCAAATTCCCTGAAAACATCTCAATGCTTGCAATGTTTTGCTCACATTATCTGGTGTTGTGCAACTGACAGCCTGAACAGGTGAGTCAGTGGGCGCGTGTGTGTGTGTGTGTGTGTGTGTGTGTGTGTGTGTGTGTGTGTGTGTGTGTGTGTGTGTGTGTTTGTGTGATGATGTCCAAACAACTGTAGTAGAATTTGAGAAATAGACATTGTGAGGACAATTTTCCTGGTCCTCACAAAGAGAATATGGTTAAATTTATTTTGGGGAGAAATAGGAGAAGATGCAGGCTGGGGTTATGGTTAGGATTACTAGTTTCCTGTAGGGAAACTAGTATTGCTAGCTCTATAAAGTACTGGTAGCTCTATAAAGCATATCAATGGGGAGCGGGTCATTATTGAGAAATAAACCCCTTTAATCATCCTGAAGGGCTTTATTTCTCGATAATGACCCGTTCCCCATTAATTATCCTGCTTATTACACAGGTACTAATAAAGAGATTAATACATTGACCCAAAATGTCCACCTAAAATGTTTTAAAACATTCTTGAGTGTACCGTTTAGTTGTAATGGCGTAGTTTACATGGTTGCCATGTTGGATACGGCAAAAAAAAAGACATCAAGCAACGCAAATTGATATGAGCCAGGTGCTCTGAGTCTGTTATTGAGTTAAAAAACTAACAGACTGATGAATTCAGTGATTGACCAATCATTCAACCAAGCTGTGCAATCCATTGGTTCTCAAAGTGGGGTCCAGGGACCCCCAGCGGTCCTTGGGGGTTCCAGGGAGTCCCCAGGTAAAGTAGTTAATGTAGCTAGCATCACAATCATTTTAACCCCCCCCCCCAAAAAAAATAAATAATCATAAATAGCAGCTTGTAGCTTTTTACATAAACCTTCTCTTCTGGGGGTCCCTGGCACAAACCATTTTCAGATGGGGGTCCGCGGCCAAATACCTTGGCACGAAAAAAGTTTGAGAACTACAGGCGTAATAGACAGTTATATAACTGTGATTGTGGGTTCAGATACAAAAAACAACAACTGTGCATTCTTATTACAGTACCTGATTGATTAGGCCTACGGAACAACACTTACACTCAGCCAGAGCCTTTTCAAAGCTTTGAAAGAAAACATTGATTGAGTCTGCAGCCTTCAACCATCACAAAAGGCTTTTTTAAGCTTCAAATTGCAAACAGAAATATTAAAAAAATATTGGTAAACACTATCTGGATTACTTTATACCTACCGAGTACGACTTAGCAAATATTGCATTTTTAACCACTTAAAGGGGAGGACCACTCATTTTCAACATTGAACTATGTCTTTAATACACCTTAGAGCTGTTGTGTGGAAATAAGAAAAAAGCCCCCCCCCTTCTGTGTTGCCTAGAACATAGTTCAATGTTGAAAATGAGTGGTCTTCCCCTTTAAAACCTTCTAGTCTGAGAACCAGACATGAGTTAAAACGTACTCATTACTTTTGACGGCCCCTACCAAATCTGTTCGGCAAAAATAGCCGATCCACAAACTCCAACACGCGTTGTGAGCTTGTAGATCGGCTTTTTTTGGCCAATGTTCCCACCAGGATGCTGAGGTTCAAGTGGTTAAAGGGTAAGAGGTTTGGGTTGTGTAGTTACCTTGCCATGATGTAACTCCAAAGGTGGACAAGAAATCAAAAATAATTGCTCCATTGATTAGAAATTGATAATTCAAAATATGCTCCTCATTGACATACATTGTACGGTAAAACATCTCTCAAAGTCACTCTTTTAGCACGTAAACGAACACAAACAAAGCTGATTCAGACAATATAGAACATCATCAAACCCAGTACTGTTTGTTTTTTTAATAAAAATGTGAACTTCCTGTTGATTTTACTATTTGAAGATCCGAATCCGGATCCGCGGATCCAGTCCGGGTTTTCTTCTTAATAAAAATGGTAAAATCAACAGGAAGTTGACATTTTTATAAAAAAAAAAAACAGTGCTGGGTTTGGGTGATGTTCTATATTGTCTGAATCAACTTTGTTTGCATTCGTTTATGGGGTAAAAGAGTGACTTTGAGAGCTGTTTTACCTTACAATGTAAGTCAATGAAGAGCATATTTTGAATTATCAATTTCTAATCAATGGAGCAATTATTTTTGATTTCTTGTCCACCTTTGGAGTTCCATCATGGCAAGGTAACTACACAACCCAAACCTCTACCAAAGTGGTCTTGCCCTTTAAGTAAATATTGGTCGATACTGATGAACGATTTTAGTGTACCTCTACGTGTGTGTGTGTGTGTGTGTGTGTGTGTGTGTGTGTGTGTGTGTGTGTGTGTGTGTGTGTGTGTGTGTGTGTGTGCGTGTGCTTGTGTGTGCGTGCATACTCACGATGAAGGCGATGGCAGACGTGTACACAGAGTGCCAGCTGGATAAGGCAGAGAGGTTCCTCATGAAGTTGGTGACGGGTTTGGCACCGCGCTCTGCACCGGGACAAAGGACCGTGCATCACAATGATGTAACAAGAACATTAAGAAAAAAACTCAACAACTGAACAGTGTCTCGAATGCTATTCAAATGTGAGTCGTCGGTCAGTTAGCCACTTGCAACAAGGCGTCCGTATTTTGGGCATGTATTGTAGGCAGAAATGTAAATAAATACAGAAATAAATAGCAGAGCAGATCTACAAGCTCACTAGGGTTGGGATCCAGAACCGGATTCAACATTGAAGAACCGGATATCGGTTCAATCATAATGTGGAACCGTTTCCGGAACCGGTTTTATCACACTGTCAGACTTCACGTCTGCTATTCACCTGTTTCCTAGGCTGTGTGTTTTCCACTTCCTGTCGATTTCATTGGATATCATTGGTCATCTGACCAGTTTCAATGGATTTCATTGGATCAAATCGACAGGAAGTGGAAAACACACAGCCTAGGAAACAGGTGAATACAATTACAATTAATTTAATTTCAAGGACCACCATAACTTAGAGTGTGTTCAAATGGAACCAAATGAACCGTAAGGAGCCATTTGGTTCCATTTGTACACTCTCAGAGTTACAGACCTGTAAGGGCCCCTCATAATACTTGGCCCCCTCCTTTGTTCCCTCTACAGTCTAAACCGAATATCTTTGCCGAATAGAGCCCAACGGCACATTGTGAGCTCGTTCACTTATTATGACATGTCCAGAATAGGGACACTAGGGTTAAAGGGGTAGTTCACCCCCAAAATAACTTTTTTTCTATTGATTACTGACCATCTGGAGCCTTGAATTCATAGATATTTTTTTGTTTTTGTCACATTCCTAGCGAATAATTTGATTATAATAAATGTGTCCCCATTGATTCCGGTAGGAGACACAAATGCATTTGTGTCTCCTACCGGAATCAATGGGGCTAAATTTATTATAATCAAATAATAAAGGAAGGAATGCGACAAAAACAAAAAAATATCCATGAATTCAAGGCTCCATGGGGTGAGTAATCAATAGAAAAAAAGTTATTTGGGGGGTGAACTACCCCTTTAAGTGCTCAAAGTAGATATGGATGTAAGTGATCACTACTTACTGAGTCGTCTCATGTTTTCCGTCAACCTGAAAAGGGAGAGAGAACAGTTTGCATTCAGAGCACGTTATCGGCTATATTAAGACCAAACCATTATAGACGGTAAAGAATAAATGGAAGAAAGGAGCCGTGACGTCATTCCAGTGGTTTCTGCAGACCCTGTTTTGAAGCCACTGCTTTCAGCAAATTGAAATCCACCGTCTAGGAATCTCCGGTCCCGAATGGAACCGGAAAACGAATGCTATTTGGTGGAAGGGGAGCGAGGGCGGGTCTTCACTCAGTAGAACCAGTAGAAGCATACCCTTACCCACATTAATCATCACACCGCACCACACGCGATTAAACGGTTGACGCACTCATGCTGGAAGAGCCAGCGGCAGAACCGCTCTGTCTCGGATCAGGTCCTCATGCCCCCCCCCCATGTGGGGATCAAACCTGTGGCCTTCGTGCCTCGCACCACACTGCCTCTAGCATCCATCCACCCATCCATTAGGGCTGGGTATTGCCTACAACCAACAACATTATTCACTTTGCATTTGAATAATGTCCTTCCTGTCCACGGCCCCTTCTTTATTATTCAGCAAAGTCAAAGTGTTAAGTATATTGCACAACTTAAAACACTTACACCTCGATCAGGCCCAGAGAGATGTTAAGAATTCAAATAAAACAACTATGTTTGTCATCCCAGAGTTCTTATTAACACATGCAAATAATATATTACCTTTTCGGATATCTCTTGTTTTTTGCTTTTAGTCTTTTGTTGCAACTCTTTTGTTGCAAGTCTGCCGTATCGATACGGTATAGACTCTGTATTGATACGCGTATATCGGCAAGGACGATATATTGGCATCTCGATTGTTTTGAGCACAGCCCCTTCCATCCCTCCCTCTCTCCTCAGTACTTCCTGTATGGAAGGGTGCAGGCAGGCGGGCCAGCCACAGTGACCTTGTTTTCATCTAGCACCTCCTGTGACTCACTGTCTTGTCGTGAGGACTGAGTAACAGACGACAGAGAGAGAGAGAGAGAGAGAGAGAGAGAGAGAGAGAGTGGAAGATTCAGCCTCCTTCTCTCTAGACCCATTTGTACTTAGTCGCTCGCCAGTGTCGCATGCCGAAAATAGCCGATGTACAAGCTCAAAGCGTGCCGCGGACGCAACGAGTTGTGAGCTTGTACATCGGCTATTTTCAGCATATCGAGCCCTTATGTCTCTATCTCTCTGTCTCTCTCTCTCTCTTCCAGTCTAATCAT